>NC_069502.1:463892732-464492732 GCF_027579735.1 Bombina bombina | reverse complement strand
ACCATAAAGTTTTTTTTCATGATTATGTCCCTTTAACCCCTTAATGACCGAGGACGTGCAGGGTACGTCCTCAAAAAAAAGGCAGTTAATGCCTGAGAACGTACCCTGCACGTCCTCGGTTTGCAAAGCAGCTGGAAGCGATCCTGCTCGCTTCCAGCTGCTTTCCGGTTATTGCAGTGATGCCTCGATATCGAGGCATCCTGCAATAACCATTTGTAGCCATCCGGTGCAGAGAGAGCCACTCTGTGGCCCTCTCTGCACCGGACATTAACGGCTACCTTCGTTGGTGGGTGGGAGCCGGTGTGGGAGGTGGGTGGCGGCCATCGATGGCCTTTGTGATGCGGAGGGGGGCGGGGACGACCGGGGGGACGCGCACGGACGCGCGCGCGTGCACGGGGAGGCCGGGCGGGCGCGTGCACGGGGAGGGAGCGGGTGGGAACCACTACGCTACAGAAAATGTTTTTGTTAGAAGTGGGAATCAAAGGGGTTAATATGGTTTTTTTGGTGATCGGTTTGGCTGGTGGGGTATTGGACTGTGGGGGGGAAGCTACACTACAGAAACAAATAGTAAAACATAAAAAAAAAAAACATTTTTATTTGCAAACTGGGTACTGGCAGACAGCTGCCAGTACCCAAGATGGCCCCAATAAGGCAGAGGGGGAGGGTTAGGGAGCTATTTTGGGGGGATCAGGGAGGTTGGGGGCTAAGGGGGGACCCTACATAGCAGCATATGTAAATATGCTTAAAATTATTATTTTTTTTTTTTTTTTATACCTTTTATTTTAGTACTGGCAGACTTTCTGCCAGTACTTAAGATGGCGGGGACAATTGTGGGGTGGGGGAGGGAAGAGTGCTGTTTGGGAGGGATCAGGGGGTGGGATGTGTCAGGTGGGAGTCTGATCTCTACACTAAAGCTAAAATTAACCCTGCAAGCTCCCTACAAACTACCTAATTAACCCCTTCACTGCTGGCCATAATACACATGTGATGCGCAGCAGCATTTAGCGGCCTTATAATTACCAAAAAGCAACGCCAAAGCCATATATGTCTGCTATTTATGAACAAAGGGGATCCCAGAGAAGCATTTAAAACCATTTGTGCCATAATTGCACAAGCTGTTTGTAAATAATTTAGTGAAAAACCTAAAGTTTGAAAAAGTGAACAATTTTTTTTTATTTGATTGCTTTTGGCGGTGAAATGGTGGCATGAAATATACCAAAATGGGCCTAGATCAATACTTGGGGTTGTCAACTACACTACACTAGAGCTAAAATTAACCCTAGAAGCTCCCTACATGCTCCCTAATTAACCCATTCACTGCTGGGCATAATACACGGTTGGTGCGCAGTGGCATTTAGCAGCCTTCTAATTACCAAAAAGCAAAGCCAAAGCCATATATGTCTGCTATTTATGAACAAAGGGGATCCCAGAGAAGCATTTACAACCATTTATTCCATAATTTCATGAGTTGTTTGTAAATAATTTCAGTGAGAAACCTAAAGTTTGTGAAAAAATTTGTGAAAAAGTAAAATAATTTTTTTATTTGATCGCATTCGGCGGTGAAATGGTGCCATGAAATATACCAAAATGGGCCTAGATCAATACTTTGGGATGTCTTCTAAAAAAAAATATATACATGTCAATGGATATTCAGAGATTCCTGAAAGATATTAGTGTCCCAATGTAACTAGCGCTAATTTTGAAAAAAAGTGGTTTGGAAATGGCAAAGTGCTACTTGTACTTATAGCCCTATAACTTGCAAAAAAAGTAAAGAACATGTAAACATTGGGTATTTCTAAACTCAGGACAAAATTTAGAAACTATTTAGCATGGGTGTTTTTTGGTGGTTGTAGATGTGTAACAGATTTTGGGGGTCAAAGTTAGAAAAAGTGTGTTTTTTTCCATTTTTTCCTCATATTTTATAATATTTTTTATAGTAAATTATAAGATATGATGAAAATAATGGTATATTTTGAAAGTCCATTTAATGGCGAGAAAAACGGTATATAATATGTGTGGGTACAGTAAATGAGTAAGAGGAAAATTACAGCTAAACACAAACACCACAAAAATGTAAAAATAGCCTTGGTCCCAAACGGACAGAAAATGGAAAAGTGCTGTGGTCATTAAGGGGTTAAGGTCTATTTATCAACTCTGTATGTTTATTTTATAACATTTTGCTGTGAAGAAGGGGCATATTATTTCCTGAGACACAAATTCACAGTTTTGTAAATATCTTCAAGATAGAAAAATCGCCCAAAGTAAAGTCACATGAACCTCTGGGAGAGCATAACATTGTAAGTGGATTAATGGATTTAAAGTGACAGTACACTAGAATTTTTACTGTTTAAAATTATAGATAATCCCTTTATTACCCACTAGTCCTAAAGGCCGTGTACATGGGCCATTTTCTGCAGTGCATCACCCCAGCCCACCCAGCCACGCATCGGAAAAACATTCCTGGTCTTTTATTTTATTCCCCAGTTTTGCATAACCAACACGGTCATATTAATATACTTTTTACCTCTGTGATTACCTTGTAGCTAAGCCTCTGCAGACTGCCCCCTTATTTCAGTGCTTTTGACAGATTTGCATTTTAGCCAGTGTTTGCTGACTCCTAGGTAACTTCACGTGCGTGAGCACAATCTTATCTCTATGGCACACATAAACTAACGCCCTCTAGTTGTGAAAAAATGTCAAAATGCATTCAGATATGAGGCGGCCTTCAAGGGCTAAGAAATACCAAAAGAACAAATAAATTTGATGAAGTAAATTGGAAAGTTGTTTAAAATTACATGCCCTATCTGAATCATGAAAGTTTATTTTTGACTAGACTGTCCCTTTAATTTACCAGAAAAATAAACATTACAGCCATGGATATACAGCATCTTACTATATAATTAAGAACTAATCTTTACTTCAAGATGAATAACCTTTAGATTATATAGAAACTATCTCTATATAGCTTTTTTTTATTTAAAAAATAAAATCCTATTTAAATAAAAAAATCTGATTTAAATAAAAAATAAATCCAATTTAAATTTAAAAAATTTGATTTTTTTTAAAAAATATATATTTTTAAAAACAATCATTGATTTTCCTCCCCACTCTGTTATACATTTATTTCTACTGGGTAGATTTTCACTAAATAAGTAAATACATAAATAAAGGAACGCCCCATAGACCCATCAGCAACAAATGTTGGTAGCAGTAGATTTGGAAAACATACGTCTAGATTACGAGTTTTGTCGGTAATGGTGTGCGGTGCTAATGAGCAGTTTATGCTCACCGCTCACCTTCAGACAGCGCTGTTCCCCATAGGAATCAATGGGGCTAGGCCGGCTGAAAAAAAACTAACACCTGCAAAAAAGCAGCGTTCAGCTCCTAACGCAGCCCCATTGATTCCTATGGGGAAATAAAAGTTATGTCTACACCTAACACCCTAACATGAACCCCGAGTCTAAACACCTCTAATCTTACACTTATTAACCCCTAATCTGCCGCCCCCAACATCGCCGACACACCCAAATTACATTATTAACCCCTAATCTTCCGCTCCGGACACCGCCGCCACCTACATTATACTTATGAACTCCTAATCTGCTGCCCCCAACATCGCCAACACCTACATTTTATTTATCAACCCCTACTCTGCCACCCCAATGTCGCCGCCACCTACCTACACTTATCAACCCCTAATCTGCCGCCCCCAATGTCGCCGCCACTATATTAAAGTTCTTAACCCCTAAACCTAAGTCTAACCCTAACCCGCCCCCAACTTAAATATAAATAAATATTAATATCATTAACTAAATACTTACCTATAAAATAAACCCTAAGCTAGCTACAATATAACTAATAGTTTTATTTTACTAATAGTTTTATTTTACAGGCAACTTTGTATTTATTTTAACTAGGTAGAATAGTTATTAAATAGTTATTAACTATTTAATAACTATCTAGTTAAAATAAAGACAAATTTACCTGTAAAATAAAACCTAACCTAAGTTACAATTACACCTAACACTACACTATAATTAAATTAATTCTCTAAATTAACTACAATTAAATACAATTATCTAAAGTACGGAAACCCCCCCCCCACTAAATTACAGAAAATAATAAAATAATTGCAAGTTTTTAAAACTAATTACACCTAATCTAATCCCCCTAATAAAATAAAAAAGCCCCCCAAAATAAAAAAGCCCTACCCTGTACTAAATTACAAATAGCCCTTAAAAGGGCCTTTTGCGGGGCACTGCCCAAAAGTAATCAGCTCTTTTACCTGTAAAAAAAAGTACAATACCCGCCCAACATTAAAACCCACCACCCACACAACCAACCCTACTCTAAAACCCACCCAATCCCCCCTTAATAAAACCTAACACTAACCCCTTGAAGATCACCCTACCTTGAGAAGTCTTTACCCAACCGGGCCGAAGTCCTCAACGAAGCCGGGCGAAGTGGTCCTCCAGACGGGCAGAAGTCTTCATCCAAGCCGGGAAGAAGAGGTCCTCCAGACAGGCAGAAGTCTTGATCCAGAGGGCATCTTCTATCTTCATCCATCCGGCGCGGAGTGGGTCCATCTTCAAGACATCTGACGCGGAGCATCCTCTTCTTTCTTCATCCGACGACTGAATGAAGGTTCCTTTAAATTACGTCATCCAAGATGGCGTCCCTTCAATTCCGATTGGCTGATAGAATTCTATCAGCTAATCGGAATTAAGGTAGAAAAAATCCTATTGGCTGATGCAATCAACCAATAGGATTGAAATTCAATCCTATTGGCTGATTGGAACAGCCAATAGAATGCAACCTCAATCCTATTGGCTGTTCTAATCAGCCAATAGGATTGAAGTTCAATCCTTTTGGTTGATTGTATCAGCCAATAGGATTTTTTCTACCTTAATTCTGATTGGCTGATATAATTCTATCAGCCAATCGGAATTGAAGGGACGCCATCTTGGATGACGTCATTTAAAGGAACCTTCATTCAGTCGTCGGATGAAGAAAGAAGAGGATGCTCCGCGTTGGATGTCTTGAAGATGGACCCGCTCCGCGCCGGATGGATGAGGATAGAAGATGCCGTCTGGATGAAGACTTCTGCCCGTCTGGAGGACCTCTTCTTCCCGGCTTGGATGAAGACATCTGCCCGTCAGGAGGACCACTTCTCCCGGCTTCGTTGAGAACTTCGGCCCGGTTGGGTGAAGACGGCTCAAGGTAGGGTGATCTTCAAGGGGTTAGTGTTAGGTTTTATTAAAGGGGGATTGGGTGGGTTTTAGAGTAGGGTTGGTTGTGTGGGTGGTGGGTTTTAATGTTGGGGGGGTATTGTACTTTTATTTACAGGTAAAAGAGCTTATTATTTTTGGCAATGCCCCACAAAAGGCCCTTTTAAGGGCTATTTGTAATTTAGTATAGGGTAGGGCTTTTTATTATTTTGGGGGACTTTTTTATTTTATTAGGGGGATTAGATTAGGTGTAATTAGTTTAAAAAAACTTGTAATTATTTTATTATTTTTTGTAATTTAGTGTTTGGTTTTTTTCGTACTTTAGATAATTGTATTTAATTGTAGTTAATTTGGGGAATTAATTTAATTATAGTGTAGTGTTGGGGTAATTGTAACTTAGGTTAGGTTTTATTTTACAGGTAAATTTGTCTTTATTTTAACTAGGTAGCTATACCTAGTTAAAATAAATACAAAGTTGCCTGTAAAATAAAAATAAATCCTAAGCTAGCTACAATGTAACTATTAGTTATATTGTAGCTAGCTTAGGGTTTATTTTATAGGTAAGTATTTAGTTTTAAATAGGAATAATTTAGTTAATTGTAGTTATTTTATTTAGATTTATTTAAATTATATTTAAGTTAGGCGGGTTTTAGGGTTAGACTTAGATTTAGGGGTTAATAACTTTAATATAGTGGCGGCAACGTTGGGGGCGGCAGAATAGGGGTTAATAAATGTAGGTAGGTGTCGGCGATGTTAGGGACGCCAGATTAGGGGTTAATAAAATTTAACTAGTGTTTGTGAGGCGGGAGTGTGGAGGTTTAGGGGTTAATATATTTATTATAGTGGCGGCGATGTCCGGTTCGGCAGATTAGGGGTTAAAAAATTTATTTTATTGTTTGCGATGTGGGGGGGCCTTGGTTTAGGGGTTAATAGGTAGTTTATGGGTGTTAGTGAACTTTTTAGCACTTTAGTTAAAAGTTTTATGCTACGGCTTTAGACCATAAAACTCTTAACTACTGACTTTAAAATGCGGTACCAGGCTTGACAGGAGAGGGTGTACGGCTCACTTTTTGGAAGTCTCGTAATACCGGCGCTATGCAAGTCCCATTGAAAAAATAGGATACGCAATTGACGTAAGTGGATTTGCAGTATTTTCGAGTCTGGCCGAAAAAGTGAGCGGTACACCTGTACCTTCAAGACTCGTAATACCAGCGGGCGTTAAAAAGCAGCGTTGGGACCTCTCAACGCTGCTTTTTAAGGCTAACGCAAGACTCGTAATCTAGCAGATATATTTTTCACATGTAAATAACTTCAATAACACTGGAATGATTTACCAGGAGCATGTCCGGTTCTGCACCTCTACCTCAGTGATATGGAGGTGATCCTATTCAGTGCAGAGGGTTTTTGAACCAGGTGGGCATTTACTTTGAGATGTTACCTCAGGAGTTTCCCTCTGACAGAGCTAAGGTGGGATTTCTCATCTCGTTACTCTCTAACACAGCTCTTGCCTGGGCTAATCCCTTGTGGAAGACCGATAAACCTGTGAGTTCAAATTACCCTGAATTTGTGGCCTCCTTTCGAAGGGCATTTGATGTTCCGGCTCGCTCCTCCTCTGCTGCTAAACGACTCATGTCCATTCAGCAAGGTACAAGATCTGTTGCTTGTTATGCCATTGCGTTCCGTACGCTTGCCGCAGAGGTAGGTTGGAACAATGAAGCCCTCGTTGCCGCCTTCTTTCATGGGCTCTCTGATGCGATTAAAGACGAAGTTGCTGCCAGAGATTTACCAGAGGATCTCGAGGCATTGGTGTCTTTTTTGATCCTAATTGACAGACTCAGAGAGAGGCCCTCTTTCAAGGAGCGCTTGCGGAAGCCTCCTTTTCCGTTGTCTCCTACGTGTTCGTTCCCACCCATGCCTCCCTCCTCCCATGCCTCCTGGTCCCGAGTCACCAGTTACTGCTGAGCCGATGCAGTTGGGATTCACGCGTCTCTCCGGGGGCAGACCTTGGGTGGTTATATTCGTCCCCGGAACCGCTAAAGGAGAAACCTTTGGTCACGGTTGTCCTTTCCTGGGTGGACTCCTCCATAGTCACCCTGGCTCTTGTTTGCTCCGGTGCTGCGGGCTATTTAATTGACAGTGCTTTTGTATCAAAACACTCCATTCCTGTTTTGCCTCGGTCCGTTCCGCTTGCTATTGAGGTCATTGATGGCAGGCCCCTTCAGCCCGCACTGGTTATCCATGGCTGTTGGGGATCTCCATTTTGAAACCCTCCAGTTCCAGGTGATAAATTCTCTGCATTTTCCAGTTGTTTTGTGTTATCCCTGGCTCCAAAAGCACAATCCCAGTCTCGACTGGCGCAGGTCCGAAATTTTGTTGTGGTCTCCGCAATGTATTTCCACTTGTCTTCGGAAACCAGTTAAAGTCTTGTGCACTTCTTCGGTATCTCAATTGCCAGAGGAGTACCGAGAGTTCCTAGACGTTTTTGACAAGGTGCGTGCTGGTACGTTGCCTCCTCACCGGTCTTATGATTGTGCCATAGACCTGCAACCCGGAGCCATTCCTCCTCGGGGCCGGGTTTACCCTCTGTCTGCAAGAAGGAAAAGAGGGCGCCACAATAGCGTAATATTGTCTGGTAATGTGGGTAACAATATATGGACAGGTAATGTGCTTACCAGAACAAGAGGCACTGTGCTGTGACCAGTGCGTGACAGCTTGCTAGCGCTTGACAGTGGCTAGTACACTGGGGAGATAACGTTCCTTGGAGTCTTTTCTGGTACCCCCTGGGCAAACTTTTCTTGGTGCTTGTAATTTCAAATGAAATGTCGGACTTGGCGTGTTGTTGTATTGTAATAGAATACCACAAAGCACGGACAACTTCTTAATTAAAAAGGCTTTAATATGACGCGTTTCTCAACCCCAACTGGGTCGTTTCTTCAGATAAAAGCGCTTTTACCAGACAATATTACGCTATTGTGGCGCCCTCTTTTCCTTCTTGCATTTCCTAGCTTTTCCCCCACTCTCCGGGACCAAGAGGAGCTGCCTGCCTTCACGCTACTATTGCATTCCAGAAGAAAAACAACTACTATTGTATTCCAGAAGAAAAACATCTACACGGATTCACAGAAACCTCTTTTTTTCAAGGACACACTCATTAACCGGTTCACGGTAGAGTTGCACACTGACTTTGTTTGTCAAATATATATGTTTTATGTTTGTTTATCAGCGTGCTTTCTTTATCCCCACCTGGGATAACCTATGTTTTACCCTCTGTCTGTTGCGGAGAATTGTGCTATGGAGGAGTATGTTGCCGATGCTCTGTCGCGGGGGATCATCCGCAAATCCTGCTCTCCTGCAGGGGCTGGCTTCTTCTTTGTGAAGAAAAAGGCTGGCGAGTTAAGACCATGCATCGATTATAGGGGTCTTAATCTTCTTACCGTTGCAGGGTTCTCCATGGATCCTGACAAGTTGTTTGCAGTTCTGCGGTGGCCTCGCCCAATTCAACGTTTTTTGGGGTTCGCCAATTACTATAGAAAGTTTATTAAAAACTTTTCTTCCTATCACAGACATGACCCGTAAAGAGAATGATCCAATCCATTGGTGACCTACTGCCATTAAAGGGACAGTCAAGTCCAAAAAAAACTTTCATGTTTCAAATAGGGCATATAATTTTAAACAACTTTCCAATTTACTTTTATCACCAATTTTGCTTTGTTCTTTTGGTATTCTTAGTTGAAAGCTAGACCTAGGAAGGCTCATATGATAGTTTCTAAGCCCTTGAAGGCCGCCTCTAATCACAAGCTTTTATATTTGCTTTTCACAGCAGGGGAGAGCTAGTTCAGGTAAACCATATAGATAACATTGTGATCACGCCCGTGGATTTTTTTTTCTTCAGAATTTGTAGTGACTACCTGTGTGAAGAAAAGTTCAATATTTAAGCCAAGTTTATATTGCATTTAAATGTTATAACCAATTAAAAAAATTGTCTGAGGACTTCCGGTGGGCGGGCTTATAGGTAGCAGCTCTGGTGTTAAGCTCCGTAAGGGCTACCTGCTGTACAAGCAATTTTCTGCAATTTCAGATCCCGAATCTGTTTGCCCTTGATGGAAATAGTGTCTGGGCACTAGAGGGATTGGAGGGTACCATCTTCCCCCACCGAGGTCCCAGATTCAACTACCTGACTGTGGAAGTGAAACTTCACTGAGACTACGGCGGCCATCTTGGCGCGAAGAAGAAGGGGAAAGGAGTGGAGAGAATTGTGGCGGTCTGCTGTTTAAACTACCTGGTGGATATTGGCTTTGACCGTGTCTGAACCGGACTGCACACATCCCCGCCACAAACAAGATCTCTGGAACTGCTGCCTCGGTTCAGACTAGAAGACCGGGTGAGTGGAGCCACGTGGCGCAGTAATCGCGCGACTTGATAGAAGAGAGCTGAGGGGGAAAAGAAACAAACAGGTAGCAGCGGCCGGAGAAGCATCGGACCTATCGGGTCTTTACTGCAGTCAGCATTTCAGCAGCGGAGGTCTAACGACTGTATAGTGGAGGGCCTGACTGTGCTGGCGGATCTCAAGGCAGTTACTGCCCACGGAGGAGAGGCTGTTGTGAACAGCTGCTGACGGCAACCCTGGAACTTGCAACGGCTATACAGGTACTCATGTAACTTAACCCACAGTGGTCTCAACTGCATAGAGACATAGCTGGAACATAAGGCCCTTAAAGTTTAAAGTTTCATTGTGACTTTGAGTGACAATAATTGTGAACGGGCACATTAAAGTTGAGTGGCAAGAGACTGCATAGAGACTTGGCAAACGAGCACCTTATTGTTCAAGGCCACTGAGATTTATAGCTACGCAACAAGCAGCCCTCATAGTATGCTTTATTAAAAGGGGACATGGGAAGAAAAGAAGAAGGCAAGGAGAAATCTAATAAAAGGGCTAAGACAAACAGTACTGGCTACAGTGCAGGTTCTACATATGTAGCTTTTTTGCTGGCTCAAGTTGGTGCAAGATTTCTGTTATTTCTTGTTGGATCATATTTTTTCTTTCCCACAAGCAACGTTATAAGACTCACTTTGGGACTTTGTGGGTTTATTGCTTGTCTGTACCCAGCTCAGATACTGCCTCTCTGGGTTTATAATAGGAACAAAGTCAGTCAAATGTTTGCAATACCCTCTCTTTGTATGTATGTGTGAAATGCAGACTTAAACTAACATTTCTCTTCACAGGATCAACAATATACCTCCAGAGAAGAATTGTAGGGTTTCAGGACTTGTGTAATTCATAACTGCATATAACTGTGTCTCCTGTGAAACCTGTGTGTGGTGCATATTATACCTCTTTGTTCAGTTGTGGGAGGTGGTGTATATATGTCTCTTTGCTTCTGCTTTTGCCTAAAGGGGTGGTAACAGCGGTCAGGGCTAAGTGGTTAAGCAAATCTCATGTACACTTGATGCCCCATTTTGCAAGTGCTACTTTCAGAGGTGCATGGAGAAATTTCTTGTGCCACCCATAATGGCAAACTGTAACAAAAATGCTGAACGCAGGGCCAAAGTAGTATCAGACATTGGTACTCAGGCTTCCTCCTTTGACCCCTTACAAGAGGGACAATCCCTCTACCCGCATCCCATAGTTAAACAAATCTCCACCTTGTTCTTGCCTAAGATTGAAAATCTCCAAAAAGGAATAGACACACTAGCAGAGGAGGTGAAACAATTTTCAACACGTGTATCTGAGGTAGAGACTAGAGTTTCTGACCTTGAGGATACACAACATGCCAACTCTGGCAAAATTGATGCTTTGGAAAAACAGTCCATAATATTACAACAAAAATGAGATGATCTAGAGAATAGGTTGAGGCGGAATAATGTCCGTCTACTTGGGCTGCCGGAGTCTGTAAAGCCAGCAGAGATTTTGGGATTTGTTGAAAGGACCCTCCCTTCCTTAATCAGTATTCCCGCTGGTGATCTTGAAAACAGTGTAGAGAGGGCGCATAGAGTAGGCCCAGAAAGACCAGCCATGGACCACAACGCACAGGCACGGCCGGTAATGATTACATTTTTACATTTTCAGACCAAAATGGCGGTGCTTAGAGCATACAGAAAGATGGGTGAAGTATCTTTTGAGAATTCCAGGATTCTCTTATTCCAAGACTACTCTGTGGAACTGATGAAAAAATGCAGGGAATTTTCCACAATTTGCTCTAGACTACACAGGGAGGGTAGACAAGCTTTCCTGTTATACCCAGCTAAACTTAAACTGGCCACCCCCAAAGGCCCTAAATTCTTTGATTCACCACAAACAGCGCAGGACTTTCTTGATGCAGAGAATGGTGCTAGGAGCCCTAGAGGTGCTAGAGGGGGAGAGGGCTAGCTAACTGCTGTATTCTAGGAACAAATGTGGGTCTTAATATTCAACTTTATTGATGGCTTTTATAGCCAGAATAGAGAAAGTGTCTACTCTGGTAGGGATACTCCTTACGCCTATGCCCAGAACATAGGTTTATTATTTTGGTTAACGGTTCTTGTTGAGTTAGGGCATTGTGTGTTTAATAAAAATGCCCTGGTAGGATGTTATGCTGAATCCCCCAGCTGTAATATGCAAAGAAAAATGTGGCTGCTGAATTCTATAATTTTGGCAATAGGGGGTCATAGACCTGTTCACAACTTACTGTTAAGATTGAAATACGATGCAGGTTACTTCACGAAGGTCGATGTAAAGTTTTACATAAATTGTTTAGAGTTTGTAGTTTGGTTGGTATTCTGGCAACTACTAATACACAACTGCAAAATTGAAAGAGAATGTATTTGTCATAATATGTTAATATCTATTGGTTATGATGCAAAATATGTCTTAGGATGGATTTTGATGACAAAGTTGTGTTTCTCTCTAGCACAGCAGTCAAACATATCTGGCTGGTGGGGCCTGGCGAGGAGGTGGTGTGCTGAAAGGCTGAATCGGGAGCCTGTACACGCGCCACGGAGGTATGTCAAGGTGTTTTTTTTTTTTCATTTTTTCGTTTTTTTTTCTCTCTTCTCTCCCCCTCCCCTTCCTACCATACACAATTCCCTCCCTTCTTCTTTCTCTCTACACTGCTTGCCCTCCCCCCTGCTCTGTCTCATATGCTACGCAAACCCCTCCACCCCGAGTTATGTATACACACATAGGTCCTAGTCTAAAAGCTAAGATTTAATCTATACTCATGGAATATAGGGGGAATACATTCCCCTGTTAAGAGGAAGTCAATTTTAACTCACCTTAGGAGAAAGCGCGCAGAGATTGCGTTTTTTACAAGAGTCACATCTCTCAGACTCGGAACATGATAAACTACGGACTGATTGGATGGGGAGGGTAGAATATGTCTCATACAAAACAGCAAGTAGGGGGGTGGCTATACTTTTTGGTAAACAGCTGGAATATGAGATTTTAGATGTGCTTAAAGACCCCGAAGGCAGATATATAGTTGTACAGATTTGCATCCTAGAGAAAATTTACACGTTATGTAATATCTATGCCCCGAACCAGAAGGACAGGAAGTTTTGGGACACCATAGTGACCACACTCACACCTTATCTAGGTACCCACATTATACTAGACAGGGATTTTAATCTGGCCCCAAACCCTCACTGTGACAGACTGAGGGACCCCACTAGATGTACGGATGGGAAATTACCCAAGGTGTTGGATAAATTCGAGAAAGATGTTTTTGCAAGGCTGGGCAGCTCCCTAGATGTCTTAGACATTTGGCGACAACATAATCCTGATGGAAGAGATTACACCTGCGTATCACGGGCGACTCCTTCCATGTCGCGTATTGATCTCTTCATGATCTCAAACACTTTAGTTACCCAAGTGATCAATACAAAAATCAGAGAAGTTGTTGTCTCGGATTATGCCCCCATAGCTCTTTTTCTTGACACAATTCCTAGATTGTGCAGCAGATGTACCTTAAGGTTCCTGAAATACTTTGTGACCTCCCAAGAATTCCAAAACTATTTAGTGCATTGTTGGGATGATTATAGAACTAATAACATCCAACATTTAAACACGCCGGAGCTATTCTGGTCGACGGCCAAAGTTTTTCTCTCAGGTAACATTATTGCGTACTTGACACGTAGGAAAAAGCAATGCGTAGAGAAAGTTGAGCGACTGCGAGCCAGTTTAGCGGATACTTACCGTGATTATTGCGCCACCCCCTCTACCCAGAATTATCGCAAGTATGTTAGTACCAAAGTGGAGTATGGTGCGCTCCTTGCGCACCAGGCCTCCCAGACACTCTTACGGACTTGAGGCAAATACTATCGTTACAGGGATAAATCGGGAATTTTTTTTAGCAACACTGGTAAAATTACCCACCTCTTCCAGGCGCATTGCTGCGGTGAAGGTAGGGGGTAGGGTTCTCCAAGACTCTACTTCAATAGCGGAAGCTTTCGCTTCATACTACTCCTCCTTATATTCAAGTGAACTCCCCTCTGGAAATGAGACGAGGGATAGATTCTGGGAGACTATTTCACTCCCTAAGATTTCTGAGGAGCAACTGGACAAACTAAATGCTCCCATAGAGAGGGAGGAGATTGAGAGAACCATTATGACCATGTCGCTGGGCAAGGTGCCAGGCCCCGACAGGTTGCCGATTGAATTTTACCGCCTGCTTAAACCGCAGGTAGCCCCGACTCTCGTGGAATTGATCACTGACTATTTTAGAGAGGAAAAGACACATGCCCCTGAATTCTTAGCGGCCTCCATCACGTTGATCCCAAAGGCAGGAAAGGATGGCTTGTTACCCGAATCTTATAGGCCGATCTCTTTATTAAACTCGGACTACAAGATCCTCACCAAACTGTTTGCCGAGAGACTGAAATTTATCTTACCTAGCATCATACATAAGGACCAGACGGGCTTCATGCATGCGCAATCGTCAGTGGTCAATGTGCGTAGGGTTCTGCAGATAATTCAGCACTTTTGGGTCGGATCTCGAGATTGCAAGGTGGCGGATAGACCAGAGGCCTTCCTGCTATCACTTGACGCAGAGAAGGTCTTCGACTGCATGGAATGGGGTCATCTATTCAATACCTTGACTCAGGCCAACTTCTCTGGCCCCTTCCTCACCCTCATTAAAAATCTCTATCATTCCCCCCCTGGCAAATGTGCTGGTGAATAATGTGCTATCATCCAATTTCCAACTACACAGGGGCACAAGGCAGGGGTGTCCACTATCACCCCTGCTTTTTAATATAGTGCTGGAACCCTTGGCTGTTAAACTGCAGCAGGATTTTCCTGGCATTGACATAGCAGGAGCCCCACAGCATCTGGCGCTTTATGCAGATGATATGCTCCTCTTTCTGCAAGATCCTCGGACACATCTGCATAGCATCATGAAAGACCTTACCGACTTTGGCCTATTTTCGGGCTATATGATAAATGTACAAAAATCGGAAATTCTTTGGCTTAACAAGGTAGCAGGCCCTAATGAGAAATACCCCTTTTCGGTAGCCAGGCATGATATTACGTATCTAGGTATCAAAATTTCGGCTAACTCCAATAGGTTATATGCTAATAATTTAACCCCTATCTGCGCTAAATTACAAGCTCAAATGAATGGTTGGAAGGCTTTGCCACTTTCTTTATTGGAGAGGATTAGCCTACATAAAATGGCGGTTCTTCCCCGACTACTGTACTTATGCTTCCCCTACTTTTGAGCAAGTCGGATATTAAACTCTTAAACACTGCAGCAAAGGGTTTTGTATAGCAGGGGGAAAAAACGCGGATTTCGAGAGATAAGTTAATGGAGGTTTAGCTCTCCCAGACTTTAGACTTTATAACTGGGCCGCACTGATCCGCTTGGTAGTAGATTGGCAGATTGGCACTCATCATTTCTGTCGGCCGAACTTAGAGCAGGCAGTACTGGGGGATGTGTCTTTAGCTTATCTTCCGCATGTCGCAGACTCGAAGTCCTTGAATGCCTTGGGCCTTAGCGTATTTTTCACGGACCCATTGAAAGCCTGGCAGCTGGCACATAAGTACTTGGGTAAAGCTTGACATGCCTCATACTACTTACCTATCGGAAAAAATCCAGACTTTACGGCTGGATCTGAGACCCTGCCTTTTAAAATCTGGGAGAAAAAGGGACTGATGTCACTTAAACACCTGATGGATCCTCTTACCAAGGCGGTCAAAACATTTGGAGCCTTGCAGAGGGAATATGATTTACCCAGAACCCACTTTTATGCCTTTCTTCAGGTGTGTCATTATGTTGGGGTGTTGGTTAGAGATAATATAGACTTTTGGGAGGGTTCGCCCTTTCGTCTCACTCAATCATTATATACAATGGGCAGGTTCTCACTCTCGGAAATATACCAAACGCTTTTGCAACATCGCCTCACAAGCCTTCAAACGTCCACGTTAGCGGGTTGGGTCAGAGAGGGACTACCAATTGCACACCATTTATACTTCTTTTTGCTTTTAAACTGCACAGACTATTGTGGATATGGCTTCTACAGCAGTGGATATGGATAACTTGTTTATGGATGAGGACTTCAATACTGAACCCTTTGTATTTACAGATGAAGATGCTGACCGGATTCGTGTGACTGATGACCTAAGTGAGTTGAGGGGTGACACCCCTATCAATGTTTATTATAAATTGCTTAATTTGCACAAGAAAGAAATTGACTACCATCTGCATGCTGTTTATTTGTCAGGATATCACATCAAAAAATATATACCTAGAGGTTTCAGAGTTAAGAACATCCCCACATTAGGCAGACAAAACATGGAGGAAGTCTCTAGACTTGAACAAAAGATTAAAGTAGAACTTGAGGCCACTAAAGCACAGAGCTACCATGTTCTAGTCGAGGATAAAACCCAGGAGTGGGTGGGTAAACTTGAGACCATGGTTGCTAAATACAGAGGAGAGTTAGTTGCATTTAAAAATAAGAAACTGAATACCGTTGAAAGTTTATTATAGGGATAGGCGCCTATATAGATTGCTTTATGGCAAGGAGGACACCTCTAATAAATATAAGTATAGGAATGTAGGGACCTGTAACAATCTGAGCCTAGTGGATACTAGTGGTGATTCATCAGACAATGATAAAAATATTGTAGACACTAATGACAGTGGCGACAAACAAACATCTAGTCAGGCACAGTCTTTTTCTGGGGTAGCCACCAGATCAGCGGCGAAGCCGCCGCTGGCGGTAAGTTCAAAAGATCAAGACGCACGCACATCAGGCGAGGTAGACGCAAACCGCAGGAGACAACACAAAAAGAAGTAAACATTATATATAATTTGAGCAGTCGCTCTTTAAGCGATGTGGAAACTTCGGTTTTAAATCGAGGTCTATCATTATACCTACACCTAGATGTGACAAGTTTAACTCTATTGTAGAAATCCACAGATTGCAGCGACAGCTCAAATTAAAAGATAATTTTAAGAATGAACCCACTATGCCTGCAACTAAATTTAAGAAGCCCTCATCATTTGAACCCACAAACACGCATCCCTCTATCAGGAATTTCACAAGGATGTTATGTAATGATATCTCTAATGAAGCCCCATTTCCTGTTTACACAAATTTGAATTTAGAAGAGAGGAAGGCCGTTAAAACACTAAGTAATGATAACAGCATTGTTATCTGCCTGGCGGATAAGGGCGGGTCCATAGTCGTGCAAGACTATGTTGACTATAGGGCAGAGGCCTATAGACAGCTCTCTGATTCAAACACCTATGTCAAGTTGAAGGGGAACCCGAGTAACATATTTAAAAAGCACATTGATGAATGCCTTAACAGGGGCTATGAAGCAGGTTTATTATCAGAGCAAGAGATTGAGTTTTTGATAAATGATCACCCTAAAACACCAGTACTATATCTGCTACCAAAAGTGCATAAGACTCTCACTAATCCCCCTGGCAGACGTATAGTGTCTGCCAGGGAGTCCCTCTTGTCTAATTTAGCCATCTATGTAGACCATTATCTCCAACCGGTGGTAAAGGGAACTCCAGCATACCTGCAGGATTCACCCACTTTATTAAATATATTAAGAGGTTATACTATGCTTGAGCATGATGATATCCTTGTCACCATGGATGTGGACAGCCTATACACCTCCATTCCTCATGGGGGGGTGTTGCGGCTGTCAGGTCCATGGTGACGGGGAATCCACTGTATGAGGGCCCTCCAATTGAGTATTTATGCGAGTTGCTCACTCTGTGTTTAGAGAAAAACTTCTTTAAGTTTGAGAATGGTTATTTTTTGCAGGTGTCAGGGACAGCCATGGGTTCCAATCTATATATGGCATGGTATGAACAGACAGCCATGAAACCATTTACTCACCCCCATATCAGGTACTATGTACGTTACATAGATGATGTGTTTCTGGTATGGGGAGGGAATAAAGATGAGTTGGAGAAGTGGGTGACATGTTTGAATACCATGGACTGTCCCATACGCTTTAAATTGGATTTTAAAGACGTCCAAACCAGTATGCTACACATGTGGAAGTTGTGTCACATGCAACACCATGTTGAGGGGCCAGACGTTCCAACACCCGCATACCAACAAGCGATACACCATCTGATAAAGATTAACGTGCACTAGCACATATGTCATTTATATGTTGATCTCTCCGTGCTCCTTGGTCTACATTGGCAAAACCATAACGAGCTTCCGAGACCGTATGGCGAACCATCGCTGCGCAATATGTGAGGCACTGAGACAAGGGGATTCGGAGCAACCTGTTGCCCGACATTTTGCTGAACACAACCACAGTCTATCCAGCCTTAGATCGATGGTAATTGACCACGTGCCACCACTGAGGAGAGGTGGTGACAGAGATACTAGGCTGTTACAAGTGGAAACAAGATGGATTCACATGCTTGATACATTGGTTCCTAAAGGACTTAACACTGTCCTTGACTTCGGACCGTTCTACACAAAATAGTGCCACATTGGAATCTACCAGCTACTGTTGTATGCACTGTCACCCGAGACTATTCACATGGATTTTCATCCTAGTGGGTACCCACGGGTTTCTATGCATAGTTCAAGAGGCATGGAGGGGAATGTTACCTTGACAGATGAGGTCTAACGGAATCTGTTCTACCAGCTAAGTTTGTACCATTAAATATGGATAAAAAGTGTATAGATAATTTTGGCATGATTCTCCATTTCACTGCTGTTGATTCATGCCACATAGTTTTTATAAATCATACATATCACTAAATATGAAAATGTTTTTATTTCTATTTTGCGCTGCTGTGCCATGATTTATGCTCAGGATTTACACCACTTTTGACACTGATGCGCTGACACTTGTTTATAATTAGTGTGGTAATTTATTGAGATCTAGGAGCCAGCTCTTATACTAACAAGGAGACATGATTTAGTGATCCCTGTAATAATTGAGTATGTTGTAGTTGGCCAGCACTACACCCCATATTAACATCTGAGTGCCACAATATATGTAAACATGACTGACACATGTAGGGGTCTAATGCTGATATCAATTATGATCCGCATATCAATCCCACAATAGCTAGAACAGCATTATATTTTTATGTATTCTTATGTGTTTCCATGACAACCGCTCACCATATGATTGGCCAGCATTATAACACAGGGTTACGTGAGCACAGCGGATATAGCTAGGAGGTTCAGTGCAGTGTCAATATACCTATGCTGATATCGACCTTTATAAGAATAGTGCTGTTGACTATAGATTTTATCGAGCCCATTCGTGTATGGGTCAGGTGACACGCTATGCCGGTTTCCATGGTAACCGTTCGCAACATAACTAGCCAGGACTACGATATACATTTATATCTGAGAGCCACATTTTAATAGGCTGAGGCGGGTACCTATCTGTTTTAAGACACTATCGATCATGGATTATAAGTTAGCCCCACAGTGTCTTAAGCGGTAATGTCTTTTGTGTCTTTGTGTTTATGTTGCCATGACAACTAACAATAGCGTGATTGGTTGATGCTTCAACATGGGAACACGCAGCGTGATGACGTCATTACGTCACCACGTGAGCAGTGAATCAGACACAGGAGCGCAAATAGGTTTGTTTGTTGGTATATAAGGGAGTGTATTTGTTAGATAAGATAGGTGAGTTTTTGGGATACCAAGTAGACATGTGCACGGCAAAAAAATTTGGTTCGTTTTCGGTTCGGATCGATTCGGACTTTTCGAATTTCGGTTCGAATCGGATTCGGCAAAATTTGAATAAATTTGTTTCGGATTTATTCGGATCCGAATAAATTTGTTTCGGATTTATTCGGATTCGGCTGAATTCGGTTCTATTCGGTTCCGAAATTCGGTATGTTTTAGTACACTAACACCCATTTAGTACACTAAGTCACTAACACCCATAAACTACCTATGAACCACTAAACCGAGGCCCCCCCCACATCTCAAACCCTATAATAACATTATTTAACCCCTAATCTGCCGATCGGATATCGCCGCACCCTACATTATAACTATTAACCCCTAATCTGCTGTCCCTAACATCGCCGACCCCTACATTATAGTTATTAACCCCTAATCTGCCCCCCCCAACGTCGCCGCAATCTAACTACAAGTATTAACCCCTAATCTGCCGACCCGATATCGCCGCCGCCTACATTATAGCTATTAACCCCTAATCTGCTGTCCCTAACACCGCCGACCCCTACATTATAGTTATTAACCCCTAATCTGCCCCCCCCAATGTCGCCGCAATCTAACTACAAGTATTAACCCCTAATCTGCCGACCCGATATCGCCGCCGCCTACATTATAGCTATTAACCCCTAATCTGCTGTCCCTAACACCGCCGACCCCTACATTATAGTTATTAACCCCTAGTCTGCCCCCCCCCCCACGTCGCCACAATCTAACTACAAGTATTAACCCCTAATCTGCCGACCGCAAATCGCCGCCACTATAATAAATGTATTAACCCCTAAACCGCCGCACTCCCGCCTCGCAAACACTATAATACATTTTATTAACCCCTAATCTGCCCTCCCTAACATCGCCGCCACCTACCTACAATTATTAACCCCTAATCTCCCGCCCCCAACGTCGCCGCTATAATAAGGTTATTAAACCCTAAACCGAAGTCTAACCCTAACACTAACACCCCCTAACTTAAATATAATTTAAATAAAACGAAATAAATTTACTATAGTTAAATAAATGAATCCTATTTAAAACTAAATACTTACCTGTAAAATAAACCCTAATATAGCTACAATATAACTAATAGTTACATTGTAGCTATTTTAGGATTTATATTTATTTTACAGGCAACTTTGTATTTATTTTAACTAGGTACAATAGTTATTAAATAGTTAATAACTATTTAATAACTACCTAGCTAAAATAAATACAAATTTACCTGTAAAATAAATCCTAACCTAAGTTACAATTACACCTAACACTACACTATCATTACATTAATTAAATAAATGAATCCTATTTAAAACTAAATACTTACCTGTAAAATAAACCCTAATATAGCTGCAATATAACTAATAGTTACATTGTAGCTATTTTAGCAATTATATTTATTTTACAGGCAACTTTGTATTTATGTTAACTAGGTACAATAGCTATGAAATAGTTATTGACTAATTAATAGCTACCTAGTTAAAATAATTACAAAATTACCTGTAAAATAAATCCTAACCTAAGTTACAATTAAACCTAACACTACACTATCATTAAATAAATTAACTACAAATACCTACAATTATCTACAATTAAATAAACTCACAGAGTTGGGGACTTACCAATTCAACAACGGCAGTCGAAGGTGCATAGTACCGGCCCGGGGACCCACAGAGTGGTGAACGATCCGGAGGCTGATTAGGCTGCTTAAACATCCGTTTGAATCAACTGGTGCTGGTGAGTTTTCACAATACCGCTCTGTATATTCTAAGGATTAATGCTGTTGGGTATATGCACTATACAAGTCTGGAGCTGTCTAAAGGGGGATTTCTTGTGATTTATCTACTTGCTGTGACTGGCTAATTTTCCCTCTGACATTTCGACTAGTGCATACCCTTACATTTTCATACACACTGTGTCCTAAGCTCTTTGTGCATGATTCACAAATATTTTCTGTAATAAAGGGCTAAATAAGTATGGATAATATGGAAAACCGTGAACTTTACTCTCTTAGACCTATGTCACATATTGAAATGGACAGACTTACAATTGAAGACACCTTTATCAATCAAAAAGAGACTTTATCAATGAGTGACATCTTTTTGTATATGGAACGTACACTTATCAAGGAATATAAAACATGGTGGGACAAACGTGCCCTGGAGAAATACCTTATAATGGGCCTAATTCCCAGGGGGCTGCGCCTAAATAAATATCCCACATTTCAAACAAATGACTCTTCCTTTATTGCTAAATGGAATGACATCCTAACGGACTGTTCAAGGAGACTAATGGAGTTAATCATATCCTATAAAGAGACTGTCTTACATAAAACAAGGGAGGAACTGTCTGAATTACAAGTACAGCTTAATGATTATGTGTTGCACCCCAAATATGGGGATATGGACGCTCTGCTGAAAGAATCTATAGATAAGTTTAAAGTGGAGTTGGATAATTTTAAGCTTAAAAAATTCATTAGAGATAGTGATGACCATACCAATGACAGGGTCTACACCTGGCATACACGTAGCAATCCTGGTACTAGTAATAGATCCAGATCTAGATCTAGGTCCAGGAATAGGGCTAGGACAACTTCACCAGTTGAAAAGCATGTAACATTTGTTGAGCAAAGTTCTGAGGGAAATACTTTACATCAGGCAGACTTAGAACAGCCTACAATTATGCAACCAGAACATAATGAACAAATAGTAAAACCCAAAAACACCGGTATCACTAGAGTTGACCCCATAGTTACAAGGTACAATAGTAACAGCAGTAATAGAAATGCATTTAAAAACACCAATGTAGTTACATCAGTTGACCAGAGGAGGCAGGATTTCCTAAAGGACAATGAAACTCCTAACCCTATATTAAAACAACAAACAAATTTAGTCCTTAATTCTGAACAGCAGGTTTTTCAGGTAGATCCAAATACCAGGGAAAGAGGAGGAAACATAGGAAGAGGAGCAAGAGGCAGAGGGGCAAGGAGGCAAAAGAGAGGAGGAAGAAACAAATATGCACTATGAACGTAATTAACATCTCAAATTACACTCTTACTAAAGAGGAAAAAGAGGTATTGAGTTTTGGTTTAGGTTATGTGCCGACTAATAAATTTAATTTGTTCAACACTATTGTGGACGTGAATAAAATGGTTCGGGATCTCACACTAAGAAAATTCTTTTGGAAAAAAGATGAAATAGATGTCAATGGAGATGTAGATTTTATACACTCTAGTGACACTCTACCCAAAATATATGACATAGTTGATTTTACAGAGGCATGTGATCTACTAAAGGCACATGATCTAGCCAAAGAATCAATAGTTGATGAAATTCCCCTTAAGTTTGCTCATGGTGGATATACACCAAAATCAATTTTTTATCCAACAAGGGAAAGAGGGCCATTCTTAGAGGCTTTTCACCATAGAATTGAAGAGGACCTCATTGCACTTTTCAATAACACTAAGCATCCTTGTCCAAACTTAAATAATGAACAATCTAAGGCCCTCAATGACTTAAAATCTAGAGAGGACATTGTAATAAAGAGGGCGGACAAGGGTGGCTGCGTGGTAGTACAAGACAAGCAGCTATATCTTGAGGAAGCTTTTAGGCAACTCAATGATATAGAAGTCTATGAAACTCTTAGACACAATCCAACGGAAAAATACAGGCAGCAACTTAAATCACTGCTAGATGATGGCTTGGAGATGGGTGTTTTAGACCAAGGCACTGTAGATTACCTTTTTGTTCAAAATCCTGTTACCCCCATATTCCATCACCTCCCCAAGGTTCATAAATCCTTGGAGGGGGTGAAAGGAAGGCCTATTGTGGCGGGTATAGGATCTCTTTTTGAAAATATTTCTACATGGATTGAATCTTTATTACAACCAGTAGTCTATGGTCTTCCTTCATACCTCAAAGATACGAAACACCTCTTGGGTTGTCTGAAAGAGGTATCCTGGACAGATACTGCGGAATGGCTGACTATAGATGTAGTCAGCCTATATTCTGCTATCCCTCATAAGAAAGGTTTAGAAGCCATCTCATATATGTTGGATAGATTCAGCAACTATGATGAGTGTCTTAAGACTTTTCTAATCCAAACGTTGGATTTTTTACTAACTCATAACTTTTTCCAATTCGAGGGGACTTTTTATCTCCAGAGACGTGGCACTGCCATGGGGGCAAAGTTTGCCCCGGCATACGCCAACCTATATATGGGTTGGTGGGAGGCCTGCCACGTCTTTGGAGATACAAACCCCTTCAGGGGTTACATCACCATGTATAAAAGATATATCGATGACCTCCTGTTCATTTGGACAGGGGGTCCATCTAGACTAAAGGAGTTTGTTAAATTCCTCAATTGCAATGATGCCAATTTGCAATTCACCTATGAGAGTAACAAAGAATCTATACCCTATCTAGACCTCTTATTAATAGGAGAAACTGATACTCAGCAAATAAAGACAACCTTATATCGTAAACCAATTGCAGCAAATGCCATATTACATGGCCGAAGCAATCATCCAAAACATATGGGTTTTGGAATAGCGAAAGGGCAATTCATAAGGTTGAAACGTAATTGCACAGATAATGAAGTTTTTAATGCAGAGAGTTTGAAAATGAGAAAGAATCTCCTAGAGAGAGGCTATCACATAAAAACAATAGATAGAGCTCTCCTAGAAGTAACTAGGTTGGATAGAGAGACTCTCCTTCTAGATAAAAAAGCCCCAGTAAACAAACAACGTTTCGATAGCTCAAGACCTACATTTGTTACCACATATAGTGCGCAATTTAATGATATATGTGGAATTGTGGAAAAGCATCTACCTATTCTGACTGCTGAGGACAGCCTCAAAGACCTTGTACAGAAGGGATGCAATTTTGTCTCGCGTAGAGGCTACACGATAGGCAATGCGGTTTCTCCTAGCCTTCTTAGAAATACACAAGCTAGAAGCAATAGTTGGCTGAATGTAAAAGGCCACTATAAGTGTCATTACAGCAATTGCATTGCCTGTGGTTTCACAAAGGTTTCTAAGAGCTTCCAATCATACACCACACATAGGGTCTATGAGTTGGATGCGTATACAAACTGTCGCTCTATCTTCGTTATCTATCTCATAGATTGCGTAGAATGTAAAAAACAATACATTGGATGCACCTCCAGAGAGTGCAGAACTAGGATTAGGGAGCATCTCAAAAATATTGAACATGGTATTGAATGTTCTGACCTTGCCAGACATTTCATACATATCCACAATAAAGTGGTAAGCAGTCTAAAATGGCAAATTATTGACCATATTAAACCCGCCATACGTGGTGGAGATAGAGTAACTAAACTCTCATATAAAGAGGCCTTCTGGATTTTCAAAATGAAAACTAGGATTCCAGACGGCTTCAATATAGTGGGCGATGTCATTAATGTATGGAGGAACTAATAAATAAGAATTATAATTAGGATTAAAGGGAGTATTTGAAGTAGTATGAAATTATTTCCTTGTTAAATAGGAATTTCATTATGCACTAATATTTAATACAAAGGACTATTTCTTATACTAGTTAGCTCATATTTTATCCCTATGAATATACAGGATAAACTTAGATAATAAATATTTGAACCTTTAGGTACATTATTATAACCAAATATGTATATAATTAAAATTGTCATAGTGGTAATTAATAATATGAGGTAACTAACACCCCTTACCCCTCTATGGATTTACAAAATTACATGGTTATCATTATGGTGTTATTTAATCCGCTCATATATAGGCTTTAAAATAATCATAGGCTGTTCCCATTTTCTTTATAAGATATCTTTTATTTGATGGTTAAGGTTGAATATGCTATCAGAGATATATATATATGTTTAGCCTGAGTGGACAATAAATTGTTGATGCTTGTACTTTGTAATTTCCCCCAATGACTAGCCACTTATAGTCTGTCTTTATTCCCACATAGTGTTGACATAGGTCTGTCCCTTTAACAATTAGCACCTGGAGCCCTTACACCTGATGACAAGGGTGTGTTTAAATAGACAATGTTAGTGTGGAGCAAATTATGTCCATGAATAAGGCGAATATCTGCTGAAACGCGTAGGACGATTCCTGTATCTGTTCCAGGTGTTGGGACATTTTTTCTGTGTGTTTTACCTTTTTTTATAAGTTTTTTTGCACGGTTTTCCTTTAATAAATTTTGATTGATTATACGCCTGGGAGGTTTGCTGGATTTCTTTTGTGCTATTAATTAAATAAACTAAAGTAAAAAAAAACCACTAAATTACAAAAAAAAACACACTAAATTACAAAAAATAAAAAAATATTACAAGAATTTTAAACTAATTACACCTAATAAGGTTATTAAACCCTAAACCGAAGTCTAACCCTAACACTAACACCCCCTAACTTAAATATAATTTAACTAAAACGAAATAAATTTACTATAGTTAAATAAATGAATCCTATTTAAAACTAAATACTTACCTGTAAAATAAACCCTAATATAGCTACAATATAACTAATAGTTACATTGTAGCTATTTTAGGATTTATATTTATTTTACAGGCAACTTTGTATTTATTTTAACTAGGTACAATAGTTATTAAATAGTTAATAACTATTTAATAACTACTTAGCTAAAATAAATACAAATTTACCTGTAAAATAAATCCTAACCTAAGTTACAATTACACCTAACACTACACTATCATTACATTAATTAAATAAATGAATCCTATTTAAAACTAAATACTTACCTGTAAAATAAACCCTAATATAGCTGCAATATAACTAATAGTTACATTGTAGCTATTTTAGCAATTATATTTATTTTACAGGCAACTTTGTATTTATGTTAACTAGGTACAATAGCTATGAAATAGTTATTGACTAATTAATAGCTACCTAGTTAAAATAATTACAAAATTACCTGTAAAATAAATCCTAACCTAAGTTACAATTAAACCTAACACTACACTATCATTAAATAAATGAACTACAAGTACCTACAATTATCTACAATTAAATAAACTAAAGTAAAAAAAAAACACTAAATTACAAAAAATAAAAAAATATTACAAGAATTTTAAACTAATTACACCTAAACACTAAATTACAAAAAAAAAAAACACTAAATTACAAAAAATAAAAAAATATTACAAGAATTTTAAACTAATTACACCTAATCTAAGCCCCTTAATAAAATAACAAAGCCCCCCAAAATAAAAAAAAATGCCCTACCCTATACTAAATTACAAAAGTTAACAGCTCTATTACCTTACCAACCCTTAAAAGGGCCTTTTGCGGGGCATGCCCCAAAGAAAACAGCTCTTTTGCCTGTAAAAAAAACCACAATACCCCCCCCCCCACATTACAACCCACCACCCACATACCCCTACTCTAACCCAAACCCCCCTTAAATAAACCTAACACTACCCCCCTGAAGATCTCCCTACCTTGAGTCGTGTTCACCCAGCCGGGCCGAAGTCTTCATCCGATGGGGCAGAAGAGTACATCCAGACCGGCAAAAGTCTTCATCCAAGCGGGGCAAGAAGAGGTCTTCCATCCATCATACAAGTACCAAAATACAAACACTAAATTACCAAAAATAATAAAATATTACAATAATTTTAAACTAATTACACCTAATCTAAGACCCCTACTAGCTATTAATATAGCTACAATATAACTAATAGTTACATTGTAGCTATTTTAGGATTTATATTTATTTTACAGGCAACTTTGTATTTATTTTAACTAGGTACAATAGTTATTAAATAGTTAATAACTATTTAATAACTACCTAGCTAAAATAAATACAAATTTACCTGTAAAATAAATCATAACCTAAGTTACAATTACACCTAACACTACACTATCATTAAATTAATTAAATAAATGAATCCTATATAAAACTAAAGACTTACCTGTAAAATAAACCCTAATATAGCTGCAATATAACTAATAGTTACATTGTAGCTATTTTAGCATTTATATTTATTTTAGAGGCAACTTTGTATTTATTTTAACTAGGTTCAATAGCTATTAAATAGATATTGACTATTTAATAGCTACCTAGTTAAAATAATTACAAAATTACCTGTAAAATAAATCCTAACCTAAGTTACAATTAAACCTTACACTACACTATCATTAAATAAATTAACTACAAGTACCTACAATTAAATAAACTAAACTAAAGTACAAAAAAAAACCCACTAAATTACAAAAAATAAAAAAATATTACAAGAATTTTAAACTAATTACACCTAATCTAAGCCCCCTAATAAAATAACAAAGCCCCCCAAAATAAAAAAATGCCCTACCCTATACTAAATTACAAAAGTTAACAGCTCTATTACCTTACCAGCCCTTAAAAGGGACTTTTGCGGGGGCATGCCCCAAAGAAAACAGCTCTTTTGCCTTTAAAAAAAAACCACAATACCCCCCACATTACAACCCACCACCCACATACCCCTACTCTAACCCAAACCCCCCTTAAATAAACCTAACACTACCCCCCTGAAGATCTCCCTACCTTGAGTCGTGTTCACCCAGCCGGGCCGAAGTCTGCATCCGATGGGGCAGAAGAGGAGATCCAGACCGGCAGAAGTCTTCATCCAAGCGGGGCAAGAAGAGGTCTTCCATCCATCAGAAAAGTACCAAAAAACAAACAAACACTAAATTACCAAAAATAATAAAATATTTCAATAATTTTAAACTAATTACACCTAATCTAAGCCCCCTACTAGCTATTAATATAGCTACATTATAACTAATAGTTACATTGTAGCTATTTTAGGATTTATATTTATTTTACAGGCAACTTTGTATTTATTTTAACTAGGTACAATAGTTATTAAATATTTAATAACTATTTAATAACTACCTAGCTAAAATAAATACAAATTTACCTGTAAAATAAATCCTAACCTAAGTTACAATTACACCTAACACTACACTATCATTACATTAATTAAATAAATGAATCCTATTTAAAACTAAATACTTACCTGTAAAATAAACCCTAATATAGCTACAATATAACTAATAGTTACATTGTAGCTATTTTAGCATTTATATTTATTTTACAGGCAACTTTGTATTTATTTTAACTAGGTAAAATAGCTATTAAATAGATATTTACTGTTTAATAGCTACCTAGTTAAAATAATTACAAAATTACCTGTAAAATAAATCCTAACCTAAGTTACAATTAAACCTAACACTACACTATCATGAAATAAATTAAATAAATTAACTTCAAGTACCTACAATTAAATACAATGAAATAAACTAAAGTACAAAAAAACAAACACTAAATTACAAAAAATAAAAAAAAATTACAAGAATTTTAAACTAATTACACCTAATCTAAGCCCCCTAATAAAATAACAAAGCCCCCCAAAATAAAAAAAAAATGCCCTACCCTATACTAAATTACAAAAGTTAACAGCTCTATTACCTTACCAGCCCTTAAAAGGGCCTTTTGTGGGGGCATGCCCCAAAGAAAACAGCTCTTTTGCCTGTAAAAAAAACACAATACCCCCCCCCACATTACAACCCACCACCCACATACCCCTACTCTAACCCAAACCCCCCATAAATAAACCTAACACTACCCCCCTGAAGATCTCCCTACCGTGTCTTCACCCAGCGGGCCGAAGTCTTCATCCGATGGGGCAGAAGAGGGCATCCAGACCGGCAGAAGTCTTCATCCAAGCGGGGCAAGAAGAGGTCTTCCATCCATCAGAAGTCTTGATCCAGGCGGCATCTTCTCTGTTCATCCATCCGGAGCGGAGCGGCAGCATCCTGAAGACATCCGACGCAGAGCATCCTCTTCTTTCTTGATCCGACGACTCAATGACTGTACCTTTAAGTGACGTCATCCAAGATGGCGTCCCTTGAATTCCGATTGGCTGATAGGATTCTATCAGCCAATCAGAATTAAGGTAGGAAAAATCTGATTGGCTGATTCCGTCAGCCAATCAGATTCAAGTTCAATCCGATTGGCTGATCCAATCAGCCAATCAGATTGACCTCGCATTTTATTGGCTGATCGGAACAGCCAATAGAATGTGAGGTCAATCTGATTGGCTGATTGGATCAGCCAATCGGATTGAACTTGAATCTGATTGGCTGATTCCGTCAGCCAATCAGAATATTCCTACCTTAATTCCGATTGGCTGATAGAATCCTATCAGCCAATCGGAATGCAAGGGACGCCATCTTGGATGACGTCACTTAAAGGTACAGTCATTGAGTCGTCGGATCAAGAAAGAAGAGGATGCTCTGCGTCGGATGTCTCTTCAGGATGCTGCCGCTCCGCTCCGGATGGATGAACAGAGAAGATGCCGCCTGGATCAAGACTTCTGATGGATGGAAGACCTCTTCTTGCCCCGCTTGGATGAAGACTTCTGCCGGTCTGGATGTCCTCTTCTGCCCCATCGGATGAAGACTTCGGCCCGCTGGGTGAAGACACGGTAGGGAGATCTTCAGGGGGGTAGTGTTAGGTTTATTTAAGGGGGGTTTGGGTTAGAGTAGGGGTATGTGGGTGGTGGGTTGTAATGTGGGGGGAGTATTGTGTTTTTTTTTTACAGGCAAAAGAGCTGTTTTCTTTGGGGCATGCCCCTGCAAAAGGCCCTTTTAAGGGCTGGTAAGGTAATAGAGCTGTTAACTTTTGTAATTTAGTATAGGGTAGGGCATTTTTTTATTTTGGGGGGCTTTGTTATTTTATTAGGGGGCTTAGATTAGGTGTAATTAGTTTAAAATTCTTGTAATTTTTTTTATTTTTTGTAATTTAGTGTTTGTTTTTTTGTACTTTAGTTTAGTTTATTTCATTGTATTTAATTGTAGGTACTTGTAGTTAATTTATTTAATGTATTTCATGATAGTGTAGTGTTAGGTTTAATTGTAACTTAGGTTAGGATTTATTTTACAGGTAATTTTGTAATTATTTTAACTAGGTAGCTATTAAACAGTAAATATCTAGGGGTCCATCCGATAAAAATCGTCGCCCGCAAAAGCCGGCGACGCCAATATTTGCGCTGGTTTGGTATCCTATATACGGCGTAACCTAGAAGTTACGCGCGTATATTTCTGCCGTCGCCCGTAGTTTTTTGGGCTATAGGCAGGTATACCAAACCCGCGCAGTTTGGTATCCAATATGCAGCGTAAGGACTTACGTGGCGAAAATGGAGAAAACTTACTCCATTTTCACCTCGCCACAAAAAGCAGCCGTAAGAAGCCTTACGCTGACTATTGGAGCCCCGTAACTCCCTAAACTGGCAGCTAAAATAAACCTAACACCTAACGCATGCGCAATGTCTATCTCCCTGTCAACCGCGATCTTCTAAAATAAACCTAACACCTAACGCATGCGCAATGTCTATCTCCCTGTCAACCGCGATCTGCTAAAATAAACCTAACACCTAACGCATGCGCAATGTCTATCTACCTGTCAACCGCGATCCCCCCCCCCCCCGAAATCCCTAATAAAGTTATTAACCCCTAAACCGCCGCTCCCGGACCCCGCCGCCATCTACATAAACTAACCCCCTACTGTGAGCCCCTAAAACCGCCGCCATCTATCTTATCTATCCCCTAATTAGAACCCCTTACACCGCTGTCATCTACCTTATCTAACCCCTAATCTGACCCCTTACACCGCCGCCACCTATATAAAAATTATTAACCCCTAATCTAATCCCCCTATACCGCCGCCAGCTATATTAATATTATTAACCCCTAATGTAAGCCCCTTACACCGCCGCCATCTCTATTAAAATGATTAACCCCTTATTTAATCTACCTACCCCGCCGCCAGCTATATTATCTATATTAACCCTAAGTATATTATAGTTAATATAGGTATTACATTATATATATTAACTATATTAACCCTAATTATATTAGGGTTAATATAGTTAATATAGTTACTATAGTATTTATATTAACTATATTAACTCTATCTAACCCTAACACTCCTAACTAAATTTATATTAAATTAATCTAATTCATTTATAAACTAAAATATTCCTATTTAAATCTAAATACTTACCTATAAAATAAACCCTAAGATAGCTACAATATAATTAATAATTACATTGTAGCTATGTTAGGGTTAATATTTATTTTACAGGTAAATTGTTAATTATTTTAACTAGGTATAATAGCTATTAAATAGTTATTAACTATTTAATATCTACCTAGTTTAAATAATTACCCAATTACCTGTAAAATAAATCCTAACCTAAGTTACAAATACACCTACACTATCAATAAATTAAATAAACTACAAACATCTATCTAAAAATACAATTAAATTAACTAAACTAAATTACAAAAAAAACAAACACTAAATTACAAAAAATAAAAAAAGATTACAAGATTTTTAAGCTAATTACACCTATTCTAAGCCCCCTAATAAAATAATAAACCCCCAAAATAAAAAAAATTCCCTGCCCTATTCTAAATTAAACAAATTTCAAAGCTCTTTACCTTACCAGCCCTTAAAAGGGCCTTTTGTGGGGCATGCCCCAAAGAATTCAGCTCTTTTGCATACAAATACAATACCCCCCCCCATTACAACCCACCACCCACATACCTCTATTCTAAAACCACCCAAACCCCCCTTAAAAAAGCCTAACACTACCCCCCTGAAGATCTCCCTACCTTGTCTTCACCACACCGGGCCGAACTCCTGATCCGATCCGGGCGATGTCTTCCTCCAAGCGGCAAAGAAGAATTCTTCCTCCGGCGATGTCTTCCTCCAAGCGGCAAAGAAGAATTCTTCCTCCGGCGACGTCTTCCTCCAAGCGGCAGCAAAGTCTTCATTCTTCCGGCGGCATCTTCAATCTTCTTTCTTCGCTCCGCCGCTGCGGAGCATCCATCCCGGCCGACTACTGAACTTGGAATGAGGTACTGTCATGAATTCTCCGTTCATCGCCGTGTCACCGCGGCTCCGGAGCTTCTCAGTGTGGATGACGTCACGTCGCTTAGCAACGTGACGCATCCTCTGACACACCCCTCTGTATTCGTCACCGCTCCTGCCTTTAAACTCCGGCGGGAGATCGTACTCGGGGCCTGTTTGTTTGATTCCCCGGCATCTGTGAGTACTTGAATATATTGCTTCTCTTGTGTACCGACTTCTACCTGCCTGACCTAGCTCTTGTCTAATCCCTTCTACTGTTGTTTGAATACCGACTCCTGCCTGCCTGACCAAGCTTTTGCCTTACCCTATTACTGTTATTTGGATATCGACTACTGCCTGCCTGACCTAGCTTTTGCCTGATCTCTGCTTCTGATTTTTGGATACCGACTTCTGCCTGCCTGACCTTGCTTATGCCTTATCCTTAAACCTTCTCTTGGATATATATCTTCTTGTTTGTTACAAGCCTGCTTAAAGGGACATTTACTTTTACAAGCTGCAAAAGAGAACTTTGTCTTTTTGTTTGTTACAAGCCTGCTTAAAGGGACATTTACTTTTACAAGCTGCAAAAGAGAACTTTGTCTTTTTGTTTGTTACAAGCCTGCTTAAAGGGACATTTACTTTTACAAGCTGCAAAAGAGAACTTTGTCTTTTTGTTTGTTACAAGCCTGCTTAAAGGGACATTTACTTTTACAAGCTGCAAAAGAGAACTTTGTCTTTTTGTTTGTTACAAACCTGCTTAAAGGGACATTTACTTTTACAAGCTGCAAAAGAGAACTTTGTCTTTTTGTTTGTTACAAACCTGCTTAAAGGGACATTTACTTTTACAAGCTGCAAAAGAGAACTTTGTCTTTTTGTTTGTTACAAGCCTGCTTAAAGGAACAATTATTATTTCTTGAAACCTATCTTGTCTGTTTCCTGAGTGGGTCACGTCCTGGTTATTTCTCAGTGTGCTAGCGTGTGTTTTTCTATTCACACTAGCAGTTGGGTTACACCCCGGACTGATTCCTATACGGCTGACATTACAAACAGGCCATAAATGGACCCCACTGAATTATCCATGGCCGTGGCCCACCAGGGACAGTTACTAGGATCTCATGCCACTCACTTACAATCCCTGGACACTACACTTGATCAAATAACTGCTTTATTACAAAATTTGGTTGCTACTACACCTCCCAATCCTAATCCCAATCCTAATCCTAATGAGGCATTACCCCCTTCGATTTCAAACAACCAGTCTCAGGTACAACTGAGTCCCAGGATACCCCTTCCAGATAAATATGATGGGAATCCTGAAGAATGTAGGGGCTTTCTCAATCAATGTCGTCTCCATTTCCGAAATAGCCCTACTCTGTTTGCTACTCCCTCTTCTAGAATAACATTTCTTATATCCTTAATGAAAGGAAAAGCTTTGGCTTGGGTATCACCTTTGCTTGAAAAGAATGACCCTATACTTCTGGATGTTGATACTTTTCTCTCTGTATTTTCAAATGTATTTGATAAACCTGGAAGGTCATCCGCTGCTGAAGCTACTCTCTTGGATTTACGTCAAGGTAGTCAACCAGTTTCTCAATATGCAATTGAGTTCCGCACCCTGGCCTCTGAAACTACCTGGAATCAGGGAGCTCTTAGAGCCGCTTTTCGTAAAGGACTTTCGGAGCGTCTCAAGGATGAATTGGTGTATCGGGAGCTTCCAGAATCCTTGGAAGCCTTAATAAATCTTTGTATCAGTCTCGACGCCAGATTTCGTGAACGCCAACAAGAAAAGGATAGAACACAGAGGTCATCATCTCGAACTCCTTTTCGTTTGGCTCCTCGTTTTTCTAATCCAGTCACTCCTGCCTCTCCTACTCCAGATCAGGCTGAACCCATGGAAGTGGGAAGTATAAAATTAACAGAGACTGAACGCTTGAGAAGACGTTCTCTTGGCTTGTGTTTGTACTGTGGCCTTAAAGGGCATTTATTAAGGGATTGTCCTACCAGGCCAGTAAAAGCCAGGGCTTAACTCTAGTCCAGGGAACTGGGTTAAGCCAAAACAGTAGTCATTCCCTATACAAGAAACTTTTTGTTCCAGTAACCCTTCAAACCGGACATAGTAAGATTCATACCCAAGCTCTTATCGACTCTGGTGCTGGAGGAGTGTTCATTGATTCCACATTCGTCTCTACTCACTCTATACCTTTACTAAAGAAAGAGTATTCAATTTCAGTTTCTACGGTCAGTGGAGATCCATTGGGTTCCGGATACATTCAGTTTGCTACTCAACCTTTACTTCTCACTGTAGGAATACTTCATTCCGAGACAATCTGTTTCGATGTCATTCCCACTCCTCAATTTCCCATTATCTTGGGACTACCTTGGCTCCAAGTGCATAATCCTACTTTTTCTTGGACTTGTGGCGAACTCACCTCCTGGGGATCTACATGCCTGACTAAATGTCTTCAAAAGATCACCAAGTTACCACTCACTATTGCTCTCACAATCGAAACTCCCGATTCTCTACCTATGCCTTATCATGACTTTGTGGATGTTTTCTCCAAAAAGGAAGCTGAACGTCTTCCTCCTCACCGCCCTTTTGATTGCCCCATTGATCTCCTTCCTGGGGCTACCTATCCTCGAGGCAAGACATATCCACTTTCTAAACCTGAAAACGTGGCTTTGGAAGAATATATTAAGGACAATCTGGCTAGAGGATTTATTCGACCCTCCTCTTCCCCTGTAGGGGCTGGTTTCTTTTTTGTAGGAAAGAAGGATGGTGGATTACGACCCTGTATTGATTACAGAGGATTAAATCAGATTACCATCAAGAACAGTTATCCTCTACCCCTTATTCCTGAACTTTTTACTTATCTTCAGGGAGCTACTATATTTACTAAACTTGATCTACGTGGTGCATACAATCTTATCCGTATACGACAAGGAGATGAATGGAAGACTGCTTTTAACACTCGATTTGGGCATTACGAGTATTTGGTCATGCCTTTTGGGCTATGCAATGCTCCAGCGGTTTTTCAACATTTTGTGAACGAGATCTTTCGTGATTTTTTGAATATTTTTGTCATCATATACCTTGACGATATCTTGATTTTTTCTCAAAGTCACCAAGATCATGTGCACCACGTCAGGAAAGTACTTCAACGTTTAAGAGATTACCATCTGTTTGCTAAACTGGAGAAATGTTCTTTCCATCAAAAATCCATACCCTTTCTGGGTTATGTAATATCGGCATCTGGATTTGAAATGGATCCTACTAAACTTTCTGCCATCTTGGAGTGGCCTAGACCTGATTCTCTGAAGGCTTTGCAACGTTTTCTGGGCTTCGCCAACTATTACAGGAAGTTCATCAAGAATTTTGCTACTATTACTTCTCCCCTTACTTCTCTCACTAGAAAGGGGCAAAATTGCAAAAAATGGCCTCCTGAGGCTATAGAGGCTTTTGAGTCTCTCAAAGAAGCTTTTTCTTCTGCACCTATTCTCCGTCACCCAAATCCAGATTTTCAGTTTATCCTGGAAGTTGATGCTTCTTCTGTTGCTGCTGGAGCTGTTCTCTCTCAACGAATACCAGAGACTGGAATGATTCATCCTGTTGGATTTTTCTCTAAAAAATTCACTCCTTCTGAATTTAACTATGACGTAGGCAATAAAGAGTTGCTTGCCATTAAAATGGCCTTGGACGAATGGAGGCATTGGCTGGAGGGTACTTCTTTGCCGTTTACCATACTCACTGATCATAAAAACCTTCTTTATCTCCAAACGGCCAAACGATTGAATTCCAGGCAAGCACGCTGGTCGTTATTTTTCTCCCGGTTTCACTATAATTTGTCTTACATACCTGGTTCAAAAAATATTAAGGCAGACGCCCTTTCCAGACAATTTCAAGATACCCCAATTCCTGAATCTGGTACCATTCTCCAACCTCATGAAGTCATAGCCCAGCTAACAACTTCTTGGTTACAAGAATTACAGTCCGCTCAAAGGAATCTTCCTTTGTCCTGTAAACCTCCTGATGGTTTACTCTTTGTTCCTGAACGCCTTCGTTCCAAGCTTCTATTTTGGGCTCATGATAGTCCCCTTTCTGGACATCCTGGTATCAGTATCACCATTCGAAATCTCAAACAGCATGTCTGGTGGCCTACTCTCTCTCAAGATGTTAAAGATTACGTCTCAGTATGCACACAATGTGCCATAAATAAGACTCCTCACCAACTTCCTTCTGGGTTGCTCCAACCGTTGCCCATACCTCATCAGCCTTGGACGCATATATCCATGGACTTCATTACCGACCTTCCTTTGTCATCTGGAAACAACACTATTTGGGTAGTGGTCGACAGGTTCACTAAGACTGCTCATTTTGTTCCCTTACCAGGATTACCGTCTGCTAAAAGACTTTCTGAACTTTTTATTTTGCATATTGTAAGAATCCATGGATTTCCTCTGGATATTGTTTCAGATAGAGGGGTACAGTTCGTTTCCCGATTTTGGAGGTCACTTTGTAAACATTTTGGAACTTCAATTTCCCTGTCTACTTCTCATCATCCACAATCTAACGGCCAGACTGAAAGGGTAAATCAGTGTCTTGAAACATATCTCAGACATTATGTGGATCATTTTCACTCTAACTGGACTTTTTACCTTCCTTTGGCTGAATTGGCTCATAACGCCCGGTATAATTCCTCCCTTCAGACATCTCCTTTTCAGGCGGCTTACGGATTTCAGCCCAGAACATTTCCTTTGCATACTTCTTCCACAGAAAATCCTGCTTCTGATCTTTCTGCCCGAAGATTAACCCGACATTGGCGAAGAATACATCGTATCCTCTCTGTAACTTCTAAACGTTACAAGTTCTTTTCAGATCTTCGACGGAAGAAGGCTCCCAAGTATCGTCCTGGCGATAAAGTTTGGATTTCCTCTCGTTTTCTTCGCCTGAAACAACCTTCTACCAAACTGGGACCACGATACGTGGGTCCTTTCCGAATACTGGGTCAAGTGTGTTCCACTGCTTACCGAGTGGCTTTACCTAAGACTCTCAAAGTCCATCCGGTATTCCACGTTTCTCTTCTAAAACCCATGATGTCCAACAGGTATTCTAAACCCCTTTCTAAACCTCCACCTCTGTTTGTCCATGGACATCCTGAGTTTGAGATCAGTCATATTCTGGATTCCAAACTCCGTGGCAAGAAATTGTATTATCTCATTCATTGGAGAGGTTATCCAGTCACGGAACGTTCCTGGGAGCCAGCTCATCAAGTAAATGCTCCTGCTTTAATAAAGGCCTTCCACAAGTCTCATCCTGCTAAACCTGGTCCTATTCCCCGGAGGGGTTCTTGAGGAGGGGGGTGCTGTCATGAATTCTCCGTTCATCGCCGTGTCACCGCGGCTCCGGAGCTTCTCAGTGTGGATGACGTCACGTCGCTTAGCAACGTGACGCATCCTCTGACACACCCCTCTGTATTCGTCACCGCTCCTGCCTTTAAACTCCGGCGGGAGATCGTACTCGGGGCCTGTTTGTTTGATTCCCCGGCATCTGTGAGTACTTGAATATATTGCTTCTCTTGTGTACCGACTTCTACCTGCCTGACCTAGCTCTTGTCTAATCCCTTCTACTGTTGTTTGAATACCGACTCCTGCCTGCCTGACCAAGCTTTTGCCTTACCCTATTACTGTTATTTGGATATCGACTACTGCCTGCCTGACCTAGCTTTTGCCTGATCTCTGCTTCTGATTTTTGGATACCGACTTCTGCCTGCCTGACCTTGCTTATGCCTTATCCTTAAACCTTCTCTTGGATATATATCTTCTTGTTTGTTACAAGCCTGCTTAAAGGGACATTTACTTTTACAAGCTGCAAAAGAGAACTTTGTCTTTTTGTTTGTTACAAGCCTGCTTAAAGGGACATTTACTTTTACAAGCTGCAAAAGAGAACTTTGTCTTTTTGTTTGTTACAAGCCTGCTTAAAGGGACATTTACTTTTACAAGCTGCAAAAGAGAACTTTGTCTTTTTGTTTGTTACAAGCCTGCTTAAAGGGACATTTACTTTTACAAGCTGCAAAAGAGAACTTTGTCTTTTTGTTTGTTACAAACCTGCTTAAAGGGACATTTACTTTTACAAGCTGCAAAAGAGAACTTTGTCTTTTTGTTTGTTACAAACCTGCTTAAAGGGACATTTACTTTTACAAGCTGCAAAAGAGAACTTTGTCTTTTTGTTTGTTACAAGCCTGCTTAAAGGAACAATTATTATTTCTTGAAACCTATCTTGTCTGTTTCCTGAGTGGGTCACGTCCTGGTTATTTCTCAGTGTGCTAGCGTGTGTTTTTCTATTCACACTAGCAGTTGGGTTACACCCCGGACTGATTCCTATACGGCTGACAGGTACCTTTAAATGACGTCATCCAAGATGGCGTCCGCCGAATTCCGATTGGCTGATAGGATTCTATCAGCCAATCGGAATTAAGTTAAAAAAATCTGATTGGCTGATTGAATCAGCCAATCAGATTGAGCTCGCATTCTATTGGCTGTTCCGATCAGCCAATAGAATGCAAGCTCAATCTGATTGGCTGATTGGATCAGCCAATCGGATTGAACTTGAATCTGATTGGCTGATTCAATCAGCCAATCAGATTTTTTTAACTTAATTCCGATTGGCTGATAGAATCCTATCAGCCAATCGGAATTCGGCGGACGCCATCTTGGATGACGTCATTTAAAGGTACCTCATTCCAAGTTCAGTAGTCGGCCGGGATGGATGCTCCGCAGCGGCGGAGCGAAGAAAGAAGATTGAAGATGCCGCCGGAAGAATGAAGACTTTGCTGCCGCTTGGAGGAAGACGTCGCCGGAGGAAGAATTCTTCTTTGCCGCTTGGAGGAAGACATCGCCGGAGGAAGAATTCTTCTTTGCCGCTTGGAGGAAGACATCGCCCGGATCGGATCAGGAGTTCGGCCCGGTGTGGTGAAGACAAGGTAGGGAGATCTTCAGGGGGGTAGTGTTAGGCTTTTTTAAGGGGGGTTTGGGTGGTTTTAGAATAGGGGTATGTGGGTGGTGGGTTGTAATGGGGGGGGGGTATTGTATTTGTATGCAAAAGAGCTGAATTCTTTGGGGCATGCCCCACAAAAGGCCCTTTTAAGGGCTGGTAAGGTAAAGAGCTTTGAAATTTGTTTAATTTAGAATAGGGCAGGGAATTTTTTTTATTTTGGGGGTTTATTATTTTATTAGGGGGCTTAGAATAGGTGTAATTAGCTTAAAAATCTTGTAATCTTTTTTTATTTTTTGTAATTTAGTGTTTGTTTTTTTTTGTAATTTAGTTAATTTAATTGTATTTTTAGATAGATGTTTGTAGTTTATTTAATTTATTGATAGTGTAGGTGTATTTGTAACTTAGGTTAGGATTTATTTTACAGGTAATTGGGTAATTATTTTAACTAGGTAGATATTAAATAGTTAATAACTATTTAATAGCTATTATACCTAGTTAAAATAATTAACAATTTACCTTTAAAATAAATATTAACCCTAACATACCTACAATGTAATTATTAATTATATTGTAGCTATCTTAGGGTTTATTTTATAGGTAAGTATTTAGATTTAAATAGGAATATTTTAGTTTATAAATGAATTAGATTAATTTAATATAAATTTAGTTAGGGGTGTTAGGGTTAGATAGAGTTAATATAGTTAATATAAATACTATAGTAACTATATTAACTATATTAACCCTAATATAATTAGGGTTAATATAGTTAATATATATAATGTAATACCTATATTAACTATAATATACTTAGGGTTAATATAGATAATATAGCTGGCGGCGGGGTAGGTAGATTAAATTAGGGGTTAATCATTTTAATAGAGATGGCGGCGGTGTAAGGGGCTTACATTGGGGGTTAATAATTTTAATATAGCTGGCGGCGGTGTTAGGGGCTCACTTTAGGGGGTTATAGATATAATATAGCTGGCGGCGGGGTACGGGAGCGGCGGTTTAGGGGTTAATAACTTTATTAGGTTGCGGCGGGGTACGTGAGCGACGGTTTAGGGGTTAATAGCTTTTTTATTGTTAGGATAGTGAGGGGGGATAGCAGATAGAGGGTTAGACAGTGCGGGCTATGTTAGGGAGGCGTGTTAGACTTGTCGGGCTATGTTAGGGAGGCGTGTTAGACAGTGCGGGTGTTTTAGACTTTAGTCAGGTTTTATAGGCGCCAGCAGTTTCTAACGTGCCGCAAGTCACTGGCGACGCCAGAAATTTGTACTTACGCAGATTTCTGGACATCGCTGGTTTGTCAGACTTACGGCACGTTAGCATCTGACGGCGACTTATATGGGATAGCTCGAGTTGCGAGCTGAAACTGCGGGCGACGCCGGTTCCCTCGCTTGCGCCGCAAACTGCGATCTATATCGGATCGCGCCCCTATTTAATAGCTATTGTACCTAGTTAAAATAAATACAAAGTTGCCTGTAAAATAAATATAAATCCTAAAATAGCTACAATGTAACTATTAGTTATATTGTAGCTATATTAGGGTTTATTTTACAGGTAAGTCTTTAGTTTTATATAGGATTCATTTATTTAATTAATTTAATGATAGTGTAGTGTTAGGTGTAATTGTAACTTACGTTAGGATTTATTTTACAGGTAAATTTGTATTTATTTTAGCTAGGTAGTTATTAAATAGTTATTAACTATTTAATAACTATTGTACCTAGTTAAAATAAATACAAAGTTGCCTGTAAAATAAATATAAATCCTAAAATAGCTACAATGTAACTATTAGTTGTAGCTATATTAATAGCTAGTAGGGGGCTTAGATTAGGTGTAATTAGTTTAAAATTATTGTAATATTTTATTATTTTTGGTAATTTAGTGTTTGTTTGTTTTTTGGTACTTTTCTGATGGATGGAAGACATCTTCTTGCCCCGCTTGGATGAAGACTTCTGCCGGTCTGGATGTCCTCTTCTGCCCCATCGGATGAAGACTTCGGCCCGGCTGGGTGAATAGAACTCAAGGTAGGGAGATCTTCAGGGGGGTAGTGTTAGGTTTATTTAAGGGGGGTTTGGGTTAGAGTAGGGGTATGTGGGTGGTGGGTTGTAATGTGGGGGGGTATTGTGTTTTTTTTTACAGGCAAAAGAGCTGTTTTCTTTGGGGCATGCCCCCGCAAAAGGCCCTTTTAAGGGCTGGTAAGGTAATAGAGCTGTTAACTTTTGTAATTTAGTATAGGGTAGGGCATTTTTTTATTTTGGGGGGCTTTGTTATTTTATTAGGGGGCTTAGATTAGGTGTAATTAGTTTAAAATTCTTGTAATATTTTTTTATTTTTTGTAATTTAGTGGGGGGTTTTTTGTACTTTAGTTTATTTAATTGTATTTAATTGTAGGTACTTGTAGTTAATTTATTTAATGATAGTGTAGTGTTAGGTTTAATTGTAACTTAGGTTAGGATTTATTTTACAGGTAATTTTGTAATTATTTTAACTAGGTAGCTATTAAATAGTCAATATCTATTTAATAGCTATTGAACCTAGTTAAAATAAATACAAAGTTGCCTGTAAAATAAATATAATTGCTAAAATAGCTACAATGTAACTATTAGTTATATTGCAGCTATATTAGGGTTTATTTTACAGGTAAGTATTTAGTTTTAAATAGGATTCATTTATTTAATTAATTTAATGATAGTGTAGTGTTAGGTGTAATTGTAACTTAGGTTATGATTTATTTTACAGGTAAATTTGTATTTATTTTAGCTAGGTAGTTATTAAATAGTTATTAACTATTTAATAACTATTGTACCTAGTTAAAATAAATACAAAGTTGCCTGTAAAATAAATATAAATCCTAAAATAGCTACAATGTAACTATTAGTTATATTGTAGCTATATTAATAGCTAGTAGGGGGCTTAGATTAGGTGTAATTAGTTTAAAATTATTGTAATATTTTATTATTTTTGGTAATTTAGTGTTTGTTTGTATTTTGGTACTTGTATGATGGATGGAAGACCTCTTCTTGCCCCGCTTGGATGAAGACTTCTGCCGGTCTGGATGTACTCTTCTGCCCCATCGGATGAAGACTTCGGCCCGGCTGGGTGAACACGACCCAAGGTAGGGAGATCTTCAGGGGGGTAGTGTTAGGTTTATTTAAGGGGGGTTTGGGTTAGAGTAGGGGTATGTGGGTGGTGGGTTGTAATGTGGGGGGCGGGTATTGTGTTTTTTTTTACAGGCAAAAGAGCTGTTTTCTTTGGGGCATGCCCCGCAAAAAGCCCTTTTAAGGGTTGGTAAGGTAATAGAGCTGTTAAATTTTGTAATTTAGTATAGGGTAGGGCATTTTTTTTTATTTTGGGGGGCTTTGTTATTTTATTAGGGGGCTTAGATTAGGTGTAATTAGTTTAAAATTCTTGTAATATTTTTTTATTTTTTGTAATTTAGTGTTTTTTTTTTTTTTGTAATTTAGTGGGGGGTTTTTGTACTTTAGTTTATTTAATTGTAGATAATTGTAGGTACTTGTAGTTAATTTATTTAATGATAGTGTAGTGTTAGGTTTAATTGTAACTTAGGTTAGGATTTATTTTACAGGTAATTTTGTAATTATTTTAACTAGGTAGCTATTAATTAGTCAATAACTATTTAATAGCTATTGTACCTAGTTAAAATAAATACAAAGTTGCCTGTAAAATAAATATAAATGCTAAAATAGCTACAATGTAACTATTAGTTATATTGTAGCTATATTAGGGTTTATTTTACAGGTAAGTATTTAGTTTTAAATAGGATTCATTTATTTAACTATAGTAAATTTATTTCGTTTTATTTAAATTATATTTAAGTTAGGGGGTGTTAGTGTTAGACTTAGGTTTAGGGGTTAATAACCTTATTATAGTAGCGGCGACGTTGTGGGCAGGAGATTAGGGGTTAATAATTGTAGGTAGGTGGCGGCGATGTTAGGGAGGGCAGATTAGGGGTTATTAAAATGTATTATAGTGTTTGCGAGGCGGGAGTGTGGCGGTTTAGGGGTTAATACATTTATTATAGTGGCGGCGATTTGCGGACGGCAGATTAGGGGTTAATACTTTTAGTTAGATTGCGGCGACGTTGGGGGGCACAGATTAGGGGTTAATAACTATAATGTAGGGGTCGGCGATGTTAGGTGCAGCAGATTAGGGGTTAATAGCTATAATGTAGGCGGCGGCGATATCGGGTCGGCAGATTAGGGGTTAATACTTGTAGTTAGATTGCGGCGACGTTGGGGGGGGCAGATTAGGGGTTAATAACTATAATGTAGGGGTCGGCGGTGTTAGGGACAGCAGATTAGGGATTAATAGCTATAATGTAGGCAGCGGCGATATCGGGTCGTCAGATTATGGGTTAATACTTGTAGTTAGATTGCGGCAACGTTGGGGGGGCAGATTAGGGGTTAATAACTATAATGTAGGGGTCGGCGGTGTTAGGGACAGCAGATTAGGGGTTAATAGCTATAATGTAGGCGGCGGCGATATCGGGTCGGCAGATTAGGGGTTAATACTTGTAGTTAGATTGCGGCGACGTTGGGGGGGGCAGATTAGGGGTTAATAACTATAATGTAGGGGTCGGCGGTGTTAGGGACAGCAGATTAGGGGTTAATAACTATAATGTAGGCGGCGGCGATATTCGGTCGGCAGATTAGGGGTTAATAAATTAATGCAGGTGTCAGCGATAGCGGGGGCGGCAGATTAGGGGTTAATAAGTGTTAGATTAGGGGTGTTTAGAGACTCGGGGTACATGTTAGGGTGTTAGGTGCAGACTTAGTGTTTCCCCATAGGAAACAATCGAGCTGCGGTGTTAGTTTTTTTTTCAGCCGAAACTCCCATTGTTTCCTATGGGGAAATGCCGAATTTTACCGAGCTAATTCGGATTTATTCGGAGATACGGCAGCTATTTCGGATTCATTCGGTAGATTCGGAAGTATTTTAATTCGGAAATCCGAATCGATCCGAATCTCCGAATTTACCGAAATTTCCGAATAAATCCGAAACGAACCGCACATGTCTAATACCAAGGATATTTTGTATTGCTGACATTTGACAAAGGTGTTTTGTAAACACTGAAACGTTATGTCTTTTTAAATCTTTGCATATTTATTAAAAGTTAAATTTTATGTGAACAGTGAGTGCCTTTTCTGCTGGACATTTTGTATACATTTTAAAGTGCACACTGGCTGCTGGAAAAATTGTTTGATGTGCTTAACCTTCTTTGGACATTATATATTTATATATATATATATATATATATATATATGTGTGTGTGTAATATATATATATATATATATATATATATATACTGTAGGTATAAATATATATCTGCATACAGAAATCTGCAGAGGCGTAACTAGAAACCTCAGGGCCCCGGTGCAAGAATGCTCGAAGGCCCCCCCCCCCCAAAAAAAAAGCATGATTTTTTTCTTTCTTTTGCAAACACATTATATTACATTATGAAAGTGCTACATATATATATGTATATATATATATATATATATATATATATATATATACACACACACACACATATTCATACTTGCATACACACACACATTTGTACATGCATACACACACATATACACACACACATACAGTATATTCATACATGCATACACACACATTCATTTAGACACACACATACATTCATACATGGATACACACATACACATTCTGACATGGATACACACATACACATATATACACATAAACACACATATACTATTCATACATGCATTCAAACATACCACACACATATACATATACACAAACACATATTCGTATATACATGCAGATACATATATACAGTATCTCACAAAAGTGAGTACACCCCTCACATTTATGTAAATATTTTATTATATATTTTCATTTGACAACACTGAAGAAATTACACTTTGCCACAATGTAAAATAGTTAGTGTACAGCCTGTATAACAGTGTAAATTTGCTGTCCCCTCAAAATAACTCTACACACAGCCTTTCATGTCTAAACCATTGGCAACAAAAGTGAGTACACCCCTAAGTGGAAATGTCCAAATTGGAGCACAATTAGCCATTTTCCCTCTCCGGTGTCATGTCACTCTTTAGGTGTGTTAAATTTGATGTTATTGCTCTCACACTCTCTCATACTGGTCACTGGAAGTTCGACATGGCACCTCATGGCAAAGAAGTATCTGAGGATCTGAAAAAAAGAATTGTTGCTCTACATAAAGATGGCCTAGGCTATAAGAAGATTGCCAAGACCCTGAAAACTGAGCTGCTGGGCAAGTCCATACAACGGTTTCACAGGACAGGTTCCATTAAGAATAGGTCTCGCCATGGTCGACCAAAGAAGTTGAGTGCACGTGCTCAGCGTCATATCCAGAGGTTGTCATTGGGAAATTGACGTATGAGTGCTGCCAGCATTGTTGCAGAGGTTGAAGGGGTGGGGGTTAGCCTGTCAGACCATATGCCGCACACTGCATCAAATTGGTCTGCATGTCTGTCGTCCCAGAAGGAAGCCTCTTCTAAAGATGATGCACAAGAAAGCCTGCAAACAGTTTGTTGAAGATAAGCAGACTAAGGACATGGATTACTGGAACCATGTCCTGTGGTCTGATGAGTCCAAGACAAACTTATTTGGTTCAGATGGTGTCAAGCGTGTGTGGCGGCAACCAGGTGAGGAGTACAAAGACAAGTGTGTCTTGCCTACAGTCAAGCATGGTGGTGGGAGTGTCATGGTCTGGGCCTGCATGAGTGCTACCAGCACTGGGGAGCTACAGTTCATTGAGGGAACCATGAATGCCAACATGTACTGTGACATACTAAAACAGAGCATGATCCCCTCCCTTCGGAGACTGGGCCCCAGAGCAGTATTCCAACATAACGACCCCAAACACACCTCCAAGACGACCACTGTCTTGCTAAAGAACTTGAGGGTAAACGTGATAGACCAAGCATGTCTCCAGACCTAAACCCTATTGAGCATCTATGGGGCATCCTCAAATGGAAGGTGGGGGAGCGCAAGGTCTCTAACATCCACCAGCTCCGTGATGTTGTCATGGAGGAGTGGAAGAGGACTCCAGTGGCAACCTGTGAAGCTCTGGTGAACACCATGCCCAAGAGGGTTAAGGCAGCGCTGGAAAATAATGGTGGCCACACAAAATATTTACACTTTGGTCCCAATTTGGGGTGTACTCACTTTTGTTGCCAACGGTTTAGACATTAATGGCTGTGTGTTGAGTTATTTCTTTCATGTAATTGGCAAGAGTCCATGAGCTAGTGACGTATGGGATAGACAATCCTACCAGGAGGGGCAAAGTTTCCCAAACCCCAAAATGCCTATAAATATACCCTTCACCACACCCACAATTCAGTTTTACAAACTTTGCCTCCTATGGAGGTGGTGAAGTAAGTTTGTGCTAAGATTTCTACGTTGATATGCGCTTCTCAGCATTGTTGAAGCCCGATTCCTCTCAGAGTACAGCAAATGTCAGAGGGATGTGAAGGGAGTATCACTTATTGAATATGATGATTTCCCTAACGGGGGTCTATTTCATAGATTCTCTGTTATCGGTCGTTGAGATTCATCTCCTACCTCCCTTTTCAGATCGACGATATACTCTCAATTTACCATTACCTCTACTGATAACTGTTTCAGTACTTGCTTGGCTATCTGCTATATGTGGATGGGTGTCTTTTGGTAAGTATGTTTTTTATTACTTAAGACACCTCAGCTATGGTTTGGCATTTTATGCATTTATATACAGTTCTAAATATATGTATTGTACTTATATTTGCCATGAGTCAGGTTCATGTATTTCCTTCTGCAGACTGTCAGTTTCATATTTGGGAATATAAACATTTTTTTAAGAAATTTCTTTCTTACCTGGGGTTTAGTCTTTTTTTTCAATTGAATACTTCTTGCAAATTGCGGGCGGTATTAGGCCCGCGGGTGCGTCAAATGCTAAACTTTATTGCGTCATTCTTGGCACGAGAATTTTTTTGGCGCGAAAAATATGTCTATGACGCAACTTCGTCATTTCCAGAGTCATAGTTGACGCCGAAGCCTTACACACGGTTGCGTCATTAGTGACGCAAGTGTGTTATTTCCGGTTATTATTGGCGCCAAAAAAGTTTTCAGTTACGTTGTGCGTCGTACTTGGCGCCAAACTTTTTCATTATTTCAATACCCCATTGATGTTTGCCTCTTTCCTTTTTCTCTATCAGAGAGCTGTCATATAAGGAAATTGATAATTTTGCTTTATATGTTGTTTTTTCTTTTACATTTTGCAAGATGTCTCAATCTGATCCTGCCTCAGAAGTTTCTGCTAGAACATTGCTGCCTGACATCAGCAAAATTTCAAATGACCAACAACATAATAATTTATCCTTTTCTGATGAGGATCTATCTGATATAGAAGTAGGAAAGAAAGGTGGAGGAGTTGCTTTGTATGTAAATGAAAATATAAAGGTTACTGAAATTGTAGGAACAAATGATGAGGTGGAAAGTATTTGGGTGACTTTGGAAATTGGAGATAAAAATGTTTTTAGAATAGGGGTTGTATATAGACCTCCATTGCAGGATGAAAAACTGGACAATCTGTTATTAGATGAAATAACCAAAATGACCATGAAGGGTAAGGTTATAGTACTGGGGGACTTTAATTTGCCAGATATAGACTGGAAGATTCCTTCTGCTAGATTGGCTAGAAGCAGGTATATTCTTGAATCTCTGCTAGGGGAATCACTTGAACAATTAGTCAAGGAACCAACTCGTAAGGAAGCTATATTAGATCTAATACTTACAAACAGTGATACAGTTTCAGATGTGTCTGTAGGTGAGAACTTAGGATCCAGTGATCATCAATCTGTTTGGTTTAGTATTCATGTTCAGGAACTGTCCACCCAGACTAAAACAAAAGTTTTAGACTTTAGGACGGCAGATTTTTCATTAATGGGAGAATACCTAAAAAACTATTTAAAGGGGAAAACTCTTATTACAGGGGTTCAAGAACAGTGGGAATTTGTGAAAGGTGCCATTTTAGATGCAACCACACACTGTATTAGACATGTCTGTAAAAGTAAAAGAAAGCGGAAACCAATTTGGTTTTCCAAAGAAGTAGCACATGCTGTAAAGACAAAAAAGATAGCTTATAAAAATTACAGACACACACAAGCAGATGATGATATGAAAATATGGAGACTCCAACAAAAAAGACTAAGCAGTTAATTAGGAAGGTTAAAGCTCATGCAGAAGAGAAGATAGCACAGTCAGTAAAACATGGGGACAAAACATTCTTTAGATATATCAGTGAAAGAAGAAAAAATAAGGTAGGAATAGTAAAATTGAAATCAGTTGATGGTAGAATAATAGAAGGAGATAAGCAGATTGCAGACTGTCTCAATGATTACTTCTGTTCTGTTTTCACTAAAGATTGTGAAGATACAATGTCTACATTAAGGAATGCTACGCAAAATAGAAACAAGCTTAACAGTAATCTTTTTACAGAGGATGAGGTTTTGTTAGCATTATCAAAAATAAATGTTACAAAGGCAGTGGGTCCTGATAATATTCATCCAAGGGTTTTAAAAGAACTTCGATCAGTGCTAACTGTCCCATTAACTGATCTGTTTAATCAGTCACTATTAACAGGAGCTGTCCCAGATGATTGGAGAATAGCAAATGTAATACCCCTTCATAAAAAGGGCAGTATTGAAGAATCTGGCAACTACAGGCCAGTTAGTTTAACTTCAGTAGTAGGGAAATTAATGGAAAGCCTCTTAAAAGAAAGAATTATGACTTACATAAAGACAAACAATTTAGAGGACCAAAATCAGCATGGTTTTACTTCAGGGAGATCATGTCAGACTAATCTAATTGACTTCTTTGATTATGTAACAAAAGTAATAGACAAGGGAGGAGCAGTTGATGTAGCATATCTAGATTTCAGCAAAGCATTTGACACTGTCCCACACAATAAACTTATTCACAAACTATATCTCCTTGGTCTAGATTCAAAAATTGTGAACTGGGTGGAATGCTGGCTTAAGGACAGAAAACAAAGTGTCTTAGTAAATGGAGTTCATTCAGCAGAGGGGGCTGTTACTAGTGGTGTTCCTCAGGGGTCAGTTCTGGGGCCTGTTTTGTTTAACATATTTATCTGCGATATCAGCAAAGGGCTACAGGGGAAAGTATGTCTCTTTGCAGATGATACAAAAATTTGCAACAGAGTGGATGTTCAAGGTGGGGTAGACAAAATGAGAAGTGATATACAACAATTGGAGGATTGGACAAACGACTGGGATCTAAAGTTTAACACAGCAAAGTGTAAAATAATGCATTTAGGGAAGAAAAATCCAAATGTTAATTACAGACTCAATGACACTTTACTGACTGTTACAGACGAGGAACAGGACTTGGGAATTATTATTTCAGATGATTTAAAACTTAGTAAACAATGTAGTAATGCAGCGAGTAAGGCTAGCAGAATGCTTGGATGTATTGGTAGAGGTATTTGCAGCAGAAATAGTAAGGTTCTTATGCCACTTTATAGATCATTAGTTAGGCCTCATCTTGAGTATTGTGTGCAGTTCTGGAGACCATATCTTCAGAAGGATATTAACAAACTTGAATCTGTGCAAAGGAGGGCTACCAAAATGGTACATGGTCTAAAAAATAAAACTTACCAGGATAGGCTCAATGACCTAAATATGTATAGCTTAGAGGAGAGAAGGGAAAGAGGTGATATGATAGCAACTTTCAAGTACATTAAAGGGTTTAGTAAAACTGAGGCTGTGGGTATTTTACATAAAATGGAAAATTCAAGAACAAGGGGTCATGAGCTCAAGCTAAGGGGTAGTAGATTCAGGAGTAATTTGAGGAACCACTTCTTTACAGAAAGAGTGATTGATTTATGGAATAAACTTCCTCAAGAGGTAGTAGCAACAAACACTGTGGGGGACTTTAAAAATGCATGGGACAAGCATAGGGCTATTCTACGAACTAGATAAGTTTATACTGTTAGGTAAGGTCGGGCAGACTTGCTGGGCCTATGGCTCTTATCTGCCGTCAATATCTATGTTTCTATGTTTCCTCAGACATTGACACTGACAAATCTACTTATTTATTTAAAATAGAGTATATGCGTTCTTTATTAAAAGAAGTGTTAATTACTTTGGATATTGAGGTAACCAGTCCTCTTGACGTTCAGTCTAATAAACGTTTAAATGCTGTTTTTAAACCTCCTGTGGTTTCTCCAGGGGTTTTTCCTATTCCTGAGGCTATTTCTGATATGATTTCTAAGGAATGGAATAAGCCAGGTACTTCTTTTATTCCTTCTTCAAGGTTTAAAAAATTGTATCCTTTACCAGCAAATTCTATAGAGTTTTGGGAAAAAATCCCCAAAGTTGATGGGGCTATTTCTACTCTTGCTAAACGTACTACTATTCCTATGGAAGATAGTACTTCCTTTAAGGATTCTTTAGATAGGAAGCTTGAATCTTATCTAAGGAAGGCCTATTTATATTCAGGTCATCTTCTCAGACCTGCAATTTCTTTGGCTGATCTTGCGACTGCATCAACTTTCTGGTTGGAGAATTTGGCGCAACAAGAATTGGATTCTGACATATCCAGCATTATTCGGTTACTGCAATATGCTAATCATTTTATTTGTGATGCCATTTTTTATATTATCAAAATTGATGTTAGATCCATGTCTTTAGCTATATTAGCTAGAAGAGCTTTGTGGCTTAAATCTTGGAATGCTGATAGGACATCTAAATCTAGATTACTATCTCTTTCTTTCCAAGGTAATAATTTATTTGGTTCTCAGTTGGATTCTATTATTTCAACTGTCACTGGGGGAAAGGGAGTTTTTCTGCCTCAGGATAAAAAACCTAAGGGTAAATCTAAGGCTTCTAAGCGTTTTCGTTCTTTTTGTCAAAATAAGGAACAAAAACTTAATCCTTCCCCCAAGGAATCTGTTTCCAATTGGAAGCCTTCCTCAAATTAGAATAAATCCAAGCCATTTAAGAAACCAAAGTCAGCTCCAAAGTCCGCATGAAGGTGCGGCCCTCATTCCAGCTCAGCTGGTAGGGGGCAGATTAAGGTTTTTCAAGGATATTTGGATAAATTCTGTCCAAAATCAATGGATTCAGAGCATTGTCTCTCAACGGTATCGAATAGGATTCAGAGTAAGACCTCCTGTGAGAAGATTTTTTTCTCTCACGTATCCCAGCAAATCCAGTAAAAGCTCAGGCTTTCCTGAAGTGTATTTCAGACCTGGAGTCTTCAGGGGTAATCATGCCAGTTCCTTTTCAGGAACAAGGTTTGGGGTTTTATTCAAATCTATTCATTGTCCCAAAGAAGGAAAATGTATTCAGACCAGTTCTGGATCTGAAAATTTTGAATCATTATGTAAGAGTTCCAACTTTCAAGATGGTGACTATAAGGACTATTCTGCCTTTTGTTCAGCGAGGACATTATATCTCCACAATAGACTTGCAGAATGCATACCTTCATATTCCGATTCATCCAGAACATTTTCAGTTTCTGAGATTCTCTTTTCTAGACAAGCATTACCAATTTTTTGCTCTTCCATTTGGCCTAGCAACAGCTCCAATAATCTTTTCAAAGGTTCTAGGTGCCCTATTCTCTGTAATCGGAGAACAGGGTATTGCAGTGTTTCCTTATTTGGATGATATCTTGGTACTAGCTCAGTCTTTACATTCTGCAGAATCTCACACAAATCAACTAGTGTTGTTTCTTCGGAAACATGGTTGGAGGATCAATTTACCAAAAGGTTTCTTGATTCCTCAGACAAGGGTCACCTTTTTAGGCTTCCAGATAGATTCAGTGTCCATGACTCTGTCTCTAACAGACAAGAGACGTTTAAAATTGGTTGCAGCCTGCCGGCACCTTCAGTCTCAGTCATTCCCTTCAGTGGCTATGTGCATGGAAATTTTAGGTCTCATGACTGCAGCATCGGACGCAATCCCCTTTGCTCATTTTCACATGAGACTTCTACAGCTGTGTATGCTGAACCAATGGTGCGGGGATTATACAAAGATATCACAATTAATATCCTTAAATCCCAATGTACGACACTCTCTGACATGGTGGATAGATCACCATCGTTTAGTTCAAGGGGCTTCTTTTGTTCAGCCAAACTGGACTGTGATCACAACAGATGCAAGTCTTTCAGGTTGGGGATCTCTGACAGCACAAGGGGTTTGGAAATCTCAAGAGGCGAGATTACCAATAAATATTTTAGAACTCTGTGTAATTCTCAGAGCTCTTCAGTTTTGGCCTCTGTTAAAGAGAGAACCGTTCATTTGTTTTCAAACAGACAATATCACAACAGTGGCATATGTCAATCATCAGGGTGGGACTCACAGTCCCCAAGCTATGAAAGAAGTATCTCAGATACTTGCTTGGGCGGAATCCAGCTCCTGTCTAATCTCTGCGGTGCATATCCCAAGTGTAGACAATTGGGAGGCGGATTATCTCAGCCGTCAGACTTTACATCCAGGGGAGTGGTCTCTCCATCGAGATGTGTTTTCTCAGATTGTTCAGATGTGGGGTCTTCCAGAGATAGATCTCATGGCCTCTCATCTAAACAAGAAACTTCCCAGATACCTGTCCAGGTCCAGGGATGTTCAGGCGGAAGCATTGGATGCGCTGACACTTCCTTGGTGTTATCATCCTGCTTACATTTTCCCGACTCTAGTTCTCCTTCCAAGAGTGATCTCCAAAATCATCATGGAACAATCATTTGTGGTTCTGGTGGCTCCAGCATGGCCACACAGGTTTTGGTATGCGGATCTGGTTCGGATGTCCAGTTGCCAGCCTTGGCCACTTTCGTTAAGGCCAGACCTATTGTCTCAAGGTCCGTTTTTCCATCATGATCTTAAATCATTAAATTTGAAGGTATGGAAATTGAACGCTTAGTACTAAGTCATAGAGGTTTCTCTGACTCAGTGATTTATACTATGTTACAAGCTCGTAAATCTGTCTCTAGAAAGATTTATTATCGAGTTTGGAAGACTTACATTTCATGGTGTTCTTCTCATAAATTCTCTTGGCATTCTTTTAGAATTCCTAGAATTTTACAGTTTCTTCAGGATGGTTTGGATAAGGGTTTGTCTGCAAGTTCCTTGAAGGGACAAATCTCTGCTCTTTCTGTTTTATTTCACAGATAGATTGCTAAACTTCCTGATATTCACTGTTTTGTACAGGCTTTAGTTCGTATTAAGCCTGTCATTAAATCAATTTCTCCTCCTTGGAGTCTTAATTTGGTTCTGAAGGCTTTACAGGCTCCTCCATTTGAGCATATGCATTCTTTCGATATTAGACTACTTTCTTGGAAAGTTTTGTTCCTTTTGGCTATCTCTTCTGCTAGAAGAGTTTCTGAGCTATCTGCTCTTTCTTGTGAGTCTCCTTTTTCTGTTTTTTCATCAGGATAAGGCAGTTTTGCAGACTTCTTTTCAATTTTTACCTAAGGTTGTGAATTCTAACAACATTAATAGAGAAATTGTTGTCCCTTCCTCGTGTCCTAATCCTAAGAATTCTTTGGAAAGATCCTTACATTCTTTGGATGAGGTAAGAGCTTTGAAATATTATGTGGAAGCTACTAAAGATTTCAGGAAGACTTCCAGTCTATTTGTTTTATTTTCTGGTCCTAGGAAAGGTCAGAAGGCTTCTGCTATTTACTTGGCTTCTTGGTTGAAACTTTTGATTCATCAAGCTTATTTGGTGTCGGGTCAGGCCCCGCCTCAGAGAATTACAGCTCTTTCTACTAGATCAGTCTCCACTTCGTGGGCCTTTAAGAATGAAGCTTCAGTTGATCAGATTTGCAAAGCGGCAACTTGGTCCTCTTTGCATACATTTACTAAATTCTACCGTTTTGATGTATTTGCTTATGATTTAAGTTTTTTTCTTTCATTTATGAGAATAAACTTATTTTTTTGGGTTGTGGATTAATTTTTTCAGCGGAAAATGGCTGTTTTTATTTTTATCCCTCCCTCTAGTGAATCTTGCGTGGAGTTCCACATCTTGGGTATTGCTATCTTATACATCTTTAGCTCATGGACTCTTGCCAATTACATGAAAGAAAACATAATTTATGTAAGAACTTACCTGATAAATTCATTTCTTTCATATTGGCAAGAGTCCATGAGGCCCACCCTTTTTATGGTGGTTATGATTTTTTGTATAAAGCACAATTATTTCCAAATTTATTTTGTTGATGCTTTCTACTCCTTTCTTTATCACCCCACTGCTTGGCTATTCGTTAAACTGAATTGTGGGTGTGGTGAGGGTTGTATTTATAGGCATTTTGGGGTTTGGGAAACTTTGCCCCTCCTGGTAGGATTGTATATCCCATACGTCACTAGCTCATGGACTCTTGCCAATATGAAAGAAATTAATTTATCAGGTAAGTTCTTACATAAATTATGTTTTTTAGGGGACAGCAAATTTACACTGTTATACATGCTATATACTCACTACTTTTACATTGTAGCAAAGTGTCATTTCTTCAGTGTTGTCATATGAAAAGATATAATCAAATATTTACAAAAATATTAGGGGTGTACTCACTTTTGTGAGATACTGTACATAGATACATACACATACATATATATACACACACACACACACATACATTTGTACATGCATACACACACACACATATTCATACATGCATACACACACACATATACATAACAAAGAGATAACATTCCCATAGCTTTTAAGCATGAAAAAATGCTTTCATAAAAAATGCTATTTTCTTTTTCCTAAATGGAACTTACTCATTTACAGCTGGTGATCACTGGTGGCATATTGGTTTGGTGGTGCACCTATAAGTATACAGATCCCCAAGAGCACCATCCTACAGAGTTATAATACAGAAATTTGATATTACTGGATGTATCCCTTCCCTCTTGGTTTTAGCAATCAGTCAAATGGGGAATCCAATATTGTTTTTAAAAATGTCCTTGATTCCACTCTAAGCACATATGAGACCAATTTTTTAGGTTTGATAAGACAGAGATTTTTTTTTTGGTGATAGGGAAATTGTTCAGAAATGGAGGTCATATGATATGCAGCAGCTGTTTGTGGTTTATTTAAGAAATCTGTTCAGGCATTATGGATTACAGATCATATATTTATAATAACTGCAATCCTCAAAGTTTAGTAGTAAAGGCTAGTTATTTGGGGCACAGGTCAAGGCTTGGTTGTTGAGTTAATAAACCAGCAGTGGCTCCATCAAGCACCTGGCAAATGTCTACCCAAAGTTTAGTACCTCAGACTGAATCTTGTGACCCCCCACTTCCTACTAACCTTTATGCTATTGCTTATGAGACTAACCTAAAAGATTCTCTGTAAATAGGCACATCATCCGATTCTGTGCTGAACTACAGACCCGACAAGCCGGCTCAGAAGAGCAGGGCCGCGCAAAGCTTCTTCTCGGCATCACGTGACTGAAATGTCACTTACATCCTGGATCAGAAGAGGAATGCCGCCCTACGCTGCTTCTCAGCATAGTGACTGACCTGACATGTCCCTCCCCTAAACCGGTGCGCAGCCACAAGTCAATATCTCCACCGGCATCCTAGACTATCCTTATGTCCTGGGCTTCCACAGCAGTTGGAGAAGTCCAGGGACAACCTGTTGGGCCCCTCCCAGTGGTGGACCTTAAGGGCCCGGTCGCTCCCCAAACCTTTGTGACCATGGAAGTTCAGCCCCTGGAAATATGTATTTATGGCTAAATAGAACATATTCTTCTATGTGAAGAACATTGGAAAGTGAAATATTAATATTTCTTCTACTAGATACGACGAGTCTTGTCGGATAGTATCCTCCTGCTAACAGGAAGTGGCAAAGAGCACCACAGCAGAGCTGTATATATAGCTCCTCCCTTCTCTCCACCCCCAGTCATTCTCTTTGCCTATACTAGTAATAGGAAGAAGTAAAGTGAAAGAGGTGTTAAAATTATAGTTTTTATTTTCTTTAAGCAAGACTTTTTTATTTTAAATGGTACCGGTGAGTGCTATTTTTCCTCAGGCAGCAGATGGAAGAAGATTTCTGCCTGGAGGTTGATGATCTTAGCAGTTGTCACTAAGATCCAGAGGAGTTCCCACAGAATGGCTGAGGAGTACTTGAGAAGCTTCAGTGTGGGGAACGTTTTTCATGCTACAAGCATTGAGGTATGTTCAGTCATTTTTTTCTGGAGAGACTGTGGTATTTCAGAACTGGCTGACATAGTTCCCATGAGGGAAGGGGTAAGCAGTAATCCTACATATAGGAAGGGGTATTACTGGGACCTGTATATTATGGGCTAAAATGCAGCAAAGGAATGGCAGCATGGTTGACACTGGCAACATATCGTTTTTATGAGGAAACGTTTTTATGTTTAATGGCACTGGAGGGTTTCACATGGCTTATAGGTGTTATTTGGGAATACAAAAAACCCACATGGCTAGTTCCTACACCGCTTTACAGTAGTTTTATTAGGCAGAGAGACATCGCATAGGATAGGCGGGGCCTATTTTTCGCGCCTCAGATGCGCAGTTGATTTTCATATGAAGGCAGCAGGCTCCAGCTCCGGTGGGCCTAAGCTGAAGACATAGCCTAACAAAGTGATAGTGAGATTTCTCAGACCCCTGAGGGCAGGTAGGCAGGGGGTTGCTAATCTATTTTTTATAATGTTTTTGGGTAACGTTTTTTTCTCATAGAGGGTTAATTTGTCCCTTACTTGTGGTGCAATCTTAGGTTACAAGATAAGACACATATATGCTAAAATTGTGAGAGTTATAACATTTTAAAGCAGTTTTGGAAAAATTGTGCGCTTTTTTACTTCTTAAAGGCGCAGTACCGTTTTTCAAATTGTTGTTTTTTTCATTAAATAAAGTGTTTTCAAGACTTTTTGTGGTTATTACTAGCCTGTTCAACATGTCTGACATTGAGGAAAGTCAATGCTCTATGTGTTTAGAAGCCATTGTGGAACCCCCACTTACATTGTGTCCCTCATGTACTGAAAGGGCCTTACATTGCAAAGAACATATTTTAGGTGATAAAAGTATGTCTAAGGATGATTCTCAGTCTGAAGAGAATCAGGTTATGCCATCCAATTCTCCCCAAGTGTCACAACCTTTAACGCCCACTCAAGCGACGCCAAGTACTTCTAGTGCGTCGCTTGAGTGGGCGTTTTACAGGGCAAGGGTTTTACTCAAATCTGTTTGTGGTTCCCAAAAAAGAGGGAACCTTCAGACCGATTTTAGATCTCAAATGTCTAAACAAATTTCTCAGAGTCCCATCGTTCAAGATGGAGACCATACGAACAATTTTGCCAATGATCCAGGAGGGTCAATATATGACCACCGTGGACTTGAAGGATGCGTATCTTCACATTCCTATCCACAAGGATCATCATCAATTTCTCAGGTTCGTCTTCCTGGACAAACACTATCAGTTTGTGGCCCTTCCTTTCGGGTTGGCCACAGCTCCCAGAATTTTCACAAAGGTGCTAGGGTCCCTTCTGGTGGTTCTAAGGCCGCGGGGCATAGCAGTGGCGCCCTATCTGGATGATATTTTGATTCAGGTGTCAACTTACCATCTAACCAAATCTCACACAGACATCGTGTTGGCTTTTCTAAGAACTCACAGTTGGAAAGTGAATATAGAAAAAAGTTCACTAGTTCCACTAACAAGAGTTCCATTCCTGGGAACTCTGATAGACTCAGTAGACATGAAAATATTTCTGACGGAGGTCAGAAAGTTAAAGATTCTAAATACTTGCTGAGCGCTTCAGTCCCTTCTTCGGCTATCAGTGGCTCAGTGTATGGAGGTCATTGGATTAATGGTAGCGGCAATGGACATTGTTCCGTTTGCCCGCTTTCATCTCAGGCCACTGCAGCTTTGCATGCTCAGACAGTGGAATGGGGATTATGCGAATTTATCTCCTTAGATAAATCTGGATCAAGAGACCAGAGACTCTATTCTTTGGTGGTTGTCACAGGATCATCTGTCCCAGGGTCTGTGCTTCCGCAGACCAGCATGGGTTATAGTGACGACGGACACCAGCCTCTTGGGCTGGGGTGCAGTCTGGAATTCTCTGAAGGCTCAGGGTGTTTGGACTCAGGAGGAGTCTCTTCTAGCAATCAATATTCTGGAACTGAGAGCAATATTCAATGCGCTTCAGGCGTGGCCTCAGTTGGCTTTGGCCAAATTCATAAGATTCCAGTCAGACAATATCACGACTGTAGCGTATATCAATCATCAAGGGGGAACAAAGAGTTCTCTAGCGATGATAGAGGTTTCAAAGATAATCCAATGGGCGGAGACTCACTCTTGCCACCTATCAGCAATCTATATCCCAGGAGTAGAGAACTGGGAAGCGGATTTTCTAAGTCGTCAGACTTTTCATCCGGGGGAGAGGGAGCTCCATCCGGAGGTGTTTGCGGCATTGATTCATCAATGGGGCACACCGGAATTGGATCTAATGGCATCTCGTCAGAATGCCAAACTTCCTCGTTACGGGTCCAGGTCAAGGGATCCTCAAGCTGTACTGATAGATGCTCTAGCAGTACCTTGGTCGTTCAACCTGGCTTATGTGTTTCCTCCATTTCTTCTCCTACCTCGTCTGATTGCAAGAAATAAACAGGAGAGAGCTTCAGTAATCCTGATAGCGTCTGTGTAGCCACGCAGGACTTGGTATGCAGATCTAGTGGACATGTCATCTCTGCCACTGTGGAAACTGTCATTGAGACAGGACCTTCTCATCCAAGGTCCGTTCCAACATCCAAATCTAAATTCTCTGCAGCTGACTGCCTGGAGATTGAACGCTTGATTTTATCCAAGCGGGGATTCTCTGAGTCAGTCATTGATACTTTGATTCAGGCTCGAAAGCCTGTCACTAGAAAAATTTACCATAAAATATGGCGTAAATATCTTTATTGGTGCAAATCCAAGGGCTACTCATGGAGTAGGGTTAGGATTCCTAGGATTTTGTCCTTTCTCCAAAAAGGATTGGAGAAGGGATTATCAGCTAGTTCCTTAAAGGGACAAATTTCTGCTTTGTCAATTTTACTACACAAGCGTCTGGCGGATGTCCCAGACGTTCAGTCTTTTTGTCAGGCTTTAATCAGAATCAAGCCTGTGTTTAAACCTATTGCTCCGCCATGGAGCTTGAATTTAGCTCTTAACGTTCTTCAAGGGGTTCCGTTTGAACCCATGCATTCCATGGATATTAAGCTTTTATCTTGGAAAGTTTTGTTTTTAATTGCTATCTCTTCTGCTCGAAGGGTTTCTGAGCTTTCTGCGTTACAATATGATTTGCCTTATCTTATATTCCATTCTGATAAGGTGGTTTTGCGTACTAAACCTGGATTCCTTCCTAAGGTTGTTTCAAATAAGAATATTAATCAGGAAATTGTTGTTCCATCCTTGTGTCTTAATCCTTCGTCTAAGAAGGAACGTATGTTACATAACTTGGACGTGGTTAGTGCCTTGAAGTTTTACTTACAAGCGACTATGGATTTCCGTCAAACATCTTCTCTATTCATTGTTTATTCTGGAAAGCATAGGTGTCAAAAAGCTACGGCTACATCTCTTTCTTTTTGGCTGAAAAGCATCCGCTTGGCATACGAGACTGCTGGACAGCAGCCTCCTGAAAAATCACGGCTCATTCTACTAGAGCGGTGGCTTCCACATGGGCTTTTAAAAATTATGCTTCTGTTGAACAGATTTGTAAGGCTGCAACTTGGTCCTCCCTTCATACCTTTTCCAAATTTTACAAATTTGATACTTTTGCTTCTTCGGAGGCTATTTTTGGGAGAAAAGTTCTTCAAGCAGTGGTGCCTTCCGTTTAGGTATCTGTCTTGTCCCTCCCGTTCATCCGTGTCCTGTTGCTTTGGTATTGTATCCCACAAGTAAGGATGAATCTGTGGACTCGTAATATCTAGTAGAAGAAAAGGAAATTTATGCTTACCTGATAAATTGATTTCTTCTACGGTACGATGAGTCCACGGCCCTCCCTGTCATTTTAGAGAGATTATATTTTTGTTTACAAAACTTCAGTCACCTCTGCACCTTTTAGCTTTTCTCTTCCTATACCTTTGGTCGAATGACTTGGGGTGGAGAGAAGGGAGGAGCTATATATACAGCTCTGCTGTGGTGCTCTTTGCCACTTCCTGTTAGCAGGAGGATAATATCTCACAAGTAAGGATGAAGCCGTGGACTCGTCGTATCGTAGAAGAAATCAATTTATCAGGTAAGCATAAATTTCCTTTTTCATGTTGGGTTAGTGCACATGAGAATATGTGATCGGGTTTGTGCGCAAGTTCGTTTTTTTCACGTTTTTCTCCTTTGACTTCTATGGGGAAATAGGCTATCGCTTGAGCGATATTCTAAGTTTGAATTGTTACGTGTTTTAGGTTAGCACGAGAACGCAGAATCTGACGCGCAAAATGTTTACTACCAGCACAATTAGTGCTTTAACGAAAGCGCTAAATAGAGCTACATTGTAATCTGGCCCTGTATTGTTAAAATGCATTAAAAATAGTAACAATATTCTTCACCAAATATTGTATTTTATGAAAAAGGAAAAGATTTTATGTAAATTACGCAGGAATAAATCAAATAAAAGATGCATAGCGTAAATAGTAATTTAAGTACACTGGATGTTCTCTAATTGTAGCATAATTCTGTAAAGATTTTCACACTACAGAGTTTATTCTTGCAAACTAAAAGGTGGCAAGTTTTTCCCAAAATACTTATAATCCTAATAGAAATACAAATACATTTTTGAAAATTTAGGTGGTTGTAAGATGTTATATGTAGATAGCAGCGTGATTTATATTGGCTGCAGGATATAATTTTTAAAGGTCACCCCCTGTTCATTGCTAACTTCGTTCTTTGTAGCGGTGTCCCTTTCCAGCGAGCTCAATTACTTTCAATAGTAGAAATCTCACCATTCTCAGAGACAGCCCCTTTTTGTGATAATTCCACAGGACAGCCCCTGCGAGTTGCGGCATGAACAAAACAAAAGGTCTGATCTGTCAAAGTTTAGATCATTAGGCCCTTAGAGAGAACAATGGGAAATTAACATTTTAGTACTTTTCTATCACAGCCAAATAAATAGGAAGGAGCTATTTTTAAACAATTTAATACACTCCAGTAGGTAAAATGGATAATTGGGAACACATTAAAGGGGAGAAAAAAGTACACTGTCCCTTTAAACAAGGTATTAACTGAAATGTTACAACATATGGTTAAGCTAGGATGTAAAAAAAATATTTTTAAAAAATAAATAAATAAACTGTCAGTAATTTCTCATATCAAAAATATACAAAAGGCAATGCTTTATTCCCCATCATGTGGGCCCAAATGCTTATTTAAATTTTATAATATAAATACATTTTCTTCTACATTTTTAAAACATATGAAAATAATCTCTATTTTATTCTCTGTTATGTTAGATTTTCTTATATATTTTATATTTTAGCATCAATTGATACATAGAAAACAGGTATATGAAATATAATACAATATATTACAACAGTTCTTATAAATATATTTACATATATACATACTGTTGGTGTTTCTGAATATTTCTAAATAACTACTTCTGCTAGCGTTTCAAAACGTAGTTCTTTTCCATGAGAGCATACCTAGGTAGGCTCAGCTCTGGTGTGTCTTGAACAATATGTGGCAGCTGTGTTTGCAACAATGTTTGTAACAATGTTATAGATACAATGCTTAGGTTACATATACACTTCTAATCCTACCTAGATAGGCTATCATGGAAAGGAGCTAAGTTTTAAGGATAGCAAGACAAGGAAGTCATTTTGAATACAGAAGTACATGAGAACTTTTTTTATCATTACTTCATGAATCATCTAAATCGTGACATTTTAATTTTAAATTCCAAATCACTTTAAGTTTACCATACACTAAAGCCGCATTTACATAGTTGCCAACAATGAATGATCAGCAGCGGGTAAGCGTTAATTCTTCCTTTTTACTAGTTAATATCTCTCGACAGTGTAAATAGTACCTCCTTTTATGTCCCAATTTGGGCAGATCTGTGGGGTATCTTATGCTTCGTGTTCTAACTTTTTACTTTAGCCAGAACATGGAGTCCTCTTCTTTTCTCCCAGGGTGCTAACACTAATTGCAGCGATTAACTATTACCAGCCCCCATTCAAATAAATATACTACTATGACATATTTAATATTTAAAATAAATAAATAAATACATTTTAAAAAAAAATGTTTCTATTACTGTAAGCAGATGGCGACACAATGTTCTAGAACAGGATTTTTGGGACTTCTGATTTATTTTTATTTTTTTTAAAAAGGTGCAAAGATCACTAACAAACAAGATGGATGGCACATGGTTAAATCCTGACTGTGAATGTTAAAAGAATATAAACCCAAATTTTTCCTTTCATGATTCAGATAGAGCGTGTGATTTTAAACAACTTTACAATTTACATTTATTATCAATTGCTCTTGGTATCCTTAGTTGTAAAGTATTCCTAGATAGGCTCAGGAGCAGCAATGCATTACTGGGAGCAAGCTTGCTGATTGGTGGATGCACATAAATGCCTCTTTTTATTGGGTTATCAGATGTGTTCAGCTAGCTCCCAGTAGTGCATAGCTGCTCCTTTAACAAAGGATACAAATGAGAATGAAGCAAATTTGATAATAGAACTAAATTGAAAAGTTGTTTAAAATCACATGCTCTATCTAAATCGTGAAATAAAAAATTTGAGTTTATGTCCCTTTAAACAAAAGCCAATGTGGAATTTTGTGAAGCAGTATTTTTACACTTTACAATTGACTGAATATCAGCAACTATGTAAATGTGACCTAATGCATTTACTCAGTATACACCTGTACAAATCAGGAGCATGAATTGGATGTAGTATAGCTGTATTCTATTACTTTTTTTTTTACTCTCAGCTATTTAAAATATGCACTGACTGGTCTGCAAACCAGTTAGAAAAGAATCACAAAATATATCATGATACATCAATAAATAAAAACAACTATGTCCTTGATACCTATTTAGATCCAAAAGTGTCTCTGGGCCGAGTTTATCATCTCCTGGTATTTTTGGTTTCGCTCTATTGCACCAGTGTCTGTGGTATGGAGCAGTTAATATCATGTATTGGCTGAGTTGGCACAAGTAATGTTTTTCTTTCATATTTTCAGCCCAGTATTTATTTGTTAGTGTTTAATGTTTAATCCACATGCTTTAATTGAATCAATATGCCAAGGTAAAAGCTGTCACCTGCAGTACATTTCTCTTAGGCGCTTCATAAAAAGGGTGACTTTTCCCTTAAGCAGTCTGATAAATCGATGAAAAATCTCTGTGCTATCCAAGGTACTATTGTGACTGGAGAGAGTTGGCTCATGAGGAACAGAAGCGTTCATTTTTACAAATGGCATTGTCTTATTTATGATCCCCCGGGCCTCTCTGATAATGCGAGCTAGATGCAGTATCTGCTGGGAAACACATTGTGGAGTTTCTGTGCTTTGTGTAGCATTCAGCAGCAGGTTTAGGTCTGAAAGGACTTGACTCCCCTGCTGGTATTCCTAGGGGGTAGAACAGAAAACAAGTAGAAATATTTACACAATCGTATGGTCTCTCTTAGTCTTCAAATGCATATATGATTTATCTGGATATTATATCAAATTATTTATTTTAATCTCAGATCAGTGTAGATTTGGTTTCTTCATATGCCTAAGGTTTAGTTCATAGTTCATGTTATTAAATATTTATAATAATTCATTTAACCGCACAGTAAATATATTAAGTAGGTGATTTGCTTTTATATGGCACCTTCCTTCTATGTCAGGTATCTCTACATTTCAAAATAGTCATAAAAGCAATATGGAATTTGGTCCTATTTCCTGATTGTCATCATATTTAATTTGAGTTTTGGGTAAAAAAATTGTAAAATTGGACATGCCAGGATTGATTAAAGAAAACTGGTATGATCTGCAAATGGAACTATTTTCTAATGCATACACAGGAACTGAATTATTATAATGCAGTTTTATATTACCAGATAAACCATACACATTTTACTTATTCAAAGCTTTGAACGAGCATTTTGAAATATTCTCCAATTTCCATAATACAAGATGTAATTTTTGTTTTTTGCTTCTTGATAACTTAAAAACATTGATCAGATATTATTCAGAAGTTCAATGTTTGTAGCTAATGCCAAGGTAAACTGCCAACTGCCAAGCAGCCAAATTGATTTAACCATTCAAGAGTTCAATGCATTTGAAATATGACAAATAAATGGAAAATACATTTTTTTTGTTGCAACAGAGGGTGTATCCAAATGTATTATAGTATTCTAAAAAAACAAATACTGAGAAAGAAGCAATATTTTTATTTTGATGCTTATTATGTGTCACTACCCACCAATAAAGCAGTGAGCAATCAGTCATTAAAGGGACATGAAACCCAAAATTGTTCTTTTATGATTCAGACAGAGAATAGAGTTTTAAAAAAGTTTCCAATTTTCTATTATAAAATTTGCTTTGTTCTCGTGTTATTCTTTGTTGAAGAGATACCAAGATAGGTGCGTGCACATGTCTGGCGCACTACATGACAGGACATAGTGCTGCCATCTAGTAATTAGTCATGTATAACAAACTGCTGTTATATAGTGCTGCAGACACGTGCACACTTCTGAACATACCTTGCTGCTTTTCAACAAAAGATAACAATAAAACAAAGGAAAACAGTATTATGCACCTTGTGTTTTGTAAAATATCTTTGGTGATTTGTCGGGTGGGTATGCCCGCCCATGGAAATGTTGTAACTTGGATTTACCCTGTTTTACCCTGAAAAATAATAAAAAGAAAATATATATAAAAAACAAAGAAAAACTTATAATATAAGTAAATTGTAAAGTTGTTAAAGAGTATGTGCTATCTAAATCATGAAAGAAAATGTTTGTGTTTTATGTCCCTTTAAGGGACAGTTGCACACCTGTGTGCATTTATTTTTTTTTTATTTTTTTTAAGTATTGCTTTTAAAAATGCTTCTGTATATAAAATTGAAATACACTCATAGGGGTCTATTTATCAAACAGTCAATCTCAGTGCATTCGCCGGCGTCAATACACTCGCCAGACATCGCTGACGCGGATCTAAATAAGATACCCTTATTTATAAAAAAAAGCCGTCAAAAACATGCGCGTAAAGTACGGTGCGAAGATCATCGGACTGTTGTTAACTAACAGTCATCGATATCCCGGTTATTCAGGTTTTTCCAAAATTTATTTATACCATTTCATTACTGTCCATGAACAAGCACATTTCTGTAAAGCTAATCTTTTATTTTTCAACTGTTAATGTCCAAGAAATAGCTACATCTATACCTCAACAAACAATATCTTATAGAAAGTTATATTTATTTGTTATACAAAAAAATCTGTTATATGATACTTTCACATAAACTAATGTGTATTTGTATTTCTAGAAGTCATGATATGCTTTTATCTCATGTTTTTTTTTTTATAAATGATTATTAATGCTAGAATTTGTACATATATCTTTGCACATACTTGTGTGTGTGTATATATGTGTGTATATATATATATATATATATATATATATATATATATGTGTGTGTGTGTTATGTCAGAAATATTTTTCATATTTACATGTCCCTAAATTCCTTTTTTTTTTGTTCTAAACAATGTTGTCTTTAATATCTCTGTGTTTATTTATACCACTATATGTATATAGTGTAAATGTATTATTATTCTGAGCAGGAATAATTGCAAATATAACATGTAATCAGGGTATCATATGTATTTATTTGAAATCAAGGTATATTTTAAGAGATGGGACAGTTTTCTCTCTGTACCTGTGTAACCCCTCCTGATTGCAATCTAGTTTTTAAAACCACCCCTTCACAGGTGTTATAAAATGACATTTCTTACTGAAAAAGAAATTCAAGAGAAGGAAGAAACACACTGAAAATAGCATGACAGTGAAAAGGTGATTTTAATTTCTGCTGTATCTGAATCATGACAGTTTAATGTTAGGTCGTCTATCCCTTTGAGCTATCAGGTTAAGAATATATTGAATCAAACATCAATTCGAATTTTAAAATCCTTGTCTAAAATATTACACTGTGTGTCCTAATGTCAGCATCAATGTTTATCTTTAATTCTAAATGAACATATACATACTTTCAAAGTATAATACACAATGTAACAAATGACACAAGTTCTGATGAGTGATCAATGACACAAGTATCGAGCAATTTGATTCGTTAGTGATAATTTAAAATGTATATTTGAATCAGATTGGCTGATGTCATAAATCATGTGATTATGAATATTCCAATCAAAAGTGGTTGAAAAATTCACTAGTGTGTAAGTTGTTTAGGAGGTTGCGTCATAATTTGTGCGAAAAGTGTTGCGTCAAAATTGGTGCGAAGTGGAGAGTGTGACTTGTATTACATGACTTAAACATGGTGCACATAGATTTTTCACAAAAAATAAAAAGGAAGTTAGCTATATTATGTTGTGTATTTATTTCATTTTTATCTCTATATCTATTAGTTTGAGAAGTTTGGGACAAAACTTTGCACTGAATATGTAGAAATAATATTGTCCCCTTGCTTTGTAATGAGAGACAAATTTGTAGCATAATCCATAAGTAGTAATGTATTTTTGATTTTTATCCCTATATCTACTAGTGCACCAAATGTGGAGCAATAATATTGTTTGATTTAAAAAGGGTATACAATTTTAATAGAGTTTCTAATTTACTTTTATTATGTAATATACTTCATTCTCTTGCAGCATCAAACATAAACTTTCTGTGTTTTCAGACTCCCATTGAATTGTATGGCATCCGCGACCTCAAGGGTGGCGGATTGAAAACTAGGTACGCTGCGTCGGAATAGACGCGAACGTACCTGTTAAATGTTTGATAAATTTGGAAAAGGTTCAAATAGAGTCAAAGCTGAATTAGAAACATCTGTAATGACGCAAGCATCGATCTGAGTCGGATTAAGATTGCAGGATCGTATATTACGTCACAAATTTCATCATTTGCTGATCTTGACGCCCTGATAACTACGGCGGATCAATCTCGCCACAAATACGAAGCGAAATTCAATCATATTTTCAGTTGACACTTTGATAAATAGACCCCATACTCTTCAGTTTTGACTTTTATCTCTTTCTTTAATATTTATAATATTTAAATAGTGCTTTTTTTATATACACGATGGAACTTTTTTCCTTTTTAGCGGTTAATGCTTATATACTACTTTCTCCACATATAAGTGATGTTGGGCATATATTTTATTATCTTTAAAACATTTTTTCATAAAGGGAATAAAAATACAAAATATTTACATTTGAAATAGTAAAGCAGACTGTTTTCTTTGTTGTCTGGCAGATAAAGGTTGCGGCCTTTCAAGACCTACATTTTTTGTTTTGTTTTTAGGTCTTTAATGAATTTCATAAATTCAGGTTGTCTCAAAGTAAAATGCAGTTCATATTCACTGCACTAAAAGTTTTATCTTTCAGGCAAAATAAAAAACAACACCACCCCTCTTTTCCCTTACCGTCATATTACTCCAATCTGTAAGTAAAACTTCAACATTTGGAAGTGTGATGGGAACCTGCAGAAGAGATAGGTCTGGACACTGTGCCTAAAGGGAAAAAAAATGAATGAGTTTGGTTATTAATTATTAAAGGTCTATACATTGTTACAGACACACAACCTTGCTGTTGCTATGTTGCGACCCATTAGCCTATATCCTTCCATGTAAATAGTATAAAAAAGTAAGTTAATGTACTCTCCTACCCTCCCTCCTTTTACAAGCCTTCTCTCACCGCCTTTATTTCCATAACTCGGGTGCGATTCACATACACATGGATGAGACGACGGTCACACATTAACCTGGGTTTCATACTGCTCATATTGGGACACAGAACAAGAATTATCAGAAGATAAACTCCTACAAGAAAAAAGAAAACATAGTGTAACATCCTAGGGGACGCAAACCGATAAGTGTCCTAGGAAAACTAAAAGCATTTGTCAAAATATAGATACTACCATTTACATATAAATTTGCTGAGATATATCCTGAATTAAGGAATGCAGTAAATTGTAAAATATTTGAGCCAAAGGTGGAATGTTACAGGAAAAGAGATGTTTCCTGAGAAGCTGATACTGTTTGTTTAAGGTCGGGACTTAAAGGAACATTTTAATCTACATTACACTGTCACTATTTAGCAGCTATGTAACAGTGTAATGATTATAGAAAGTTTTACATATAATTTAATCTATAAAAATACTTCCTGAATTAAACTACCAGATTGGAACTTATCACCAATGTATACTGATATTCATTTGTTATTGGATATTTAACAAATTGCAAGCAACAAATAAAAAAAATAAGTACAAATATACTGTATAGTAGGCAGCAGGTAGTCTGTAACAAGCAAGTTTGTCATCATGATATATGAGAAATAAAATTCACAGAGTTGCTGAAGTCTTTACATGTAAACTCATTTCTTTTAACAGAACAAGATCAATATAAAGAACTAACAAAATACATATAAAGTAACATATATATAAATATAATGCAAGAATTATGCCAAAGTATTAAAGAAAATGATAAAATACAGCATCCTGCCCAATAGACCCAATGATTATGTTCTAACCTAAATTTCTCTATTAAGTGGATGGCCAAGTTAGGCATGAAAAAGAGTATAGAATGAGAGGTAGTATCCCCTATAGTACGATTTCCAGTAAAACATCATGTCATAAAACATTTCCAACTGGTCTAACTTTAAGTAGTGGAATCTCTCTAATAACAGGGTCTTATTCACTCTCTCCTTCCATTCGAGAATAACTGGGAGGATTAGGACTTTTGCAAAATTTAGATTATTTGGCAAGCAGCATTTAGGAGTATATGTCCTAGATATTGTTTAATTTTACATTTGAGTACTAGGGGTAGATTTAACAAGCAGCGGATGCTGCTTTCTAAGCCCAAAGTTTTAGGATTGGCTGAAATGTAAGTTAAGAAGCAGCGGTTGTAAGACCGCTGCTCCTTAACTTCGACTGAAATCATCCCAATACGATCAGGATGATTGACACCCCTGCTAGCGGCCAAATGTGCAGTGGGTAGCATTGCACAAGCATTTCACAATAAACGCTTGTGCAATGTCAAATGCCGACAGCATATGCTGTCGGCATTTAGTGATGTCGGGCGTACATTATTCGCTACATTGAATCATGTCTGCCCGACACTTGTTAAATCTACCCCCTTAAGTGAGATTAAATAGGAATACAGTGGGTTCTGCTGTTAAATTACAGCTCAAAATCGTATTAATCTCCTATGATATTGTTTCCCAGTAAGTACTAAGCTTAGAGCATTTTCTCTAAATGTGTGCCATATCCCCCCTAGAGGGACAACCTCTCCAACATTTATCCAATGCATTGGGTAAGAAGTGCTTAATTTTGTGTGGGGTATGGTACCATTTCGTAAGGATTTTAAGATTGGTTTACAGAGCTGATGCGGAATAGGCGGACTTAGCAGTGCAGTCACATATAGTCTTCCACTTTCTAGAGTGTATCATATTTGGGAAATCTCTATTCCAAGCTATAATGTGAGAGAGTGTTTCTGAGAGAGCATCACTTTGGAGCATTAGGTATAAAGGGGAAATTAAACCTCTACAAACTTTATTTGGGGAGCATAGTGCCTCAAATTTGGGAAAGGGTCTCATGAGATTAATCTGATCCTTATGAGTTGTAATGTAAAGCCTATCTTGCTGAATCCTTAAGCATATACTGATATTCTAATTGGTCACTATTTGTAAACCACTTTCTGCATGTGAAAGTTTGTGCTTGATATCATTATTATCATCTATACTATAATTGCGTTTGTAACGCATCCGTCGGCAGTTGCGCACACAACCACCGCACGAAGTAACTAAAAAACACGTAACTGCCCGCAAAAAATAATTAAAAAAAAAAAACGTAACCACCCGCACGAAGTATAACATAAAATAACCTAATCTGCCACACAAAGTATTAACAAACATCTAAACCACCAACCCCCACATCGCAAAACAATAAAGTAATTAACCCCTAATCCACAAATAACATAATTAAAATATTAACCCCTAAACTGCCAAAACCCCCACATCGCAATAAACCTAATTAATCTATTAACCCCTAATCCGCAAAACCCCCACATCGCAATAAACCTATTTAACCTATTAACTTTTAAATCGCCAACTCCCCACATCGCAATACACCTAATTAACCTATTAACCCCTAAACCGACAACTCCCCAAATCGCAATAAACCTAATTAATATATTAACCCCTATACCGCAACCCCCCCCACAACGCAAATAGCTAATTTAATTACTAAGCCCCCTAACCTAACACCCCCTAAATTGACCCCAATTACTACTAAATTACAATGAAATTAAAAAAATCCTAACATTAAATTACAAAAAATTAAAAAGTCTAACATTACTGAAAAATAATCAAAATTATCAAAAATAAAAACAATTATACCTAATCTCTATGAAAATAAAAAAGCCCCCCAAAATAAAAACACCCCCTTATCTAAACTACCAATAGCCCTTAAAATTGCCTTTTGTAGGGCATTGCCTTAAGTTAAAAAACTCTTTTACCTTTAAAAAATACTTAGTCCCCCCTTACAGTAAATAAACCCCAACCTAACACTAAATAAACTAAACTACCCATTGCCCCTAAAGGGGCATTTGTATGGGCATTGCCCTTAAAAGGGCAGTCAGCTCTTTTTCAATCCCAAAAAACCCCAATCTAAAAAAAAAACACCCCAAAAATTAAAATAAAAAAGCCGTAAACTAAGCCCCAAATAGGTACTCACTGTTCCTGAAGTCCGGCGGAGAAGGTCTTCCAGACGGCTCCATCATCTTCTATCCTCATCCGGAGCGGAGCAAAGGTGCGGAGCTGGCTTCCCCGATGCACGGATCCTCAGCGGCGGTTCTCAGTGGTCGTCTTTAGCGGCGGTCTTCACCCGGGGCGGTCCTCAGCAGCGTGGAGACTTCTCTTCATGCGATCGTCCGTCGCACACTGACGATTGAATGCAAGGTACCCCATTTTTATTGGGGTAACTTGCATTCCTATTGGCTGAAATTTTTAAATCAGCCAATAGGATGAGAGCTCCTGAAATCTTATTGGCTGATTTGAACTGTCAATAGGATTTCAGTTGCTCTAATCCTATTGGCTGATTTCAAAATTTTAGCCAATAGGAATGTAAGGTACCCCAAATTGAATGCGGTACCTTGCATTCAATTTTCAGACGGACATTGGATGAAGTGGAACCTCCACGCCGCCAAGGATAGCCACCGCTGAAGACCGCTGCTGAGGACCTCCGCTCCGGATCCACGAATCAAGGAAGACTGCTCCGCTTCGCGCCACCTTTGCACAGGATGAAGATAGAAGTTGACGGAGCCGCCTGGAAGAAGACCTTCTCCGCCGGACTTCAGGAACGGTGAGTACCTATTTGGGGTTTAGTTTTAGATTTTTTTTTTAAGATTAGGGATTTAATGGGCTGTAAAAGAGCTGATTGCCCTTTTAAGGGCAGTAAAAGTGCTGAATGCCCTTTTAAGGCCAATGCCCATACAAATGCCCCTTTAGTGGCAATGGGTAGTTTAGGTTTTTTAGTGTTAGGTTTTTTTATTTTGGTGGGGTTGGTTGGGTGGGGGGTTTTACTGTTGGGGGTAATAAGTCATTTTTGCAAGTAAAAGAGCTTTTTAATTTAGGGCAATGCCCTACAAAAGGCCCTTTTAAGGGCTATTGGAACTTTAGTATTAGATTAGGGGGTGTTTTTATTTGGGGGGGATTTTTTATTTTTATAGGGGTATTAGTTTAGGTTTAATTTTTTATTTTGGATAGCTTTGTTTATTTTTTTTCTGTAATTTTACTTTTTTATTTTTTGTAACTTTAGCTTGGGGGTTTGTATTTTTTAAACATAGACTGCCCTCTGGGCAGGCTTATCGCCTAGTAAATAATAATAACAGTAAAGACTCACATTTTTTCTTTTTGTACCTTGTATAAGTTTCAATAAATACATTAAAATATTTTTTGTGTGTAGTGCTTTTCCACTAAAGCAGAAATATCCCAGATATTTGGCATAATTTTACAAGAGCTGTGTTTTCTTAAAGGGCCATAATACCCAAATGTTTAAACACTTGAAAGTGATGCAGCATAGCTGTAAAAAGCTGACTAGAAAATATCTTCTGAACATCTCTATGTAAAAAAGAAAGATATTTTACCTCAAAAGTTCCTCAGTAGCCACCTCCCATTGTAAAGGATTTCTAAGCAGCATTTTAGTGTGTCTGTCCTGGGACAGCTGAAAGGATGAGCCTCGTGAACTCTCATATTATTTCACCAATCAGGTAAAGGAAGCTTACTATGAAATCTCATGAGAGTTAAGTGAAATCTCATGAGATCACAGCAAAAGAGTTCATGACCTCAGCACTGCTGATGCTGATTGGCTGCTGTTCATTTCTTCATTTTTTTTAATTTTTTTTTACCTGCAGCTCTGCTGAGCTGAGGAGATTGTGAGGTAAAATATCTTCCTTTTTTACATAGAGATGCTCAGGTGATATTTTCCTGTCAGCTTTTTACAGTTATACTGCATCAGTTTCAAGTGATTTAGCATATGAGTATTATGTCCCTTTAAACGCCTAGGTAAACAAATTGTTCTTTTTCAAATATCCAAAGAAGGAGTGTTTCCTACTGTGGGCTAGATTATGAGTGGCGGGCTAGCTTTTGTGTGCGAGCAATAAGGAGTGGATGTTGGAAGTAGTGTGCATATTATGAGTTGAAAGTAAACGCGTTCACTTGCGTGCTATTGGATTTAACACGCGTCAGGGGTTAGCGCAACTTCAGAGCTCTGGTTACCTGTTACGTGAGACAAAACACATCAAAAATACATTGTAAACAGATGTTATGATAGGAAAGTATGAGGTTATCTTTATTATATACTTATTTTTCCTCACTGTTTTTCTCTATGTTGTATAAATATATATAATATAGAAAATAGGAAGAATTCCCTGGTATTTAGATGTATGTATCTGTATAGATATTCAATTGATATCCTATATGAAATGTTATATAGACATGTGTGACTTTTTATTTTTTAATCATGTTTATCTTAAAAAATGTATAATAAAAAATACATTGTACAGTACAGTTACACTCTTAATAACACTCTAATAAAAAATATTTAAAAAAAATATTGCATCAAAAAGTTATAAAGGCTCAAACATATGAGGTCTCAGGTGATAGATAAAATAGGCATGCAAAGAGCTTTAATATTGAGATGCATGCATACGTACATACACATGTCTACATATGTATATATATATATATATATATATATATACATGTATATGTTTATCTGTGTTTACATATGTATTTATGTATTTATATGCGTATATATGTATTTACAGACCTATACACACTTATAAATACATATGTATACATATATAGACATATATATACAGTGTATATATATATATATATATATATATATATATATAGAGGTACAGATATATATTTTACAAACACACACACACACACACATATATATAAAAGAATAAATAGAACATATTCTGCTATGTGAAGAACATTGGAATGTGAAATATTCATATTTCATGTCGGCTTAGTGCACTTGGTTAAATGCAATCCTGTTTGCACGCGAGTATGGGTGTTAGGTTTTTCCACTTTTTGCGCTCCATTAAAGTCTATGGGGGAGTACGTTAACACTTTCGCAATATTTGAAGTTCGGCTTTTTGCGTTCATCAGGTTAGCGCTCATACGCAAACTTTTACTTTCAACTTGTAATCCGTGCTCTACCCAACGTGCGCAAAAAGCTTACTTTTAGCAAAATTAACGCACGAGTGAGAACGCTAATATGTGCTCCACTTGTGATCAAGCCCTATATGTGGCAGAGAGTTACAGTATTTAGTGAGGTACACAGAGGATGATTAGTAGAGCACGTGTTTTTATGTGTAGGGAATGGGAAACCTATTATGTAGATAACTTTAATTTCTTCTGTTAAGTGTGATCAGTCCACGGGTCATCATTACTTCTGGGATATTAACTGCTCCCCTACAGGAAGTGCAAGAGGATTCACCCAGCAGAGCTGCATATAGCTCCTCCCCTCTACGTCACTCCCAGTCATTCTCTTGCACCCAGCAACTAGATAGGTCGTGTGAGAGGACTATGGTGATTATACTTAGTTTTATATCTTCAATCAAAAGTTTGTTATTTTAAAATAGCACCGGAGTGTGTTATTACCTCTCTGGCAGAGTTTGAGGAAGAATCTACCAGAGTTTTGCTATGATTTTAGCCGGAGTAGTTAAGATCATATTGCTGTTCTCGGCCATCTGAGGAGTGAGGTAAACTTCAGATCAGGGGACAGCGGGCAGATGAATCTGCATAGAGGTATGTAGCAGTTTTTATTTTCTGACAATGGAATTGATGAGAAAATCCTGCCATACCGATATAATGTCATGTATGTATACTTTACACTTCAGTATTCTGGGAGAATGGTACTTCACTAGAATTACACTGTAAGAAAGACATAAAGCTGTTTAATAACTAGAGATTATGTTTAACGTTTTTGCTGGAATGTAAAATCGTTTTCATTTGCTGAGGTACTGAGTGAATAAATGTTTGGGCACCATTTTTCCACTTGGCAGTTGCTTAAATCTGTTTTTTCTGTCAGTTTCTGTTCTCCCTCACTGCTGTGTGTGTGGGGGAGGGGCGCTTTTACTATGCATCAAATATTTCAGTCAGCAACTCATTGTATTCCCTGCATGATCTGGTTCATCTCTACAGAGCTCAGGGGTCTTCAAAACTTATTTTGAGGGAGGTAATTTCTCTCAGCAGAGCTGTGAGAATTATAGTTTGACTGAAATAAAAACTTTTATTCTGTAATTTGTTTCCTGCTTTCAGAAATTGTTATCTTTGCTAATGGGATTAAACCTTTGCTAAAGTTGTGTTGTTTACAAGGATTGAGGCTATAACTGTTTCAATTTATTAATTTTTAACTGTCATAGATCTTCTGTGCTTCTTAAAGGCACAGTACGTTTTAATATTATTCTATTTGAATTGTATTTCCAAGTTGCAAGTTTATTTGCTAGTGTGTTAAACATGTCTGATTCAGAAGATGATACCTGTGTCATTTGTTGCAATGCCAAAGTGGAGCCCAATAGAAATTTATGTACTAACTGTATTGATGCTACTTTAAATAAAAATCAATCTGTACAAATTGAACAAATTTCACCAAACAACGAGGGGAGAGTTATGCCGACTAACTCGCCTCACGTGTCAGTACCTACATCTCCCGCTCAGAGGGAGGTGCGTGATATTGTAGCGCCGAGTACAGCTGGGCGGCCATTACAAATCACATTACAGGATATGGCTACTGTTATGACTGAAGTTTTGGCTAAATTACCAGAACTAAAAGGTAAGCGTGATCACTCTGGGGTGAGAACAGAGTGCGCTGATAATATTAGGGCCATGTCAGACACTGCGTCACAGGTGGCAGAACATGAGGACGGAGAACTTCATTCTGTGGGTGACGGTTCTGATCCAAACAGACTGGATTCAGATATTTCAAATTTTAAATTTAAACTGGAAAACCTCTGTGTATTACTAGGGGAGGTGTTAGCGGCTCTGAATGATTGTAACACAGTTGCAATACCAGAGAAAATGTGTAGGTTGGATAAATATTTTGCGGTACCGACGAGTACTGAGGTTTTTCCTATACCTAAGAGACTTACTGAAATTGTTACTAAGGAGTGGGATAGACCCGGTGTGCCGTTCTCACCCCCTCCGATATTTAGAAAAATGTTTCCAATAGACGCCACCACAAGGGACTTATGGCAAACGGTCCCTAAGGTGGAGGGAGCAGTTTCTACTTTAGCTAAGCGTACCACTATCCCGGTGGAGGATAGCTGTGCTTTTTCAGATCCAATGGATAAAAAGTTAGAGGGTTACCTTAAGAAAATGTTTGTTCAACAAGGTCTTATATTGCAACCCCTTGCATGCATTGCGCCGATCACGGCTGCAGCGGCATTCTGGATTGAGTCTCTGGAAGAGAACATTGGTTCAGCTACTCTGGACGACATTACGGACAGGCTTAGAGTCCTTAAACTAGCTAATTCATTCATTTCGGAGGCCGTAGTACATCTTACTAAACTTACGGCGAAGAATTCAGGATTCGCCATTCAGGCACGCAGGGCGCTGTGGCTAAAATCCTGGTCAGCTGATGTTACTTCTAAGTCTAAATTGCTTAATATACCTTTCAAAGGGCAGACCTTATTCGGGCCCGGGTTGAAAGAGATTATCGCTGACATTACAGGAGGTAAAGGCCATGCCCTGCCTCAGGACAAAGCCAAAGCCAAGACTAGACAGTCTAGTTTTCGTTCCTTTCGTAATTTCAAAGCAGGAGCAGCATCAACTTCCTCTGCACCAAAACAGGAAGGAGCTGTTGCTCGCTACAGACAAGGCTGGAAACCTAACCAGTCCTGGAACAAGGGCAAGCAGACTAGGAAACCTGCTGCTGCCCCCAAAACAGCATGAATTGAGGGCCCCCGATCCGGGATCGGATCTAGTGGGGGGCAGACTTTCTCTCTTCGCCCAGGCTTGGGCAAGAGATATTCAGGATCCCTGGGCGCTAGAGATAATATCTCAGGGATACCTTCTGGACTTCAAATACTCTCCTCCAAGAGAGAGATTTCATCTGTCAAGATTGTCAACAATCCAGACAAAGAAAGAGGCTTTTCTACGCTGCGTACAAGAGCTCTTGTTAATGGGAGTAATCCATCCAGTTCCACGATCGGAACAGGGACAGGGGTTTTACTCAAATCTGTTTGTGGTTCCCAAAAAAGAGGGAACTTTCAGACCAATCCTGGACTTAAAGATCCTAAACAAATTCCTAAGAGTTCCATCGTTCAAGATGGAGACTATTCGGACAATTTTACCTATGATCCAAGAGGGTCAGTACATGACCACTGTAGATTTAAAAGATGCTTACCTGCACATACCGATTCACAAAGATCATTACCGGTACCTAAGGTTTGCCTTCCTAGACAGGCATTACCAGTTTGTGGCTCTTCCATTCGGATTGGCTACAGCGCCAAGAATCTTCACAAAGGTTCTGGGTGCTCTTCTGGCGGTACTAAGACCGCGGGGAATCTCGGTAGCTCCATACCTAGACGACATTCTGATACAAGCTTCAAGCTTTCAAACTGCCAAATCTCATACAGAGTTAGTGCTGGCATTTCTAAGGTCACATGGATGGAAGGTGAACGAAAAGAAAAGTTCACTCGTTCCACTCACAAGAGTTCCCTTCCTGGGGACTCTTATAGATTCTGTAGAAATGAAGATTTACCTGACAGAGGACAGGCTATCAAGACTTCAAAGTGCTTGCCGCACTCTTCATTCCATTCAACACCCGTCAGTGGCTCAATGTATGGAGGTAATCGGCTTAATGGTAGCGGCAATGGACATAGTACCTTTTGCACGCTTACACCTCAGACCACTGCAACTGTGCATGCTAGGTCAGTGGAATGGGGATTACTAAGACTTATCCCCTTCTCTGAATCTGGATCAAGAGACCAGAAATTCTCTTCTATGGTGGCTTTCTCGGCCACACCTGTCCAGGGGGATGCCATTCAGCAGACCAGACTGGACAATTGTAACAACAGACGCCAGCCTTCTAGGTTGGGGTGCCGTCTGGAATTCCCTGAAGGCTCAGGGACTATGGAGTCAGGAGGAGAGTCTCCTGCCAATAAACATTCTGGAATTGAGAGCAGTTCTCAATGCCCTCCTGGCTTGGCCCCAGTTGACAACTCGGGGGTTCATCAGGTTTCAGTCGGACAACATCACGACTGTAGCTTACATCAACCATCAGGGAGGGACAAGAAGCTCCCTAGCTATGATGGAAGTATCAAAGATAATTCGCTGGGCAGAGTCTCACTCTTGCCACCTGTCAGCAATCCACATCCCGGGAGTGGAGAACTGGGAGGCGGATTTCTTAAGTCGTCAGACTTTTCATCCGGGGGAGTGGGAACTTCATCCGGAGGTCTTTGCCCAAATACTTCGACGTTGGGGCAAACCAGAGATAGATCTCATGGCGTCTCGACAGAACGCCAAGCTTCCTCGTTACGGGTCCAGATCCAGGGATCCAGGAGCAGTCCTGATAGATGCTCTGACAGCACCTTGGGACTTCAGGATGGCTTACGTGTTTCCACCCTTCCCGTTGCTTCCTCGATTGATAGCCAGAATCAAACAAGAGAGAGCATCAGTGATTCTAATAGCACCTGCGTGGCCACGCAGGACTTGGTATGCAGACCTGGTGGACATGTCATCCTGTCCGCCTTGGTCTCTACCTCTGAAACAGGACCTTCTGATACAGGGTCCCTTCAAACATCAAAATCTAACTTCTCTGAAGCTGACTGCTTGGAAATTGAACGCTTAATTTTATCAAGACGTGGGTTTTCTGAGTCAGTTATTAGTACCTTAATACAGACTAGGAAACCTGTTACCAGAAAGATTTACCATAAGATATGGCGTAAATACCTACATTGGTGTGAATCCAAAGGTTACTCTTGGAGTAAGGTTAGGATTCTTAGGATATTGTCTTTTCTACAAGAAGGTTTAGAAAAGGGTTTATCTGCTAGTTCATTAAAGGGACAGATCTCAGCTCTGTCCATTCTGTTACACAAACGTCTGTCAGAAGTTCCTGACGTCCAGGCTTTTTGTCAGGCTTTGGCCAGGATTAAGCCTGTGTTTAAAACTGTTGCTCCACCATGGAGTTTAAACCTTGTTCTTAATGTTTTACAGGGCGTTCCGTTTGAACCCCTTCATTCCATTGATATAAAGTTGTTATCTTGGAAAGTTCTATTTTTAATGGCTATTTCCTCGGCTCGAAGAGTCTCTGAATTATCAGCCTTACATTGTGATTCTCCTTATTTGATTTTTCATTCGTATAAGGTAGTCCTGCGTACTAAACCTGGGTTCTTACCTAAGGTAGTTACTAACAGGAATATCAATCAAGAGATTGTTGTTCCTTCTTTATGCCCAAATCCTTCTTCAAAGAAGGAACGTCTACTGCACAACCTGGATGTAGTCCGGGCTCTAAAATTTTACTTGCAGGCAACTAAGGAATTCCGACAAACGTCTTCTCTGTTTGTCATTTACTCTGGGCAGAGGAGAGGTCAAAAAGCTTCCGCTACCTCTCTTTCTTTTTGGCTTCGTAGCATAATTCGTTTAGCTTATGAGACTGCTGGACAGCAGCCCCCTGAAAGAATTACAGCTCATTCTACTAGAGCTGTGGCTTCCACTTGGGCCTTCAAGAATGAGGCCTCTGTTGAACAGATTTGCAAGGCTGCAACTTGGTCTTCGCTTCATACTTTTTCCAAATTTTACAAATTTGACACCTTTGCTTCATCGGAGGCTATTTTTGGGAGAAAGGTTCTTCAGGCAGTGGTTCCTTCTGTATAAAGAGTCTGCCTATCCCTCCCGTCATCCGTGTACTTTTGCTTTGGTATTGGTATCCCAGAAGTAATGATGACCCGTGGACTGATCACACTTAACAGAAGAAAACATAATTTATGCTTACCTGATAAATTCCTTTCTTCTGTAGTGTGATCAGTCCACGGCCCGCCCTGTTTTTAAGGCAGGTAAATATTTTTTAATTTATACTCCAGTCACCACTTCACCCTTGGCTTTTCCTTTCTCGTTGGTCCTTGGTCGAATGACTGGGAGTGACGTAGAGGGGAGGAGCTATATGCAGCTCTGCTGGGTGAATCCTCTTGCACTTCCTGTAGGGGAGCAGTTAATATCCCAGAAGTAATGATGACCCGTGGACTGATCACACTACAGAAGAAAGGAATTTATCAGGTAAGCATAAATTATGTTTTTTTTATAAATTATTTATTTATGTTACAGAAAATCTATAAAAAAATGTGATTGCAGCAAAACATTTGGTTTTGTACTTTTTTTTACATTAAATAGCTGAAGTCCTTGATCCAGAATGTAGAATATTTACAAGGAAATTAAACAACTCTTGCGGTTGTGTAACAAAAAGGTACTTGTCCCTTACTCCCTAGTGATGCCAGATAGCAAATTCTGTAACCTGCAAATGCTGCTAATCAACTAGACGGTTTAGTCATTTTTTGGGATTTTTAAAACCTGCATTATATTTTTTGCTTTTTCGATCTCTCCACTTATTAAAGGGACATAAAAGTGCAAAATGAAAATGCTCTTATGTGCACTATTATTTGCATATAACTATGTGTTTAACCTCTCCAAATGACTCTAGAGCAATGCCCTAGTGGGTCCAAACTGAACACATCTGGTAAGCCAATGACAAGAGACAAATGCTTAGCCACCAATCACCAACAAACTCCCAGTAATACAGCACAAAATATATATAAGCACTAACACTACTGTGGCACAAATATCTATATGGATAATATTCCAGTGTGTCTGATTAACCAAATGAAATAATCTATCTACACACACACATATTTTTTTATATGAGCTTATAAAGTCCAATGATACGTAAGATTATAATGCCCTCTGCAGCCAAAGTCTCAACAAACGTTACCATCAAGGATCAATACCAATATATATGTGTGTGATCTTCTCCGGGACCTAATCCCAGTATGTACAAGTGCAGGTCCACCATACAGATGAACCGTTATTAAACACCGGGTACAAAAACAGAGCGTAACTCAGATCTGAATGTATTTCATGTTAAAAACTAAGCACAATTACAAATGCTTAAATAAAAAAGAAAACATTTGGGCATCAAACACACACTCTCCACTACAGAGGAACCTCACAATCTTGCCGAGGGTGGTGAAACATTCCCCCGAGGACTATAAAAAGCTATACACGGCAGTTACTGAACTAATTCCTTATTCAACTGGTCGTTCTGCTCAAGATATTTATTTTGCTTTACAATTTTCCAATTGTCATGGAGAAAGTGAAATTAAAGTATTTTTATATAAGAATTACATATGCTAGCAATTAAGCAATGCATTACAAGAGAACCACACATAATTTGCCAAGGGGAACCTTTATTAAATGTGTGCTGAACATATATTCTCCCAGTAGAGCAATACTGCTACTTTAACAAAGGATACTAAGAGAATAAGGAAATTTGATAATATAAGTGAATTAGAAAGTTTAGAATTTCATGCTCTCTCGAATCATAAAAAAAATATTGAGTTTTATGTCCCTTTAATCTCTTTGCTATGGTTAAACAAATAGGGCACAATCCGATATATGGCGCAGGTTTCGGCACAAGCGTGGAAACCTGCGCCGCCCGTAGTTTCAGCTCGCACATCGAGCTATCACATATATACGGCGCCGGCAGTTGCTAAAGTTCCGTAAGTCGGACAAACTAGCTATGTCCAGAAATAAGCGTAAGTACAAATTTCTGAACTCGCCAGTGACTTACGGCACTTTAGAAACTGCAGCCGCATTAAAAAACTCACTAAAGTATAAAATATCCCATAACTGTCTAACCTGCCTCCCAAAAATAGCACGACACTTTTACCCCTCTATCCGCAATCCCCCCTCTCACTCCTAACAATAAATGTATTAACCCCTAAACCGCCACCTATATTATATGTATTACCCCCTAATCTGACCCCCCTACGCCGCCGCCACCTATATTAAATTTATTACCCCCTAATCTGATACCCCTACACTGCCGCCACCTATTTTAAATATATATATACCCCTAATATGATCCCCCTACACCGCCGCCACCTACATTAACTCTATTAACCCCTAATATGATCCCCCACACCGCCGCCACCTATATTAAATTTATTACCCCCTAATCTGATCCCCCTACACCACCGCCACCTATATTAAATTTATTAACCCCTAATCTAATCCCCCTACAGCGCCGCCACCTATATTAAATTTATTAACCCCTAAAATGATCCCCCTACACCGCCGCCACCTATATTAAATTTATTAACCCCTAATCTAATCACCCTACACCGCCGCCACCTATATTAAATTTATTAACCCCTAATCTAATCCCCCTACACCACCGCCACCTATATTTAATGTATTAACCACTAAACCTAAGTCTAACCCTAACACCCCCTAACTTAATTATTATTTAAATAAATCTAAATAATATTAATATTATTAACTAAAGTATTCCTATTTAAAACTAAATACTTACCTATAAAATAAACCCTTAGATAGCTACAATATTATTAATAATTACATTGTAGCTATTTTAGGGTTTATATTTATTGTACAGGTAACTTTGTATTTATTTTAACTAGGTACAATAGCTATTAAATAGTTAATAACTATTTAATAGCTACCTAGTTAAAATAATTACCAAATTACCTGTAAAATAAATCCTAACCTAAGTTACCGTTACACCTAACACTAACACTATCAATAAATTAATTAAATAAACTACAATTATCTCAACTAAAATACAATTAAATACACTAAGCTATATTAAAAAAAAAAAACACTAAATTACAAAAAATAAAAAAAGATTACAAGAATTTTAAGCTAATTACACCTAATCTAAGCCCCCTAATAAAATAAAAAAGCCCCCAAAATAATAAAATTTCCCTACCCTAAACTTAATTAAAAAAGTAATCAGCTCTATTACCAGCCCTTAAAAGGGCCTTTTGCATTGCCCCAAAGTAATCAGCTCTTTTACCTGTAAAAAAAAGAACAACGCCCCAATTACAACTCACCACCCACACACCCCTACTCTAAAACCCACCCGATCCCCCCTTAAAAAAACCTAAGTCTAACCCCCAAGTGGTCCTTACCTGTCCTGAAGACCGGCGGAGAAGGTCCTGTTCCAGGAGGAGAAGTCTTCTTCTAAGCGGCGGCGACTTCTTCTTCCAGGAACCAGCCGGCGCGGAGCGGAGGAATTGAAGACCGTGGAGCTGAAGACCGTCCACTCTGGAACTGAAGACCGGCGATGCTGGAACTGAAGATCGGCGACGCTGGAACTGAAGACCGGAGCCATGGAGCGTGGAGGATCCTCTTCATACGATCTCCGCCGTACACTGAATAGGAATTCAAGGTACGCGATTAAAAATGGCGTCCCTTGAATTCCTATTGGCTGATTTGAGCCTTCAAATTCAAATCAGCCAATCAGATAAGAGCTACTTTAATTCTATTGGCTGATTTGAATAGCCAATATAATAACAGTAGCTCTTATTCTATTGGCTATTCAAATCAGCCAATAGAATTAAAGTAGCTCTCATCCAATTGGCTGATTTGAATTTGAAGGCTCAAATCAGCCAATAGGAATTAAAGGGTCGCCATTTTTAATCGAGTACCTTGAATTCCTATTCAGTGTACGGCGGAGATCGTATGAAGAGTATCCTCCACGCTCCATGGCTCCGGTCTTCAGTTCCAGCGTCGCCGATCTTCAGTTCCAGAGTGGATGGTCTTCAGCTCCGGGGTCATCGGTCTTCAACTCCTCCACTCCGCGCCGGCTGGTTTCTGGAAGAATAAGATGTCGCCACTTGGAAGAAGACTTCTCCGCCTGGAACAGGACCTTCTCCGCCGGTCTTCAGGACAAGGTAAGGACCACTTGGGGGTTAGACTTCGGGTTTTTTAAGGGGGGATCGGGTGGGTTTTAGAGTAGGGGTGTGTGGGTGGTGGGTTGTAATGGGGGGGATGTTCTTTTTTTTACAGGTAAAAGAGCTGATTACTTTGGGGCAATGCCCCGCAAAAGGCCCTTTTAAGGGCTGGTAATAGAGCTGATTACTTTTTTAATTTAGTTTAGGGTAGGGAAATTTTATTATTTAATAGCTATTGCACCTAGTTAAAATAAATACAAAGTTACCTGTAAAATAAATATAAACCCTAAAATAGCTACAATGTAATTATTAATTATATTGTAGCTATCTTAGGGTTTATTTTATAGGTAAGTATTTAGTTTTAAATAGGAATAATTTAGTTAATAATATTAATATTATTTAGATTTATTTAAATAATAATTAAGTTAGGGGGTGTTAGGGTTAGATTTAGGTTTAGTGGTTAATATATTTAATATAGGTGGCAGCGGTGTAGGGGGCTCAGATTAGGGGTTAATGTAGTTATTATAGGTGGCGGCGGTGTAGGGGGATTAGATTAGGGGGTAATAAATTTAATATAGGTGGCGGCGGTGTAGGGGGATCAGATTAGGGGTTAATAAATTTAATATAGGTGGCGGCAGTGTAGGGGGATCATATTAGGGGTTAATATATTTAAAATAGGTGGTGGCGGTGTAGGGGGCTCAGATTAGGGGTTAATATAGTTAATGTAGGTGGCGGCGGGGTAGGGGGCTCACATTAGGGGTTAATATAGTTAATGTAGGTGGCAGCGGGGTAGGGGGCTCACATTAGGGGGTAATATAGTTAATGTAGGTGGCGGCGGGGTAGGGGGCTCACATTAGGGGGTAATATAGTTAATGTAGGTGGCGGCGGGGTAGGGGGCTCACATTAGGGGGTAATACATATAATATAGGTGGCGGCGGTGTAGGAGGCTCAGATTAGGGGGTAATAAATTTAATGTAGCTTGCTGGCGGTGTAGGGGGATGAGATTAGGTGGAAATACATATAATATAGGTGGCTGCGGGGTCCGGGAGCGGAGGTTTAGGGGTTAAACACTTTATTAGGGATTGCGGCGGGGGATTGCGGTTGACAGGTAGATAGACATTGCGCATGCGTTAGGTGTTAGGTTTTATTTTGCAGGTAGTTTAGGGAGTTACGGGGCTCCAATACTCAGCGTAAGGCTTACTACGCCTGCATTTTGTGGCGAGGTGAAAATTTTCGCCACGTAAGTCCTTATGCTGTATATTGGATACCAAACTGCGCGGGTTTGGTATATCACTCTATGTTACGCCGTATATGTGATACCAAACCAGCGCAAAATTTGGCGTCGCCGGCTTTTGCGGGCGACGCTGCATTTTGAATCGGGCCCATAGGGGCTGATTCTAAAATAAATTTGCTAGTCTAGACATGGTTTTCCACGTCGACACTCATAGGAGCAGTAGTCCCTGCGAGTGGTGAGAGCTTTCTGCTATGTAAAAGTTCACAATAAAGGACGAAGTACACAGGAAGAACCAGGCAAATGTTTAAACTTTAATATTATGGGGTAGATTTAACAAGCAGCTAATACTGCAATCTACCCACATAGTTTCCAGATCGCTGGAAACATAAGTTAAGAAGCAGCGGTCATAAGACCGCTGCTCCTTAACTCGGCTACCACCTCTGAGGCGGCAGACAGCAATCATCCTGATCAGATACGATTGGGATGATTGACACCCCCTGCTAGCGGCCGATTGGGGGGCGGCATTGCACAAGCATTTCACTAGAAATGCTTGTGCAATGTTAAATGCCAACCTCGTATGCTGTCGGCATTTAGCGATGTCGGGTGGACATGATTCGCTACAGCAGATCATGTCCTTCCTACAGTTAATAAATCGGCCCCCATGCCTAATACAAATCAAATTACGCTGTTTTTAGTGCACTGTACCTTACAATTGCTGTTATTTTCGTATGCATTTGTTTTCCTTTCAGAGTAATTTGTGTTTTGAGTATTTTGATAATAACTCGCCACCTTTAAGTTTGCGAGAAAAAAACAGTGAGATCTGTATGGCAAAAATAGAATGCCCAGATTCAGCCCATTTTACAAAAAAAACAATTACGCTGTATGTTTTGTACTTATAAGTACACATTTCTATGTGCTTTTTGCACATCCAGTGTTTATAAATGACGATCTATGCTGAGTATATTTAATACGATTTATTCCTGTGTAATTTACATACAAATTTGAATTTATTTTTATAAAATACGATTTTTGGTGCACCTTAACAATACAATTTTTTCCTGAGTATTTTTGTGTGAATGGTTCAATTATTTGTTTTGTATCGGCTAGATTTAGAGTTTGGCGGCCAAAGGGGTGCGTTAGCTACGCGTGCTTTTTTTCTCCCGCACCTTTTAAATACCGCTGGTATTTAGAGTTCACAGAATGGCTGGGTTTTCAGTGCGTTAGGCTCCAAAAAGGGAGCGTAGAGCATAATTTAACGCCACTGCAACTCTAGATACCAGCGGTGCTTACGGACGCGGCCAGCTTCAAAAACGTGCTCGTGCACGATATCCCCATAGAAAACAATGGGGCTGTTTGAGCTGAAAAAAAACCTAACACCTGCAAAAAAGCAGCGTTCAGCTCTTAACGCAGCCCCATTGTTTTCTATGGGGAAACACTTCCTAAGTCTGCACCTAACACCCTAACATGTACCCCGAGTCTAAACACCCCTAACCTTACACTTATTAACCCCTATTCTGCCGCCCCCGCTATCGCTGACACCTGCATATTTTTTTTAACCCCTAATCTGCCGCTCCGTAAACCGCCGCTACTTACATTATCCCTATGTACCCCTAATCTGCTGCCCCTAACACCGCCAACCCTTTATATTATATTAATTAACCCCTAATCTGCCCCCCACAACGTCGCCTCCACCTGCCTACACTTATTAACCCCTAATCTGCCGACCGGACCGCGCCGCTATTATAATAAAGTTATTAACCCCTAATCCGCCTCACTCCCTCCTCAATAACCCTATAATAAATAGTATTAACCCTAATCTGCCCTCCCTAACATCGCCGACACCTAACTTCAAACATTAACCCCTAATCTGCCGACTGGAGCTCACCGCTATTCTAATAAATGTATTAACCCCTAAAGCTAAGTCTAACCCTAACACTAACACCCCCCTAAGTTAAATATAATTTTTATCTAACGAAATAAATTAACTCTTATTAAATAAATTATTCCTATTTAAATCTAAATACTTACCTGTATAATAAATCCTAATATAGCTACAATATAAATTATAATTATATCTTAGCTATTTTAGGATTAATATTTATTTTACAGGCAACTTTGTAATTATTTTAACCAGGTACAATAGCTATTAAATAGTTAATAACTATTTAATAGCTACCTAGTTAAAATAATTACAAAATTACCTGTAAAATAAATTCTAACCTAAGTTACAATTAAACCTAACACTACACTATCAATAAATAAATTAAATAAACTACCTACAATTATCTACAATTAAACCTAACACTACACTATCAATAAATAAATTAAATACAATTCCTACAAATAAATACAATTAAATAAACTAACTAAAGTACAAAAAATAAAAAAGAACTAAGTTACAAAAAATAAAAAAAATATTTACAAACATTAGAAAAAAATTACAACAATTACCCCTAATCTAACCCAAACCCCCCTTAAATAAACCTAACACTAAGCCCCTGAAGATCTTCCTACCTTGTCTTCACCATTCCAGGTATCACCGATCGTTCCAGGCTCCGAAATCTTCATCCAAGCCCAAGCGGGGGCTAGACATCCATCATCCGGCTGAAGTTTTCTATCAAGCAACGGCTGAAGAAGAAGAAGAAGAGGCTCCAAAGTCTTCATCCTATCCGGGAAGAAGAGTAGATCCGGACCGGCAACCATCTTCTTCCAAGCGGCATCTTCTATCTTCCTCGATGACGACCGGCTCCATCTTGAAGACCTCCACCGCGGACCCATCTTCTTCTTCCGACGACTTCCCGACGAATGACGGTTCCATTAAGGGACGTCATCCAAGATGGCGTCCCTCGAATTCCGATTGGCTGATAGGATTCTATCAGCCAATCGGAATTAAGGTAGGAAAATTCTGATTGGCTGATTCAATCAAGTTCAATCCGATTGGCTGATTCAATCAGCCAATCGGATTGAGCTCGCATTCTATTGGCTGTTCCGATCAGCCAATAGAATGCGAGCTCAATCTGATTGGCTGATCGGATCAGCCAATCGGATTGAACTTGATTCAGAATTTTCCTACCTTAATTCCGATTGGCTGATAGAATCCTATCAGCCAATCGGAATTCGAGGGACGCCATCTTGGATGACGTCCCTTAAAGGAACCGTCATTCGTCGGGAAGTCGTCGGAAGAAGAAGATGGGTCCGCGGTGGAGGTCTTCAAGATGGAGCCGGTCGTCATCGATGAAGATAGAAGATGCCGCTTGGAAGAAGATGGTTGCCGGTCCGGATCTACTCTTCTTCCCAGATAGGATGAAGACTTTGGAGCCTCTTCTTCTTCTTCAGCTGTTGCTTGATAGAAAACTTCAGCCGGATGATGGATGTCTAGCCCCCGCTTGGGCTTGGATGAAGATTTCGGAGCCTGGAACGATCGGTGATACCTTGCATGGTGTAGACAAGGTAGGAAGATATTCAGGGGCTTAGTGTTAGGTTTATTTAAGGGGGGTTTGGGTTAGATTAGGGGTATGTGGGTGGTGGGTTGTAATGTTGGGGGGGTATTGTATGTTTTTTTTTACAGGCAAAAGAGCTGAATTCTTTGGGGCATGCCCCGCAAAGGGCCCTTTTAAGGGCTGGTAAGGTAAAAGAGCTTTGAACTTTTGTAATTTAGAATAGGGTAGGGCATTTTTTTATTTTGGGGGTCTTTGTTATTTTATTAGGGGGCTTAGAGTAGGTGTAATTAGTTTAAAATTGTTGTAATTTTTTTCTAATGTTTGTAAATATTTTTTTATTTTTTGTAACTTAGTTCTTTTTTATTTTTTGTACTTTAGTTAGTTTATTTAATTGTATTTATTTGTAGGAATTGTATTTAATTTATTTATTGATAGTGTAGTGTTAGGTTTAATTGTAGATAATTGTAGGTAGTTAATTTAATTTATTTATTGATAGTGTAGAGTTAGGTTTAATTGTAACTTAGGTTAGGATTTATTTTACAGGTAATTTTGTAATTATTTTAACTAGGTAGCTATTAAATAGTTATTAACTATTTAATAGCTATTGTACCTGTTTAAAATAATTACAAAGTTGCCTGTAAAATAAATATTAATCCTAAAATAGCTAAGATATAATTATAATTTATATTGTAGCTATATTAGGATTTATTTTACAGGTAAGTATTTAGATTTAAATAGGAATAATTTATTTAATAAGAGTTAATTTATTTTGTTAGATAAAAATTATATTTAACTTAGGGGGGTGTTAGGGTTAGGGTTAGACTTAGCTTTAGGGGTTAATACATTTATTAGAATAGCGGTGAGCTCCAGTCGGCAGATTAGGGGTTAATGATTGAAGTTAGGTGTCGGCGATGTTAGGGAGGGCAGATTAGGGGTTAATACTATTTATTATAGGGTTATTGAGGCGGGAGTGAGGCGGATTAGGGGTTAATAACTTTATTATAATAGCAGCGCGGTCCGGTCGGCAGATTAGGGGTTAATAAGTGTAGGCAGGTGGAGGCGACGTTGAGGGGGGCAGATTAGGGGTTAATAAATATAATATAGGGGTCGGCGGTGTTAGGGGCAGCAGATTAGGGGTTCATAGGGATAACGTAGGTGGCAGCGGCGTTCGGTCGGCAGATTAGGGGTTAAAAAATTTTAATAGAGTGGCGGCGATGTGGGGGGACCTCGGTTTAGGGGTACATAGGTAGTTTATGGGTGTTAGTGTACTTTAGAGGACAGTAGTTAAGAGCTTTATAAACCCGCGTTAGCCCAGAAAGCTCTTAACTACTGACTTTTTTCTGCGGCTGGAGTTTTGTCGTTAGATTTCTAACGCTCACTTCAGCCACGACTCTAAATACCGGCGTTAGAAAGATCCCATTGAAAAGATAGGATACGCAATTGACGTAAGGGGATCTGCGGTATGGAAAAGTCGCGGCTGGAAAGTGAGCGTTAGACCCTTTAATGACTAGCTCCAAATCCCAGTGGGCGGATAAAAACCAATGTTAGGAGCCTCTAACGCTGGTTTTGACGGCTACCGCCCAACTCTAAATCTAGGCCTATGATTTTTAAGTTACAATTTTCATTGTGCACTTTTGTAATGTATGCATCTCCTTTCCTTAAAAAAATGTAGTATACCCCCCTTAGCTAGACACCCTGTTTTCAGGGTAAAAAGAGAATTCCACCTGGGTAATATAAGTACTGTTGAGCATTCTTATAGAATCTCACCAGCCCAGAGACCTTTAAAGAATTGGACCCATAGTTACCTTGGATCAGTATGGCAAACATGAGAGACTTGGGGGCCAATTTATTTAGATGCTGGCGGAAATGATCCGCTGTAGCGTATTATGTCCGCCCAACATAGCTAAATACTGAAAGCAAATGCTGTCAGCATTTAACATTGCTCAAGCATTTCTAGTGAAATGCTTGTGCAATGCCGCCCCCTGCAGACTCACAGCAGGGGGCGTCAATCATCACTATGGTATTTGATCGGGATGATTGCTGTCTGCCGCCTCAGAGGTGGCGGGTGAGTCTTAAGACCGCTGCTTCTTAACTCCTGATTCCAACGAGGCTGAATGCTCGCGCGGAATAAGCAGCTTGACTGCTTAATAATTCGGTCCCTTAAAGTCTGATTTAATATTGTATGAGAAACTTGAACTATATTTTTTTTAGTTCTAGAAGAAAAGTAAACGTTCATTATTCATATAGAGCATGCCATTTTAAACAACTTTACAATTTACTTCCATTAACAAAATGTGCAGTCTTTTTATATTTACACTTTTTGAGTCAGCAGCTCCTACTGAACATTTGCAAGAATTCACAGTATATACGTATAAGCATTTGTGATTGGCTGGTGGTCACATGATACAGGAGAAGTGCAAATAGACATAACTTTGAAAATTGTTAGAAAAACAATCTACTCATTTGGAGTTCAGACTAAGTGCTATTGCATTGTCTTTTTATCAGAGGTGTAACTAGAAACCACAGAGCCCAGGTGCAAGAATCTAAGAAGCCCACCCCCCCAAAAAAGTGAATTTGATACATATCTTTTTTTACATTTAACACAGAAAAATGTGAATCAGATTACATGTCTACAAAAAGAGGTAACTTGTGTCCACAGTCTGTGAGATGGTCTGACCCCCCATTACTGTAAATAGTGACACTGTTTAACCCACCAGTACTGTATATAGTGAGTCAGTGACACAGTCTGTAATCTGCCGGTGAGATGGCTGGCCTGACCCTACCCGCCCCAGTACTTTATAAAGTGACCACAGTAGTCTGTGACATGGTCCAGCCCCCCATACTGTATATAGCGGTACTGTATAGACTGACACTGTTTACCCCCCGCTCCCCCATGCTGTAGTAACAAGGTCTGTAATTTGCTGGTTCCACAAACATACACACACACATACAGTCACATACATACATACACACACAGTCACATACATACATACACACACAGTCACATACATACACACATGCATAAATACACACACAGTCACATACATACATACATGCATACATACACACACACACACATAAATACCAATGGGTAAAACAGAAAGACTAACCCCTGTAGTCAGAGACACTAGTGAAGCATCATATCACACTCACATGATATTAGTACAGGCAGTGGAAGGTCAATGTTTTTTATTGTAAAAAAATTATTATTTTTTTTTTAAGCTGGGCCCCAACCCTTGGAGGCCCAGTCGCAATTGCGATCCTCTGCACCCCCTGTAGTTTCGCCCCTGCTTTTTATCATGTTTGTTGATTATGCAAATCTAATGTATTTACTGGTCCTTTAAAATATTTGCAGTATAATTTCTTTGTAATACCAGTGCTTCTACAGTGTGCTTTTCAACCTAGTAGTAATTGCACTGCATGTGTATCCATGTAACACTGAGTGACTAAAGGACATTTTAAATGGCTTTGCATGAAATCCATGTCTGCTAACTGCAAAGCAGTATCTAATAGGTCATGGGTCTAGGACAAGCATTACTGGAAGTCTTCTTCCCTCCCCTCCAGCTTCCTGACCATATCTCTTCCAGGAAATAGTGGTCAGGAGTAGATGAATTGTTTCCTTTAAAAAATCAGCACATTAGCTTAGAGAACCTTATTAATCATTTTAATTTGGGGCTGAGATCATTTAATCATTTCTAGTTTTAAGTTTCCTATAAAAAAAAATCTCATTCAGAAACCTATATGGAACACCAGAAGACAAAGGACAGACAGATTCTTCCATTATGGATATGCACCAGCCACAAGAAAAATCCAGCAGTGAGTGTAGGGACTATGTAGGAATGTAGTATTGACGGCTATTAATTACAGTGATCAACCGGCTAAAACAGAATTTAGATATTGGCATTCAAATTTCAGATATTTGTGGCCTGTGCTTTAACCACAAAATATTTATTAGTTTATGCGCATTGTTATGTTCAGCTTCCAGCCTGATCCATGTCAAGACGCTACTAGTGTGTTATGAGAGAGAAAATGATTAAAGGGACATTATACCCAAAAAAATATTTCAAGATTCAGACACTGGGGCCTATCTATCAAGCTCCGAAAGGAGCTTGACGGCCCATGTTTCTGGCGAGTCTTCAGACTCGCCAGAAACACCAGTTATGAAGCAGCGGTCTGAAGACCGCTGCTCTATAACCTGTCCGCCTGCTCTGAGCAGGCGAACAGACATTGCCACAATTCAACCCGATCGAGTACGATCAGGTTGATTGACACCCCCCTGCTGGCGGCCGCAATTCTGCAGGGGGCGGCGTTGCACCAGCAGCTCTTGTGAGCTGCTGGTGCAATGCTGAATACGGAGAGCGTATTGCTCTCCGTATTCAGCGAGGTCTGGCGGACCTGATCCGCACTGTCGGATCAGGTCCGCCACGCTTTGATAAATAGAGGCCACTGAATACAATTTTAAACAACATTCCAATTTACTCTGTTATCTAATTTGCTTCATTCTTTAGATATCTTTTGTTAAAGAAATAGCAATGCACATGGGTGAGCCAATCAAATGAGGTATCTATGTGCAGCAACCAATCAGCAGCAATTGAGCATATCTAGATATGCTTTTCAGGAAAGAATACCAAGAGAATGAAGCAAATTAGATAATAGAAGTAAATTATAAAGTTGTTTAAAATGGTATTCTCTATCTGAATCATGAAATAAAAAAATTGGGTTTAATGTCCATTTAATGGCCTTTTAAGGTATTATTAAAGAAGCATACACAGCTTAACATAGTAAAAGAACATGTGGCTTACTGTTGGCCATTACATGTTTTTCTGCTTTGTTAAACACATTATGACATTGTCTTCACATGATTTGAATGAACATATGATTAAAGATAAAGCTCTACCTTAGGTAGATTGGAATACACTGAGGTAAAGCATTTTATACCACCATCCAATGTATGGTGTCCTTATTTTATTTGCTTATGACATTCTATAAGTATTGCTTGCTCTGGGTTTGACTCCTATTACTAGTCTGCTTGTTTCTGTTATAACTGGTTCCTTCTGCATTTAATTTTGCATATAAAACATGACATCAATATTTCTAAATGTATTGAAACCTCTATCGTTAAATTATTGTTAATATCATTATTTTTAACAGGCCAATAGATTCTGTAGCACTGTATAGGTGGTACAAAGAATAAAATAGAAGACAATGATATGCAATGGAATTAAGTCCTGTTTATGCTTTATATTACTGTCTCCTTGATTTATACTTCTTATGTGATATATGCAAGAAACATAAAAGTGATTAAACCACCAACTAATTTATTCTGTAAATAATATTTGTTAAATATTCATTCTTTAAGAGTACTAAAATGTTTACCTATAAAACTTACACTGACATCCTCCACTGTCCTGAATGTACTGTGCTGCATGTGTGAGTTCCTTAAAGGAAATTCTCCTTATCTTTTTTCTCACCCCTTTACAGGATCTATTTGTTGTAGTGACCTCTAATTCATATTGTGCATAGGCTTTTTTTCACATTTGAATTTATCTTTAATACATTACTTTAATTGTTTTGATCTTTTGTAAGGATTTATTTTCTCTCTGGTAGCAACTTATTTCACTTTTTCAATATTTATACACAAATGCACGTACACAAAACATAAATGTCCGTATGTGTGTGATCATTACCAGTAAGAGAAAAAGTGACTAGACAGGAAAGAAAAATTACTAGTCCACTCAAAATGTGAAACTTGCCAGCTTGTTTGTGACAAATGGAAATTCTTAGCCCTGTGTGTTACACACATACACACACATGTACGTATACATTACATAAATACATCCCTACATATACACACATATGAGCATGTGTTTTACTAATAAAACCTTATCTTACACACAAGTAGTGTCACCACAGTATTTACAAAATGTGCTCCCAGTCTTGAGATAAAGTGTTACTAGTTTACTTAATATTAAAGATACAAAAGTCAAATATCTTACTTGTTACACGCACAAAAACTTGCTTTCATTTCAAAGATTACTGTGACCACAGTAATTGATAGAATGTGGACAGGACATGCATAATTATTTGTTAAATTCCAATTCAAGACTACATATAAATGTGCATCTTTATATTTTTACTATGGCTTTGACAGAGTACAGGGTCTCATACACTCTATTTCACTCTTGCAGAGCTCCTCAGTATGACATGGTTTGCCTTGACTCATGTTCTAAAGAGAAAGGGCTACAGGCAAGAGCTTACATTAGTTTATGGTGGGTGCAGAGTGATATAAACCTTCCAATGCATTGAAAAATGCAACTTATAGATATTTAGTAATTTACTTGCACGTCATATAGTTTGTAGCACCTATTTGCAACTAAAAGGCACCTAATCTGTAAAGCTTTAGTTATAATTTGACAATTTTTTTGTAAAACAGATAAAAATAAACCACATATTGGCATCTATTGTATTAACGCAGAGGATCATATGATATTGACAAATATATGCAGTACTTACGGTTTACATCCATTAACATCTGGTTCTTATAATGTTTCCATCATATTGTGGCTGGAAGCACAATTGTCCTTTTCCCTGGTCCATTTATACTGCAAGGGTAGAGCTGTCTTGCAGCAGTCAGAGGGAAGGTAGAGAACATAGACATATGGTAATTGTAATGAATAAATATAAAGGTGACTAAGAAACAGAAAGTGTGAAGAAAGTCCAAAAGGTAATATGGAAAGCAAATGCAAGTTAAAATGTAAGGGATCGCTTGTCATCAGTAAATGCTTTAGAAACTCATCCTGAGTCCAGAAATAAGAGAATGAGCAGAGATGATTTTCGAGCACCCTGCCAAGCACCAGAAATGTACACATCCTGTTGTTCTATGAGATAGGGTATTAGGCAAAATGTTAGCATTGGCCCTTTGTGTGTGGGAGCTCAGATCTCCCAGAGACATCCCGGCTGACTGGACATAGGGAGGGGGCCAAGAAGGGTGGAGAAGAGGGGACCAGAGTAAAAAAATATGATGTCATTTTTCTCCTGAAAAGTAACATCACTGTTTATGCAGCTGCCCCTAAATAAAGAACTACATGATCCATATAATATATATATATATATATATTACATCATCTACATCATATACATCATACACACAATATATGGACATTCTGAGACACTTGCGTATGTACATTCTCTAAGTAGTGCCATCCTTCCTGTAAACTTAACACAATTAATGCCCTTGTCACACTCCTACATACTCAGATCAAGTTGCAGTAATGCTCCACTAATCCAAGAAAATAATTTAGTTTTTTCCTTTTAAGAGAAACTAGAGAATGTATCTGTGGATTTATTTTCTTATTTTAACCCTATACAAATATTTGCTTGCCTTCTCCATACAAATACAAATGTGAAGTTCTAGCCTTCCTTGTTTATACTATAAGGTGTACAAATTCCATCAACCTGTAATTTATTAATTTTGCATATTTAATTTTTCTTTTTTAATGTTTTTTATTATTTGCATCATGTATCAAGACCCCTCCATAGTATCACACACATTGTATTGAGGAGGGTCCAGCACAGTGATTTTAGTTTTGCTCATATTGATTATGGGTTTGAATTTGAATCATTGTTCTTCATGTCTTTTTCTATAGCATAGAATTTCATAGTACACCAGCAACCTAAAATACCCCAAAATCAACAGTGGCATGCAGTTGCGCATCTGACAAGGTTGTCATCAAAGCTGGATTTATTATTAGAAAAAGTAGACAGTGGACATTCTAGACCATTATCATGAGTGGCACCTGCCTATCTGGTCATAGATGCAACGTTGCCCCACTGTGCTATATAAGAGTTTTTTTGTGGGAATATATTAAAACTGATGTTACTCCTATATAATTGTGCTACTAGATTTGCAGGATGCAATTTTCACAAAGGTTTGAGAGGGAATTGAGATGCAAGATGCCAATATCATCTGTCTAAATTCTCATATGGATTGGTGAGTTGTATTCCTTGAGATTTTAAGTGTGGGAGGGCATTTTTAACATCAGTGTCTTAATGAAGTTGTATTGACACATAGGAAAAATATTAAGCTAGACTAGCAAATGAGCAAGAAATGCACCAGTCCCCCAATTGACAAGAGATTCACATACCTTTATATAAATTCCTCCTGAGCTTAGATAATCTTGCAATGTTTAATATGTAACCACAGCCTAACATGGGAACTCCTATTGCATGCATGCAAATGTAATGATCTCATCAGACTTTGAATTTATGTATTCCATAACAGTCTTACTGTATGTAAGCAGTGCTAAATATTTTTTTATGAATTCTATGCTATACAGATTTATTTTATTTTTTTTTGGTTTTGAAAGAGTTTTTATTTATAAAATTGAAAACTTACAACATAGTGAGGTAACATTGGTGAACAATCGGTATTGAGACATTGTGATAATATCATTTTCATAAATACAATTACATGTATGATCAACATTTATAGGTCAACATTGATAGGTCATTCTACCTTCTTCTCATAACAGATACTTATCAATTATTTTGTTGCATGAATGTATTCTTCCCAAATAAATTTAATATCATAATAGTCCTCTAGCCTATGCAGTTTGTAGTAATGGTATTTTTCAAGAGACAGCATCAAACTAACAGATTCCTTCCATTCTCCTATTGAAGGTATGGAGTCTTTTTTCCATAATCGAGGGATTAGCTGTTTCGCGCAGTTTAACATAAGGCATAATAGTGTAGTCCTCAGTTTACAATTCAATTTAACTGGCTTGTGGAATAGGCATATCAGGGTATCTAGAGATAGGATGACATGAATTACTTTACTTATTTCACTAATTATGTCCTGCCAATATTCACCTATCTTGGGGCAACCTCACCATATGTGCATGAGTGAGCCTACTTGACCGCAGCCTCTCCAACAGTTGGCATTTGCCATCGGGTATATTTGTGCTAGTCTTTGGGGCGTGTAATACCATCTGCTAAGTAGTTTCATATTTGTCTCCCGGAATCTCATTGAGGATGTCGAGGAGTTCATCTTAGAGATGATATCCAACCACTCCTTTTCAGAGGGTTTAGAATTTAGCTCTTCTTCCCATTTTTGTGTGTATGTGGGAAGCATGCGAGATGTTCCCTGCGTTAGTAATTTATATGTGGTGGATAAATATCCCCTAGATGCTATTGTCATGTAACAGAGGGATTCAAACGGGGTTAATGCCCTGCACAGTTTATTTTTCCCGGGATGTGTGCTGAGTGTATGAGCTAGCTGATGGTATTTAAACCAATGGTCAAAATGTGTTATGTCTATATGCTATACAGATTTTAACCATTGCATAGTCAACTCCTGATGAAGGTAATGCCTTTGCTGAAATGCATGGAGGTTGTTTTATGGACACATACATTTTATATGTCTTGAAAATTCGGTCTGTGTGAGTATAATGATTACTTTTGAGGTACTTAACCCATAACATGTTTGGAAGAGGATGGAAATTTTGATTTTCTGTAGTATTGTAATTTAGCTTTCCTTTTGTATGAGATCATGTGAGTAGATATTGAAGAATGTGTTACCATTAGTATTTGCAGTATTATTAAAGGGACATTAAACCCACATTTCTTTCATGAAATTAGCAAGAGTCCATGAGCTAGTGACGTATGGGATATACATTCCTACCAGGAGGGGCAAAGTTTCCCAAACCTTAAAATGCCTATAAATACACCCCTCACCACACCCACAATTCAGTTTTACAAACTTTGCCTCCTATGGAGGTGGTGAAGTAAGTTTGTGCTAGATTCTACGTTGATATGCGCTCCGCAGCAGGTTGGAGCCCGGTTTTCCTCTCAGCGTGCAGTGAATGTCAGAGGGATGTGAGGAGAGTATTGCCTATTTGAATGCAATGATCTCCTTCTACGGGGTCTATTTCATAGGTTCTCTGTTATCGGTCGTAGAGATTCATCTCTTACCTCCCTTTTCAGATCGACGATATACTCTTATATATATACCATTACCACTGCTGATTTTCGTTTCAGTACTGGTTTGGCTTTCTACAACATGTAGATGAGTGTCCTGGGGTAAGTAAGTAAGCTTATTTTCTGTGACACTCTAAGCTATGGTTAGGCACTTTTTTTATAAAGTTCTAAATATATGTATTCAAACATTTATTTGCCTTGACTCAGGATGTTCAACATTCCTTATTTTCAGACAGTCAGTTTCATACTTGGGATAAATGCATTTGTTTCAATCATTTTTTCTTACCTTAAAAAATTTGACTTTTTCCCTGTGGGCTGTTAGGCTCGCGGGGGCAGAAAATGCTTCATTTTATTGCGTCATTCTTGGCGCGGACTTTTTTGGTGCAAAAATTTTTTTCTGTTTCCGGCGTCATACGTGTCGCCGGAAGTTGCGTCATTTTTTGACGTTTTTTTTGCGTCAAAAATGTTGGCGTTCCGGATGTGGCGTCATTTTTGGCGCCAAAAGCATTTAGGCGCCAAATAATGTGGGCGTCTTTTCTTCTGTTATGTGCGATCAGTCCACGGGTCATCATTACTTCTGGGATATAACTCCTCCCCAACAGGAAATGCAAGAGGATTCACCCAGCAGAGCTGACATAGCTCCTCCCCTCTACGTCAGTCCCAGTCATTCTCTTGCACCCAACGACTAGATAGGATGTGTGAGAGGACTATGGTGATTATACTTAGTTTTTATGACTTCAATCAAAAGTTTGTTATTTTACAATAGCACCGGAGCGTGTTATTACTTCTCTGGCAGAGTTTGAAGAAGAATCTACCAGAGTTTTCTACTATGATTTTAACCGGAGTAGTTAAGATCATATTGCTGTTCTCGGCCATCTGAGGGAGGTAAAGACTTCAGATCAGGGGACAGGGGGCAGATGAATCTGCATTGAGGTATGTAGCAGTTTTTATTTTCTGAATGGAATTGATGAAAAAATCCTGCTATACCGTTATAATGACATGTATGTATACACTTCAGTATTCTGGGAATGGTTTTTCACCGGAACTACTCTGTTAAAGGTTACTAATCCTTTTAATAAATATTGTCATGTTAAACGTTTTTGCTGGAATGTAGAATCGTTTACATTGCTGAGGTACTGAGTAAATAAATGTTTGGGCATTATTTTCCACTTGGCAATTGTCTGCTTTAAATTGTGACAGTTTCGTTTCTCCTCACTGCTGTGGGTGAGAGGGAGGGGCCGTTTTTGGCGCTCTTTTGCTACGCATCAAAAAATTCCAGTCAGCTACTATTATATTTCCTGCATGATCCGGTTCACTGACAGATCTCAGGGGTCTTCAAACTTCTTTGAAGGGAGGTACATTCTCTCAGCAGAGCTGTGAGAATTTTTATTGACTGTGAATAAAAACGTTACTCTGTAATTTTTTATGTCAAATTTAGTTATTTACTAATGGGAACAAACCTTTGCTAAAAGTTGTGTTATTTTAAACTTGATGCTTTAACTGTTTTTTCAGTTCATTATCTCAACTGTCATTTAATCGTTTAAGTACCTCTTTGAGGCACAGTACGTTTTTGCTAAAAAAGATTATAACCAGGTTGCAAGTTATTGCTAGTGTGTTAAACATGTCTGACTCAGAGGAAAATATCTGTGTCATTTGTTCCTATGCCAAGGTGGAGCCCAATAGAAATTTATGTACTAACTGTATTGATGCTACTTTAAATAAAAGTCAATCTGTACAATGTGAACAAATTTCACCAAACTGCGAGGGGAGAGTTATGCCGACTAACTCGCCTCACGCGGCAGTACCTGCATCTCCCGCCCGGGAGGTGCGTGATATTATGGCGCCTAATACATCTGGGCGGCCATTACAGATAACATTACATGATATGGCTACTGTTATGACTGAAGTTTTGTCTAAATTACCAGAACTAAGAGGCAAGCGTGATCACTCTGGGGTGAGAACAGAGTGCGCTGACAATACTAGGGCCATGTCTGATACTGCGTCACAGCTTGCAGAGCATGAGGACGGAGAGCTTCATTCTGTGGGTGACGGTTCTGATCCAAACAGATTGGATTCAGATATTTCAAATTTTAAATTTAAATTGGAGAACCTCCGTGCATTACTAGGGGAGGTCTTAGCAGCTCTCAATGATTGTAACACCATTGCAATACCAGAGAAACTGTGTAGGTTGGATAAATACTTTGCGGTACCGGCGAGTACTGACGTTTTTCCTATACCTAAGAGATTAACTGAAATTGTTACTAAGGAGTGGGATAGACCCGGTGTGCCGTTCTCACCCCCTCCAATATTTAGAAAGATGTTTCCAATAGACGCCACTACTCGGGACTTATGGCAAACGGTCCCTAAGGTGGAGGGAGCAGTTTCTACTTTAGCTAAGCGTACCACTATCCCGGTGGAGGATAGCTGTGCTTTTTCAGATCCAATGGATAAAAAATTAGAGGGTTACCTTAAGAAAATGTTTGTTCAACAAGGTTTTATATTACAACCCCTTGCATGTATCGCGCCGATTACGGCTGCGGCAGCATTTTGGATTGAGTCTCTGGAAGAGAACCTTAGTTCATCTACGCTAGACGATATTATGGACAGGCTTAGAGTCCTTAAACTAGCCAATTCATTCATTTCGGAGGCCGTAGTACATTTAACCAAACTTACGGCTAAGAACTCTGGATTCGCCATACAGGCACGTAGAGCACTGTGGCTAAAATCCTGGTCAGCTGATGTTACTTCTAAGTCCAAATTACTTAATATACCTTTCAAGGGGCAGTCTTTATTTGGGCCCGGGTTGAAAGAAATTATCGCTGACATTACAGGAGGTAAGGGCCACGCCCTACCTCAAGACAAAGCCAAAGCTAAGGCTAGACAGTCTAATTTTCGTCCCTTTCGGAATTTCAAAACTGGAGCAGCGTCAACCTCCACTGCACCAAAACAGGAAGGAGCTGTTGCTCGTTACAGGCAAGGCTGGAAACCTAACCAGTCCTGGAATAAGGGCAAACAGGCCAGGAAACCTGCTGCTGCCCCAAAGACAGCATGAACCGAGAGCCCCCGATCCGGGACCGGATCTAGTGGGGGGCAGACTTTCTCTCTTCGCTCAAGCCTGGGCAAGAGATGTTCAGGATCCCTGGGCGCTGGAGATCATATCTCAGGGATACCTTCTAGACTTCAAATTATCTCCCCCAAAAGGGAGATTTCATCTGTCAAGGTTGTCAACAAACCAGATAAAGAAAGAAGCGTTTCTACGCTGTGTACAAGATCTGTTATTAATGGGAGTGATCCATCCAGTTCCGCGGTCGGAACAAGGACAAGGGTTCTACTCAAACCTGTTTGTGGTTCCCAAAAAAGAGGGAACTTTCAGGCCAATCTTAGATTTAAAGATTCTAAACAAATTCCTAAGAGTTCCATCGTTCAAAATGGAAACTATTCGGACAATCTTACCTATGATCCAAAAGGGTCAGTACATGACCACAGTGGATTTAAAAGATGCTTACCTTCACATACCGATTCACAAAGATCATCAACGGTATCTACGGTTTGCCTTCCTAGACAGGCACTACCAGTTTGTAGCTCTTCCATTCGGATTGGCTACGGCCCCAAGAATCTTCACAAAGGTTCTGGGTGCCCTTCTGGCGGTACTAAGACCGCGAGGGATTTCGGTAGCTCCGTACCTAGACGACATTCTAATACAAGCTTCAAGCTTTCAAACTGCCAAGTCTCATACAGAGTTAGTTCTGGCATTTCTAAGGTCGCATGGATGGAAAGTGAACGAAAAGAAAAGTTCTCTTTTTCCTCTCACAAGAGTTCCATTCTTGGGGACTCTTATAGATTCTGTAGAAATGAAGATTTACCTGACAGAAGACAGGTTAACAAGGCTTCAGGATGCATGCCGTGTCCTTCATTCCATTCAACACCCGTCAGTGGCTCAATGCATGGAGGTGATCGGCTTAATGGTAGCGGCAATGGACATAGTACCTTTTGCACGCCTACACCTCAGACCGCTGCAATTGTGCATGCTAAGTCAGTGGAATGGGGATTACTCAGATTTGTCCCCTACCCTGAATCTGAATCAAGAGACCAGAAATTCTCTTCTATGGTGGCTTTATCGACCACACCTGTCCAGGGGGATGCCATTCAGCAGGCCAGACTGGACAATCGTAACAACAGACGCCAGCCTGCTAGGTTGGGGCGCTGTCTGGAATTCTCTGAAGACTCAGGGATTATGGAATCAGGAGGAGAGTCTCCTTCCAATAAACATTCTGGAATTGAGGGCAGTTCTCAATGCCCTTCTAGCTTGGCCCCAATTAACAACTCAGGGGTTCATCAGGTTTCAGTCGGACAATATCACGACTGTAGCTTACATCAACCATCAGGGAGGGACAAGAAGCTCCCTAGCAATGATGGAAGTATCAAAGATAATTCGCTGGGCAGAGTCTCACTCTTGCCATCTGTCAGCAATCCACATCCCGGGAGTGGAGAACTGGGAGGCGGATTTCTTGAGTCGCCAGACTTTTCATCCGGGAGAGTGGGAACTTCATCCGGAAATTTTTGCCCAAATACTTCGACGTTGGGGCAAACCAGAGATAGATCTCATGGCGTCTCGCCAGAACGCCAAACTTCCTCACTACGGGTCCAGATCCAGGGATCCGGGAGCGGTTCTGATAGATGCTTTGACAGCACCTTGGAACTTCGGGATGGCTTATGTGTTTCCACCCTTCCCGCTGCTTCCTCGATTGATTGCGAAAATCAAACAAGAGAGAGCATCTGTGATTCTAATAGCGCCTGCATGGCCACGCAGGACTTGGTATGCAGATCTAGTGGACATGTCATCCTGTCCACCTTGGTCTCTACCTCTAAGACAGGACCTTCTGATACAGGGTCCATTCAAACATCAAAATCTAACTTCTCTGAAACTGACTGCTTGGAAATTGAACGCTTGATTTTATCAAAGCGTGGTTTTTCTGAGTCGGTTATTGATACCCTGATCCAGGCTAGGAAGCCTGTTACCAGAAAGATTTACCATAAAATATGGCGCAAATACCTATACTGGTGCGAATCCAAACGTTACTCCTGGAGTAAGGTTAGGATCCCTAGGATATTGTCTTTTCTACAAGAAGGTTTAGAAAAGGGTTTATCGGCTAGTTCATTAAAGGGACAGATTTCAGCTCTGTCCATCTTGTTACACAGGCGTCTGTCAGAAAATCCAGACGTCCAGGCTTTTTGTCAAGCTTTAGCTAGGATCAAGCCTGTGTTTAAAGCCGTTGCTCCGCCATGGAGTTTAAACTTAGTTCTTAACGTTTTACAAGGTGTTCCATTTGAACCCCTTCATTCCATTGATATAAAATTTTTATCTTGGAAAGTTCTGTTTTTAATGGCTATTTCCTCGGCTCGAAGAGTCTCTGAGTTATCAGCATTACATTGTGATTCTCCTTATCTGATTTTTCACACAGATAAGGTAGTTCTGCGTACTAAACCTGGGTTCTTACCTAAGGTAGTTACTAACAGGAATATCAATCAAGAGATTGTTGTTCCATCCTTGTGTCCAAATCCTTCTTCAAAGAAGGAACGTCTTCTACACAATCTGGATGTAGTTCGTGCCCTCAAGTTCTACTTGCAGGCAACTAAAAATTTTCGCCAAACTTCTTCCCTGTTTGTCGTTTATTCTGGACAGAGGAGAGGTCAAAAAGCTTCTGCTACCTCTCTCTCTCTTTTTGGCTTCGTAGCATAATACGTTTAGCCTATGAGACTGCTGGACAGCAGCCTCCTGAAAGAATTACAGCTCATTCCACTAGAGCTGTGGCTTCCACTTGGGCCTTTAAGAATGAGGCCTCTGTTGAACAGATTTGCAAGGCTGCAACTTGGTCTTCGCTTCATACTTTTTCCAAATTTTACAAATTTGACACTTTTGCTTCTTCGGAGGCTATTTTTGGGAGAAAGGTTCTTCAGGCAGTGGTTCCTTCTGTATAATGAGCCTGCCTATCCCTCCCGTCATCCGTGTACTTTTGCTTTGGTATTGGTATCCCAGAAGTAATGATGACCCGTGGACTGATCGCACATAACAGAAGAAAACATAATTTATGCTTACCTGATAAATTCCTTTCTTCTGTTGTGCGATCAGTCCACGGCCCGCCCTGTTTTTTAAGGCAGGTAAATATCTTTTAAATTATACTCCAGTCACCACTTCACCCTTGGTTACTCCTTTCTCGTTGATTCTTGGTCGAATGACTGGGACTGACGTAGAGGGGAGGAGCTATGTCAGCTCTGCTGGGTGAATCCTCTTGCATTTCCTGTTGGGGAGGAGTTATATCCCAGAAGTAATGATGACCCGTGGACTGATCGCACAACAGAAGAAAGGAATTTATCAGGTAAGCATAAATTATGTTTTTTGGCGCTAAAAAATATGGGCGTCATTTTTGTCTCCACATTATTTAAGTCTCATTATTTATTGCTTCTGGTTGCTAGAAGCTTGTTCACTGGCATTTTTTTCCCATTCCTGAAACTGTCATTTAAGGAATTTGATCAATTTTGCTTTATATGTTGTTTTTTTCTTTTACATATTGCAAGATGTTCCACGTTGCAACTGAGTCAGAAGATACTTCAGGAAAATCACTGCCCAGTGCTGGAGCTACCAAGCTAAGTGTATCTGCTATAAACTTTTGGTATCTGTTTCTCCAGCTGTTGTTTGTATTGCATGTCATGTCAAACTTATTAATGCAGATAAAATTTCCTTTAGTACTGTTACATTACCTGTTGCTGTTCCGTCAACATCTAATTTTCAGAGTGTTCCTGATAACATAAGAGATTTTGTTTCTAAATCCATTAAGAAGGCTATGTCTGTTATTTCTCCTTCTAGTATACATAAAAGTCTTTTAAAACTTCTCTTTTTTCAGATGAATTTTTAAATGAACATCATCATTCTGATACTGATAATGGTTCTTCTGGTTCAGAGGTTTCTGTCTCAGAGGTTGATGCTGATAAATCTTTGTATTTGTTCAAGATGGAATTTATTCGTTCTTTACTTAAAGAAGTATTAATTGCATTAGAAATAGAGGATTCTGGTCCTCTTGATACTAAATGTAAACGTTTAAATAAGGTTTTTAAATCTCCTGTAGTTATTCCAGAAGTGTTTTTTCTCCCTGATGCTATTTCTGAAGTAATTTCCAGGGAATGGAATAATTTGGGTAATTCATTTACTCCTTCTAAACGTTTAAGCAATTATATCCTGTGCCATCTGACAGATTAGAGTTTTGGGACAAAATCTCTAAGGTTAATGGGGCTGTCTCTACTCCTGCTAATGGCAGATAGTACTTCATTTAAGGATCCTTTAGATAGGAAGATTGAATCCTTTCAAAGAAAAGCTTACTTATGTTCAGGTAATCTTCTTAGACCTGCTATATTTTTAGCGGATGTTGCTGCAGCTTCAACTTTTTGGTTAGAAGCTTTAGCGCAACAAGTAACAGATCATAATTTTATAGCATTATTATTATTCTATAACATGCTAATAATTTTATTTGTGATACCGTCTTTTGATATCATTAGAGTTGATGTCAGGTATATGTCTCTAGCTATTTTAGCTAGAAAAGCTTTATGGCTTAAAACTTGGAATGCTGATATGTCTTCTAAGTCAACTTTGCTTTCCCTTTCTTTCCAGGGTAATAAATTATTCATTTTCAGTTGGATTCTATTATCTCAACTGTTATTGGAGGGAAGGGAACTTTTTTACCAAAGGATAAAAAAATCTAAGGTAAATTTAGGTCTAATAATCATTTTCGTTCCTTTCCTCACAACAAGGAACAAAAGCCTGATCCTTCATCCTCAGGAGCGGTATCAGTTTGGAAACCATTTCCAGTTTGGAATATATCCAAGCCTTATAGAAACCTGTAGCCAGCTCCTAAATACCCATGAAGGTGCGGCCCTCATTCCAGCTCAGCTGGTATGGGGCAGTTTACGTTTTCTTTTAAGGTACAGAATTGGCTTCAAGTTAAGGCCTCCTGCAAAGAGATTTTTTTCTTTCCCGTGTCCCAGTAAACACAGCAAAGGCTCAGCATTTCTGAAATGTGTTTCAGATCTAGAGTTGGCTGGAGTAATTATGCCAGTTCCAGTTCTGGAACAGGGGCTGGGGTTTTATTCTATCTCTTCATTGTACCAAAGAAGGTCAATTCCTTCAGACCAGTTCCGGATCTATCTATATTGAATCGTTATGTAAGGATACCAACATTCAAGATGGTAACTGTAGGACTATCCTGCCTTTTGTTTAGCAAGGGCATTATATGTCTACAATAGATTTACAGGATGCATATCTGCATATTCCGATTCATCCAGATCACTTTTAGTTTCTGAGATTCTCTTTTTAGACAAGCATTACCAGTTTTGTGGCTCTACCATTTGGCCTAGCGTCAGCTCCAAGAATTTTTTTCAAAGGTTCTCGGTGCCCTTCTGTCTGTAATCAGAGAACAGGGTTTTGGTATTTCCTTTTTTTGGACGATATCTTGGTACTTGCTCAGTCTTCACATTTTCGCAGAATCTCATACGAATCGACTTGTGTTGTTTCTTCAAGATCATGGTTGGAGGATCAATTTACCAATCAGTTCATTGTTTCCTCAGACAAGGGTAACCTTTTTAGGTTTCCAGATAGATTCAGTGTCTATGACTCTGTCCTTGTCAGATAAGAGAAGTTTAACATTGATATCAGCTTGTCAAAACCTTCAGTCACAATCATTCCCTTTGGTAGCCTTATGCATGGGAAATTTTAGGTCTTAGGACTGCCGCATCGGATGCGATCTCCTTTGCTCATTTTCACATGCGACCTCTTCAGCTCTGTATGCTGAACCAGTGGTGCAGGGATTACACAAAGATATCTCAATTAATATCTTTAAACCGATTATACGACACTCTCTGACATGGTGGACAGTTCACCATCGTTTAGTTCAGGGGGCTTCTTTGTTCTTCCGACCTGGACTATAATCTCAACAGATGCAAGTCTTACAGGTTGGGGAGCTGTGTGGGGGTCTCTGACGGCACAAGGGGTTTGGGAATCTCAGGAGGTGAGATTACCGATCAATATTTTGGAACTCCGTGCAATTTTCAGAGCTCTTCAGTCTTGGCCTCTTCTGAAGAGAGAGTTGTTCATTTGTTTTCAGATAGACAATGTCACAGCTGTGGTATACATCAATCATCAAGGAGGGACTCACAGTCCTCTGGCTATGAAAGAAGAATCTCAAATTTTGGTTTGGGCGGAATCCAGCTCCTGTCTAATCTCTGCGGTTCATATCCCAGGTATAGACAATTGAGAAGCGGATTATCTCAGTCGCCAAACGTTGCATCCGGGCGAATGGTCTCTTCACCCAGAGGTATTTCTTCAGATTGTTTCAAATGTGGGAACTCCCAGAAATAGATCTGATGGCTTCTCATCTAAACAAGAAACTTCCCTGGTATCTGTCCAGATCCTGGGATCCTCGGGCGGGGGCAGTGGATGCATTATCACTTCCTTGGAAGTATCATCCTGCCTATATCTTTCCGCCTCTAGTTCTTCTTCCAAGAGTATTCTCCAAGATTCTAAGGAATGCTCGTTTGTCCTGCTGGTAGCTCCAGCATGGCCTCACAGGTTTTGGTATGCGGATCTTGTCCGGATGGCCTCTTGCCAGCTGTGGACTCTTCCGTTAAGACCAGACTTTCTGTCGCAAGGTCCTTTTTTTCCATCAGGATCTCAAATCCTTAAATTTTAAGGTATAGAGTTTGAACGCTTGATTCTTGGTCAAAGAAGGTTTCTCTGACTCTGTGTTTAATACTATGTGACAGGCTCGTAAATCTGTATCTAGTGAGATATATTATAGAGTCTGGAAGACTTATATTTCTTAGTGTCTTTCTCATCATTTTTTCTTGGCATTCTTTTTGAATACCGAGAATTTTTCAGTTTCTTCAGGATGGTTTAGATAAAGGTTTGTCCGCAAGTTCCTTGAAAGGACAAATCTCTGCTCTTTCTGTTCTTTTTTCACAGAAGGATTGCTAATCTTCCTGATATTTCATTGTTTTGTACAAGCTTTGGTTCGTATAAAACCTGTCATTAAGTCAATTTCTCCTCCTTTGAGTTTGAATTTGGTTCTGGGGGCTTTTCAAGCTCCTCCTTTTGAACCCATGCATTCTTTGGTCGTTATATTACTTTCTTGGAAAGTTTTGTTTCTTTTGGCCATCTCTTCTGCCAGAAGAGTCTCTGAATTATCTGCTCTTTCTTGTGAGTCTCCCTTTCTGATTTTTCATCAGGATGAGGCGGTGCTGCGAACTTCTTTTGAATTTTTTACCTAAGGTTGTGAATTCTAACAACCTTAGTAGAGAAATTGTGGTTCCTTCATTATGTCCTAATCCTATGAATTCTAGGAGAAATCATTGCATTCTTTGGATGCTGTTAGAGTTTTGTATTATTTGTCATCTTTTCCGGTTCTAGAAAAGGCCAGAAAGCTTCTGCCTTTTCTTTGGCATCTTGGTTGAAATCTTTATTTCATCATGCTTATGTCGAGTCGGGTAAAACTCCGCCTCTAAGGATTACAGTTCATTCTACTAGTTCAGTTTCTACTTCCTGGGCGTTTAGGAATGAAGCTTCGATTGATCAGATTTGCAAAGCAGCAACTTGGTCCTCTTTGCATACTTTTTCTAAATTCTACCATTTTGATGTGTTTTCTTCTTCTGAAGCAGTTTTTGGTAGAAAAGTACTTCTGGCAGTGGTTTCAGTTTGAATCTTCTGCTTATGTTTTTCATTAAACTTTATTTTGGGTGTGGATTATTTTCAGCAGGAATTGGCTGTCTTTATTTTATCCCTCCCTCTCTAGTGACTCTTGTGTGGAAAGATCCACATCTTGGGTAGTCATTATCCCATACGTCACTAGCTCATGGACTCTTGCTAATTTCATGAAAGAAAACATAATTTATGTAAGAACTTACCTGATAAATTCATTTCTTTCATATTAGCAAGAGTCCATGAGGCCCGCCCTTTTTTGTGGTGGTTATGATTTTTTTGTATAAAGCACAATTATTCCAATTCCTTATTTTATATGCTTTCGCACTTTTTTCTTATCACCCCACTTCTTGGCTATTCGTTAAACTGAATTGTGGGTGTGGTGAGGGGTGTATTTATAGGCATTTTAAGGTTTGGGAAACTTTGCCCCTCCTGGTAGGAATGTATATCCCATACGTCACTAGCTCATGGACTCTTGCTAATATGAAAGAAATGAATTTATCAGGTAAGTTCTTACATAAATTATGTTTTTTTCTTTCATGATTCAGCTAGAGCATGCAATTTTAAACAACTTTCTAATTTACTTCTATTATCTAATTGTCTTTATTCTCTTGATATTCATTGCTGAAAAGCATATCTAGATAGGCTCAGAAGCTGCTGATTGGTGGCTGCACATAGATGCCTCATATGATTGGCTCATCCATGTGCATTGCTATTTCTTAAACAAAGAATATCTAAAGAATGAAGCAAATAAGATAATAGAAGTAAATTGGAATGTAGTTTAAAATTGTATTCTCTATCTGAATAATAAAAGAAAAAAATTGGGTTTAATGTTCCTTTATTTGCTTTGTACTTTTGTATGTTTGTTTTTACTTGCAGGTGCAGAACCTGTCATCTTCTCCTACATTCAACTATAATGGTTTGCAAAAAACACAGTCTGATAATACAAGCAGGTCACACACAGAAGTTCAGGCAGTGAGAAAGTTGAAAGATGTTTCTGAGAAATAGACTCGAATAAAAAGGGTCTTGTCCTACAAAAGCAGGACAAGAGTCATCAGGAGACCATATACAGAAATCAGCAGAAATGTTAGTCACACTCATAGCAAAGACAGGCTCAGTGTATGAGTCCAGAGCAGTGGTAAAGAGAAATGTTTTCAACCCATGCAAAGCAACACCTATGGTCAGTGGTGGAATGACTGCACCAGGCAAAAACCAGACAAGAATTGCAGCCTCACATAAAGTGCTGGTAATCTGAAAAACCACTGAGAGATTTGTATCTATGTATTCTGCTTGCACATATCTGTGAAATCCTTCCTCCTACTTAGGAAAAGTCAAGGAGGCAACAGCAGAGGATTTTACACAAATAACCTAGAGCAGTGATGGTCAACTTCCTAACACATGGGTGCCACAGATCTCTCATAATTACATCTAGTCAATTATGTAGCTGACTCTTTTAGAATATGGGGTCTGTTCCAAGCCATTAAAAAAATTGTGAAATGTATTGTATAGGTCTGTATGTGGCTTTATATAAGGTGATCAGATTTCCCAGACTAAAATTGCTGACACCTTATAAATGTTAAGGAGGTGGTAAAAAAAAAAAATGTGAGGGCAATCACTATGGCCTAGATTTGGAGTTTGGCGGTAGCCGTGAAAACCAGTGTTAGAGGCTACTAACGCTAGTTTTAGGCTACCGCCGGTATTTGGAGTCAGTCAAAAAAGGGTCTAACGCTCACTTTTCAGTCGTGACTTTTCCATACCGCAGATCCCCTTACGTCAATTGCGTATCCTATCTTTTCAATGGGATCTTTCTAACTCCGGTATTTAGAGTCGTGGCTGAAGTGAGCGTTAGAATTCTAACGACAAAACTCCAGCCGCAGAAAAAAGTCAGTAGTTAAGAGCTTTCTGGGCTAACGCCGGTTCATAAAGCTCTTAACTACTGTGCCCTAAAGTACACTAACACCCATAAACTACCTATGTACCCCTAAACCGAGGCCCCCCCACATCGCCGACACTCGATTAAATTTTTTTAACCCCTAATTTGCCGACCGCCACCTACGTTATCCTTATGTACCCCTAATCTGCTGCCCCTAACACCGCCGACCCCTATATTATATTTATTAACCCCTAATCTGCCCCCCACAATGTCGCCGCCAGCTACCTACACTTATTAACCCCTAATCTGCCGTCCGCACGCCGCCGCCAGCTACATTATAGCTATGTACCCCTAATCTGCTGCCCTAACATCGCCGACCCCTATATTATATTTATTAACCCCTAATCTGCCCACCTCAACGTCGCCTCCACCTGCCTACACTTATTAACCCCTAATCTGCCGACCGCAAAGAGCCGCCACCTACATTATAGCTATGTACCCCTAATCTGCTGCCCCTAACATCGCCGACCCCTATATTATATTTATTAACCCCTAATCTGCCCCCCTCAACGTCGCCTCCACCTGCCTACACTTATTAACCCCTAATCTGCCGACCGCAAAGAGCCGCCACCTACATTATAGCTATGTACCCCTAATCTGCTGCCCCTAACACCGCCGACCCCTATATTATATTTATTAACCCCTAATCTGCCCTCCCTAACATCGCCGACACCTAACTTCAATTATTAACCCCTAATCTGCTGACCGAATCTCGCCGCTATTCTAATAAATGTATTAACCCCTAAATCTAAGTCTAACACTAACACCCCCCTAAGTTAAATATAATTTAAATCTAACGAAATAAATTAACTCTTATTAAATAAACTATTCCTATTTAAAACTAAATACTTACCTGTAAAATAAACCCTAATATAGCTACAATATAAATCATAATTATATTATAGCTATTTTAGGATTTATATTTATTTTACAGGTAACTTTGTATTTATTTTAACCAGGTACAATAGCTATTAAATAGTTAAGAACTATTTAATAGCTAAAATAGTTAAAATAATTACAAAATTACCTGTAAAATAAATCCTAACCTAAGTTACAATTAAACCTAACACTACACGATCAATAAATAAATTAAATAAAATACCTACAATTACCTACAATTAAACCTAACACTACACTATCAATAAATTAATTAAATACAATACCTACAAATAACTACAATGAAATAAACTAACTAAAGTACAAAAAATAAAAAAGAACTAAGTTACAAAAAAATAAAAAAATATTTACAAACATAAGAAAAATATTACAACAATTTTAAACTAATTACACCTACTCTAAGCCCCCTAATAAAATAACAAAGCCCCCCAAAATAAAAAATGCCCTACCCTATTCTAAATTACAAAAGTTCAAAGCTCTTTTACCTTACCAGCCCTGAACAGGGCCCTTTGCGGGGCATGCCCCAAGAAATTCAGCTCTATTTCCTGTAAAAAAACACATACAATACCCCCCCCAACATTACAACCCACCACCCACATACCCCTAATCTAACCCAAACCCCCCTTAAATAAACCTAACACTAAGCCCCTGAAGATCTTCCTACCTTTTCTTCACCTCACCGGGTATCACACCGATCCATCCTGGCTCATATATCTTCATCTAAGCCCAAGCGGGGGCTAGACATCCATCATCCGACGGCTGAAGAAGTCCAGAAGAGGCTCCAAAGTCTTCATCCTATCCGGGAAGAAGAGTAGATCCGGACCGGCAACCATCTTCTTCCAAGCGGCATCTTCTATCTTCATCCGATGAGGACCGGCTCCATCTTGAAGACCTCCACCTCGGACCCATCTTCTTCCGACGACGACTTCCCGACGAATGACGGTTCCTTTAAGGGACGTCATCCAAGATGGCGTCCCTCGAATTCCGATTGGCTGATAGGATTCTATCAGCCAATCGGAATTAAGGTAGGAATATTCTGATTGGCTGATGGAATCAGCCAATCAGAATCAAGTTCAATCCGATTGGCTGATTAGATCTTGGATGACGTCATTTAAAGGAACCGTCATTCATCGTCTAGTCGTCGGTTGAAGAGGATGTTCCGCGTCGGCTTGGAAGAAGATGGTTCCGCTCCGCTCCAGAAGAAAGAAGATTGAAGATGCGGCTTGATAGAAGACTTCATCCAGATGATGGACTTCCGACTTCAGCCCGAGGATGGATTTCTTCAGCCGCTTGGATCCAGACTTCAGCCCGAGGATGGACGTCACTCTTCAGCCCCCCGCTTGGGCTTGGATCAACACTTCCGAGGCTTGGATCAAGACTTCCGAGGACGGATCGGTGAACCTGGCAGGGTGAAGATAAGGTAGGAAGGTAGGAAGATCTTCAGGGGCTTAGGGTTTATTTAAGGGGGGTTTGGGTTAGATTAGGGGTATGTGGGTGGTGGGTTGTAATGTTGGGGGGGTATTGTATGTTTCTTTTTACAGGCAAAAGAGCTGAATTCTTTGGGGCATGCCCCGCAAAGGGCCCTGTTCAGGGCTGGTAAGGTAAAAGAGCTTTGAACTTTTGTAATTTAGAATAGGGTAGGGCATTTTTTTATTTTGGGGGGCTTTGTTATTTTATTAGGGGGCTTAGAGTAGGTGTAATTAGTTTAAAATTGTTGTAATATTTTTCTGTTTGTAAATATTTTTTTATTTTTTCTAACTTAGTTCTTTTTTATTTTTTGTACTTTAGTTAGTTTATTTCATTGTATTTATTTGTAGATATTGTATTTAAATAATTTATTGATAGTGTAATGTTAGGTTTAATTGTAGGTAATTGTTGGTATTTTATTTAATTAATTTATTGATAGTGTAGTGTTAGGTTTAATTGTAAATTAGGTTAGGATTTATTTTACAGGTAATTTTGTAATTATTTTAACTATTTTAGCTATTAAATAGTTCTTAACTATTTAATAGCTATTGTACTTGGTTAAAATAAATACAAAGTTACCTGTAAAATAAATATAAATCCTAAAATAGCTATAATATAATTATAATTTATATTGTAGCTATATTAGGATTTATTTTACAGGTAAGTATTTAGCTTTAAATAGGAATAATTTATTTAATAAGAGTTAATTAATTTCGTTAGATTAAAATTATATTTAATTTAGGGGGGTGTTAGTGTTAGGGTTAGACTTAGCTTTATGGGTTAATACATTTATTAGAATAGCGGTGAGCTTCAGTCGGCAGATTAGGGGTTAATGTTTGAAGTTAGGTGTCGGCGATGTTAGGGAGGGCAGATTAGGGGTTAATACTATTTATTATAGGGTTATTGAGGCGGGAGTGAGGCGGATTAGGGGTTAATAACTTTATTATAATAGCGGTGCGGTCCGGTCGGCAGATTAGGGGTTAATAAGTGTAGGCAGGTGGACGCGACGTTGTGGGGGGCAGATTAGGGGTTAATAAATATAATATAGGGGTCGGCGGTGTTAGGGGCAGCAGATTAGGGGTACATAGGGATAATGTAAGTAGCAGCGGTTTACGGAGCGGCAGATTAGGGGTTAAAAATAATATGCAGGGGTCAGCGATAGCGGGGGCGGCAGAATAGGGGTTAATAAGTGTAAGGTTAGGGGTGTTTAGACTCGGGGTACATGTTAGGGTGTTAGGTGCAGACGTAGGAAGTGTTTCCCCATAGACAACAATGGGGCTGCGTTAGGAGCTGAACGCGGCTTTTTTGCAGGTGTTAGGGTTTTTTCAGCTCAAACAGCCCCATTGTTTTCTATGGGGGAATCGTGCACGAGCACGTTTTGAGGCTGGCCGCGTCCGTAAGCAACTCTGGTATCGAGAGTTGAAGTTGCGTTAAATATGCTCTACGCTCCTTTTTTGGAGCCTAACACAGCCATTCTGTGGACTCTCAATACCAGAGTTATTTTAAAGGTGCGGCCAGAAAAAAGCCAGCGTTAGCTACGCGGGTCGTTACCGTCAAAACTCTAAATCTAGCCGTATGTATGCTAGAATGATTACCATGACCTCAGAGCTCTGGTTAACTGTTACACTCGACAAAAAAGTGTCACGAAACACATCACAAATGCATTTCAAAGTACAGTTACACTCATAGGGGCCGAATTATCAAGCTCCGAATTGAGCTTTATGCCCCTGTTTCCGTGCAAGCCTTTAGGCTCGCCGGAAACAGAAGTTATGAAACAACGGTCTAAAGACTGCTGCTCCTTAACTTGCAACCTGCTCTGAGGTCGCGGACATCAATCCGCCTGATCCTATAAGACCAGCTGATTGACACCCACTGCTACCGGCATTGGCAGTGAATCTGCAGGGGGCGGTATTGCACAAGCAGTTTACAAGAACTGCTTGTGTAATAATAAATGCCGACAGCGTATGCTGTCTGCATTTATCGATGTGCGGCGGACATGATATGCAACATCGTATCATGTCCACTCGCACTTTAATAAATTGGCCCCATATTAACATAAAAAGAAATATTAGAGATAGATATATATTTTACCAAAAAAGCATCAGATATATATAGAAATATTTATTTAAGAATAAATAGAACATATTCTGCTTTGTGAAGAATATTGCACACTCAAGAATATGTGATCGGGTTTGTGCACGAGTAGGGGGATTTTTTTTTTTTTCACTTTTCTTGCTCCATTGACTTCAGTGGGGGAACAAAACAAAAGATGCTACAAATAAAAAAAAAACTCTCAGGCAGTCACTAAAATGTCTCCTTTTCCTGAATTTGCGTAGTCTGGCCCTCACATTGTCCCACATTCCTACTGAAGCTTGCCACTAGGTTACATTCTGCTAGATTACGAGTTATGCGTGCTATAGGGAAATTAACGAACGCAACAAAAGTTGCATTATTTAACCCTCTATAGCGCAGCCATTACAAGTTTTGAAACAGCTGGCTTGTGCGTGCAATATGGTGGTTTTAAGCTCCATACCTCACACAATTCAAGCTCTGTTTTGACATGCTCATGCACACTTTCCTTATAGACATTAATGGGGAGAGCGGGTCAGAAAAAAGCCTAACACCTGCAATCGCGGAAAGAAAAGCTCTGTAATGCAGCCCCATTGATGTCTATGGAGGAAAAAAGATACGTTTAAACTTAACACCCTAACATAAACCTTACGTTTAAACACCCCTAATCTGCTGCCCCTGACATCGCCGACATCTACATAATGTTATTAACCCCTAATCTGCCGCTCTCGATATTGCTGCAACCGAAATAAATCTATTAACCCCTAATCTGCCGCTCCCGATATCGCCGCCACTATACTAAAGTTATTAACCCCTATTCCCCTGCACCCCAACATCGCCCACACTATAATAAATCTATTAACCCCTATTCCGCTGCTCCCAGACATAGCCGCCACTAAATAAAGCTATTAACCACTAAACCTCTGACCTCCCACATCGCTACCACGAAATAAACCTATTAACCCCTAAACCGCCAGCCCCCCACATCGCAATAACCTAAATTAAACTAACACCCCCTAACTTTAAAATTAAAATAGACCTAAATTAAACTTACAATTATTAACTAAATAATTCCTATTTAAATCTAAATTACTTACCTGTGAAATAAAACCTAAGCTAGCTGCAATATAACTAATATTTATGTTGTAGCTAGCTTAGGTTTTATTTTTATTTCACAGATAAGTTTGTATTTATTTTAACTAGATAGACTAGTTAGTAAATAGTTATTAACTATTTACTAACTACCTAGTTAAAATAAATACAAACTTACCTGTGAAATAAAACCTAAGCTGCCTTACACTAAAACCTAACATTACAAAAAATAAAAAACTCTAAAATTACAAAAAATAAAAAAAATACCATTACAAAAAATAACAAACAAAATTATACAAAACAATCAAAATTATTCCCATTCTAATACCCTTTAAAAAAAAAACACCCCAAAATAAAAAAAAACCTAATCTAGAATAAACTACCAAGGGCCCTGAAAAGGGCTTTTTGTAGGGCATTGCACTAAAGTTAATAGCTCTTTTGCTACAAAACAAACACCCCCTAACATTATACAAACCCCCACCCCTCACACCCACAAAATAAAGTAAAACCTTTTGTGGGCCCTTCAAAGGGGCTTTTGTTGGGCATTGCACTAAAGTTAACAGCTCTTTTGCTACAAAACAAACACCCCCTAACATTATACAAACCCCCACACCCACAAAATAAAAATAAAGTATTTAGCTCTTTTTCCTGCCCTTAAAAGGGCATTCAGCTCTTTTATGAAATGCCCAAGCCCTAATTTTAAAATAAAAACCCACCCACAACGAAAAAAAAAAATACATTACACAAAATAACAAATTATCAAAAATAATAAAAATTATTCCGATTCTAATACCCATTTGAAAAAAAAAACATCCCAAAATAAAAACCTAATCTAGAATAAACTACCAATAGCCCTTAAAAGGGCCTTTTGTAGGACATTGACCTAAGTTAAACAGCTCTTTTACCTAAAAAAAAAAATACAAAGACCCACTAACATTACAAACCCCCACCCACCCAAACCCACAAAATAAAAAACCTATCTAAAAAAACCTAAGCTAACCATTGCCCTGAAAAGGGCATTTGTATGGGCATTGCCCTTAAAAGGGCATTTAGCTCTTTTGCTTTCGCTCTTTTTCCTGCCCTTAAAAGGGCATTCAGCTCTTTTATGAAATGCCCAAGCCCTAATTTTAAAATAAAAACCCACCCAAAATGAAAAAAAAAATACATTACACAAAATAACAAATTATCAAAAATAACCCCCTGAAGATCCACTTACAGTTCTTGAATGATCTTCATTCAGGCAGCAAAGTCCTCATCCAAGCGGCCTCTTCTATCCTCATCCAGGCGACAAAGTCCTCATCCAGGCGACGAGAAGTCTTCATCCAGGCGGCCTCTTCTATCTTCATTCAGACGGCATCTTCTATCTTCATCCTGGCGGCGCGGAGCAGGTCCATCCTGAAGAAATCCGGCACGGAGCATCCTCTTCATACGGTGGCCGCCATACACTGAATCTTTAATGCAAGGTACACGATTCAAGATGGTGTCCCTTGCATTCCTATTGGCTGATTTGATTTTGGAAATTCAAATCAGCCAATAGGATGAGAGCTAATGAAATTCTATTGGCTGATTTGAACAGCCAATAGAATTTCAGTAGCTCTCATCCTATTGGCTGATTTGAACAAAATCAAATCAGCCAATAGGCATGCAAGGGACGCCATTTTGAATCGCGTACCTTGCATTGAAGATTCAGTATACGGCGGCGACCATATGAAGAGGATGCTCCGCGCTGGATGTCTTCAGGAAGGACCCACTCCACGCCGCTGGGATGAAGATAGAAGATGCCGCCTTAATGAAGATAGAAGAGGCCTCCTGGATGAAGTCTTCTCGTCGCCTGGATGAGGACTTTGCCGCCTGGATGAAGATAAAATAGGCTGCTTGGATGAAGACTTCTAACCACCTGAAGGAGGACCTCGCCGCCTGGATGAAGATTTTTTACTTTAGTTTTTTTTTTTTTGTGTTTGGTGGGGTGGGGTTTGTATACTGTTAGGGGTGTTTTGTTTTGTAGCAAAAGAGCTGTTAACTTTAGGGCAATGCCCTACAAAAGGCCCTTTTAAGGGCCCACAAAATGCCATTTTATGGGCCCTTGGTAGTTTATTCTAAATTAGGTTTTTTTATATTGGGGTGTTTTTTTTTTAAAAAGGGTATTAGAATAGGAATAATTTTGATTGTTTTGTATAATTTTGTTTATTATTTTTTGTAATGGTAGGTTTTTTATTTTTTGTAATTTTAGAGTTTTTTATATTTTGTAATGTTAGGTTTTAGTGTAAGGCAGCTTAGGTTTTATTTCACAGGTAAGTTTGTATTTATTTATTTATTTATTTATTTTTTAACAATTTTTTTATTGAGGTTCTTTACCAAACAAACAAGTATTGCTTTTCCATACATAGTAAAAAGGAAAATAAGTTGTTACAGAGTAAGCTGCCAAAACAAGGTCACATAGGTACATAGTATAGTTAAATGACAGATTACCTATTAGATATAAACAATAAACTCTGTTCAAACATTAAACCTGCTGCAAGATATAAGCAGCCATATAGAGACCGCCAAGATATGGTAGTACAGTATAGGGCAGGTAAGCAGCAATGTGATAGGGCCACTTATGGACCCCTAATGAAGAACCTCTATTTTATGTTTTTAAAGCTATAGTTGGGAAATATTGTAAATAACCAGGTAAATATCAAATATAAATTGAATAATGGTATAAGAGCTGCTTAGAGATATATAACAACAAGGTAAACCTCAGTGTAAGCTCAATATTTATATAAGAATTACTTAGGAAAACCTTATTTGTGAGAGAGGAATCTTGCTCAGCTTTGGAAGAAAAGTAGTGCCAATACAAGTTTGTAGTGCAAGACATAATTATAAAAACGGGAAATAAGATGTGGTATAGGCTAAATTAAGTATGGTAGACAAAATATTTAAGTAGAGCGCCGTATCAAGTCTGGGAGTTGCACGTGCCCTAAGCTATATGAAAGTATTCCATGAGTGCATTGGATGCTGGTAGGTAAATTGTGGGGGAAGGGGAGGTGGTAATGCTATAAGCAAAGCGCTATAACTAATTTGGGAGAAGCCAGGGTATCTGGAAGTTAGAGGACATATAAGTATGAGCTAGTAGAAAGATGGGACAATGCCAGACTCTGCGTGTAAGAGCCTAGATGTTAAAGGCACCAAGCCTACCACTGGTTAAGCGGCTCATTTACTATAATGTGGAGAAGGCGACTATACAGGGAGTGCAGAATTATTAGGCAAATGAGTATTTTGACCACATCATCCTCTTTATGCATGTTGTCTTTCTCCAAGCTGTATAGGCTCGAAAGCCTACTACCAATTAAGCATATTTGGTGATGTGCATCTCTGTAATGAGAAGGGGTGTGGTCTAATGACATCAACACCCTATATCAGGTGTGCATAATTATTAGGCAACTTCCTTTCCTTGGCAAAATGGGTCAAAAGAAGGACTTGACAGGCTCAGAAAAGTCAAAAATAGTGAGATATCTTGCAGAGGGATGCAGCACTCTTAAAATTGCAAAGCTTCTGAAGCGTGATCATCGAACAATCAAGCGTTTCATTCAAAATAGTCAACAGGGTCGCAAGAAGCGTGTGGAAAAACCAAGGCGCAAAATAACTGCCCATGAACTGAGAAAAGTCAAGCGTGCAGCTGCCAAGATGCCACTTGCCACCAGTTTGGCCATATTTAAGAGCTGCAACATCACTAGAGTGCCCAAAAGCACAAGGTGTGCAATACTCAGAGACATGGTCAAGGTAAGAAAGGCTGAAAGACGACCACCACTGAACAAGACACACAAGCTGAAACGTCAAGACTGGGCCAAGAAATATCTCAAGACTGATTTTTCTAAGGTTTTATGGACTGATGAAATGAGAGTGAGTCTTGATGGGCCAGATGGATGGGCCCGTGACTGGATTGGTAAAGGTCAGAGAGCTCCAGTCCGACTCAGACGCCAGCAAGGTGGAGGTGGAGTACTGGTTTGGGCTGGTATCATCAAAGATGAGCTTGTGGGGCCTTTTCAGGTTGAGGATGGAGTCAAGCTCAACTCCCAGTCCTACTGCCAGTTTCTGGAAGACACCTTCTTCAAGCAGTCGTACAGGAAGAAGTCTGCATCCTTCAAGAAAAACATGATTTTCATGCAGGACAATGCTCCATCACACGCGTCCAAGTACTCCACAGCTAGCAAGAAAGGGTATAAAAGAAGAAAATCTAATGACATGGCCTCCTTGTTTACCTGATCTGAACCCCATTGAGAACCTGTGGTCCATCATCAAATGTGAGATTTACAAGGAGGGAAAACAGTACACCTCTCTGAACAGTGTCTGGGAGGCTGTGGTTGCTGCTGCACGCAATGTTGATGGTGAACAGATCAAAACACTGACAGAATCCATGGATGGCAGGCTTTTGAGTGTCCTTGCAAAGAAAGGTGGCTATGTTGGTCACTGATTTGTTTTTGTTTTGTTTTTGAATGTCAGAAATGTATATTTGTGAATGTTGAGATGTTATATTGGTTTCACTGGTAAAAATAAATAATTGAAATGGGTATATATTTGTTTTTTGTTAAGTTGCCTAATAATTATGCACAGTAATAGTCACCTGCACACACAGATATCCCGCTAAAATAGCTATAACTAAAAACAAACTAAAAACTACTTCCAAAACTATTCAGCTTTGATATTAATGAGTTTTTGGGGTTCATTGAGAACATGGTTGTTGTTCAATAATAAAATTAATCCTCAAAAATACAACTTGCCTAATAATTCTGCACTCCCTGTATATGGTAGCACTAGCGGGGATCCAGCCCTCACTAAGGTTGTTGTCTAACTCTCTGGCTATCTGTCATAGGAATAATAAAGAGAGAGGTTACCATTCCCCTTAATAGAAGGGCTATTATGAGCAATTAACTGTAACTGTAAGATAGATCTTCTGTCGAGAGGTTGCTGCTCGCTAACCACACAAATGATAACCTTGTAATAGGGCAGTAGCATTTCTGGGATGTGAGAGCCTAGTTCTAATTTTAATATTGGGAACATGGCTAGAGCTCTATCACAAAGCGCAGTATAAACATTACTCAAGTGTAGTAATTTGCATTCCGGTGGATAAATAGGACCAAAGCTATGCTATGGAGCTATAAATTTGAAGATATAGACGTCCTGCCGCCCCGGCCGCAGGCCGCGGAACGTCACACATATGGACTGCAAACATAAAATTGTTGTGTGATGAGGTGTTTAAAATATATTAATAACATGGCAGGTGCAAATAAACAATAAGGGGCTTATATATGAAGTGTAATGAGCATGAAGATGCAGAAGTTTGTGTAAAGTATAGGAGACAAATTATCAATATCAATATAGTACCTCAACATGATAGCATCTGTTTGCACGCAACATAATACTTATACTACATATGTAAACTATAATGGACTATATAACACATTTAAAGCATCATGTGTACAGAACCACAAAAATCATAAAGACAGATAGATAACACATACGAGCTGTAACAAACAAGATTTGCAAGCATGCAACACAGGAGCATAGCATAATTTATAGCCTTCTAAATGGGAGTCTCCTATGCAGCACATGCAAAAATCTAAAGCAGAACTTAAAGTTACGTCCATCTTGGATAAACCTAGGAACTATGCTTAAACAAAATATAATCAAGTCCTGTATATAGCAGTATGCATAAACATATATGTAGTTAGAACCCTTCAATATCATGGGAGTAAACATATTTATAATACAGGCATCTAGAAGAAGATGTGCAGCAAACTTGATGTGTTAATGTTAATATCCATTATATTGCGCAAATTCTCTAAGCGCAGAACCTGTAAGGAGTAGGTTTATCCTTCTTCATAATAATTCAAGCTCATGTTTCTTGTACTGTGGCGTATCTGCTACTTGTATCCGCGCCGTCTGTGTCTTCAAGAATGGGGAACCTCCAGGATCCCACTGCCGTTCCAGCCCAGAGACGCAGCAACGGCAGCAGCAGAGATGGCGAACTCCGCAGGTTTGTGGTGTACCTTTTTCAGGGCCCCGTAACTGTAGGCCAGTAGTGCGGCCTGTGTCTTGTAGCGTGGAGAGGTATCGGCAGGTTAGTTGACAGATGGTGACCACGCAGCGATGAGTATCTCTCACCAGAGCCGCTACTAAGTCCCTGTTAGGCTCACCCAGCTGTGAATCCTGTAATGTACGGCTGCAATCCATCTCTCTGTTGGCATCTCCCTCTTAAGCTCTTTTTCAGTACAGGGCAATGAGGGAAATCCCGGTGCAAGAAGCAAAGATGGCGACTGTGGTGCATTAAGTGCGTCTGTTGCGTGCTTCACCTCGTAGGCATCAGCAATGCGAAGATTGGAAGGTCCAAAAGCCTCATCTACCGCCTCTAGTAGAAGGTCATGGTGCCGATCCAGTAGATTCGCTAGCTGAGTCAATAAAAGCGCAGCCATGCTTTCAGGCACTCGGTGTCCCCATGGGAGGTAGAGAGCAGGGATTAGAAGGGAAATTTAGATTCTTAGTGCTGCAATGTCCTCCAGTAGTACCCAGAAGGTAGTTTTCAGTATAAATCTCCCAAATATAGATCCAAATGAGCTTTATCAATGATATAATCCATTAATATCATGATAAATTGTAAGAGCTCCCAAGATTTGCGTCCTACTCCTGTGGCAGTTGGCTCCACCCCCCCCAGTTTGTATTTATTTTAACTAGGTAGTTAGTAAATAGTTAATAACTATTTACTAACTAGTCTACCTTAGCAGAAATAGTAAGGTTCTTATGCCACTTTATATATCATTAGTTAGGCCTCATCTTGAGTATTGTGTGCAGTTCTGGAGGCCATACCTTCAGAAGGAAATCAACAAACTTGAATCTGTGCAAAGGAGGGCTACCAAAATGGTACATGGTCTAAAAAATAAAACTTACCAGGATAGGCTCAATGACCTAAAAATGTATAGCTTAGAGGAGAGAAGGGAAATAGGTGATATGATATCAACTTTCAAATACGTTAAAGGACTTAGTCAGGGGTCATGATCTCAAGCTAAAGGGTAATAGATTCAGGTGTAATTTGAGGAAGCACTTCTTTGCAGAAAGAGTGAATGATTTATGGAATTAACTTCCTTAAGAGGTAGTAATGACAAACACTGTTGGGGACTTAAAAAATGCATGGGACAAGCATAAGGCTATCCTACGAACTAGATAGGTTTATACTGTTAGGTAATATCGGGCAGACTTGCTGGGCCTATGGCTCTTATCTGCCGTCATTATCTATGTTTCTACCTGTGAAATAAAAATAAATCCTAAGCTAGCTACAATATAACTATTAGTTATATTGTAGCTAGCTTAGGTTTTATTTCACAGGTAAGTATGTATTCAGTTTTAAATAGGTATTATTTAGTTAATAATTGTAACTTTAATGTAGCTCTATTTTAATTATGTTAAAGTTAGGTGGTGTTAGGGTTAGGGTTAAGTTAGGGTTAGGTTTAGGGGTTACTAGTTTAAATTAGTTTATTTCGATGTGGGGGGCTTTCGGTTTAGGGACTAATAGGTTTATTTAGTATATTTCGTTTTGGGGTGCTTTCGGTTTAGGGGTTAATAGTTTTATTATAGTGTCGGCGGAATTAGGGCTTAATAACTTTAGCATAGTGGGGGAGATGTGGGCAAACGGCAGATTGGGGTTAGTAATATTTAAATAGTGTTTGCGATGTGAGAGAGCAGCGGTTTAGGGGTTAATAACTTTAGTATAGTGGCGGCGATGTCGGGGAGCGGTGGAATAGGGGTTAATAATTTTTAATAGTGGCGGCGATGTCGGGAGCTGCAGATTAGGGGTTAATAACTTTAAAATAGTATTTGCGATGCGGGAGGGCCTCGGTTTAGGGGTTAATAGGTTGTTTATGGGTGTTTAGTGCACTTTGTAACACTTTAGTTATGAGTTTTATATAACAGCTTTTAGATTGCGGAATGGATCTTGTCGGTATAGGCTGGAACGCAAGCTTTTTAGCCGCTTTACCGCAAAACTCGTAATGGCAGCACTAAGGAAGTCCCATGAAAAACGTAATTTTTATGTGTGTGGGACTGACGTTGCATTACAGGCTAAAAGGCTTGCGGTGCAGCTATACCGACAAGACTTGTAATCGCTGCGGTGCTGTTTTAACGCTGAAATGGCCATTTGTTTCAGCGTTAAAACACGAACACAAAACTTGTAATCTAGGTGAAAATGAGGGCCAGACTCTGCAAATTCAGGATAATCCTGAATTTTATAGTGGCTTCAAACATAGAAAATTCCTCCTATACTTGCTTTGAGAGAATGTAAAAGTGATATTTTTTTTAACTTGACCTCTTGAAAACCCATTTGACCTCTTTTTTACATGGCATAACATTAGCTTTTTTTTCCATGTTGCTGTTCTTAAGAAAGGTTAGTTGATATTTCACATTCAAACCCTGTTCCAATGATTTGCACCTTTTTCTTTAAAAGGGACATAAAACTGCTGGGTACAACCGTAGTAGCATGGTTCCTACTTACCATACTACTGTTTTTCCTCGTGTGCCCGCATCTCTATTCAGTCGTTTTCTTTTTTTATCCCATCACAAGTGCTGGTTACTATAGCTCTGCATCTTCACACTGGGTGCTGCCATCTTTAAGTTTAAAGTGATGGTAAATTCTCCAGCATAAAGTCACATATACTGAAAGCTACTGTGCTAACTAGCATATCGATCTGCTTTTAGCATTAAAAAGTCCAATCTACCTGTAATAATTTAGGTTTTTGTCCGGCTCCGTTAACTGCTGTAATGCAGCCTCTGTCACAGAATTTCTCTTTGGCTTCCTTGACTGGCAGTTCTTTTAACCAATCAGAGCCTTACCATGCGCCCCATGTAAAGTATAGACAGCACGTTCCTGTGCTTGTAACTCTGACTGCAAGAAGAACTGCGAAACTTGCTATGCCGTTTGCACAACATAAATCACTGTTTACTGTTTCTGATGTGCAAACAGCGTAGCGAGTTGCGCATGCGCAGTTCTTCTTGCAGTCAGAGTTACAAGCACAGGAACGTGCTGTCTATACTTTACATGGGGCGCATGGTGAGGCTCTGATTGGCTAAAACAACTGCCAGTCAAGGAAGCCAAAGAGAAATACTGTGACAGAGGCTGCATTACAGCAGTTAACGGAGCCGGACAAAAACCTTAATTATTACAGGTAGATTGGAGTTTTTAATGCTAAATGCAGATCGATATGCTAGTTACTAGCACAGGAGCTTTCAGTATATGTGACTTTATGCTGGAGAATTTTCCATCACTTTTAGTATTTTGTACCCTGTGACAAAAGTGGTGCACATTCACAGATCACTGATATTGTTGTCTTCTTGATAAGCTGTATTTCTAGAGCGTCTGCATTGCTCTATATTATTCCTAAAGGTTTCTTATATTTGTTATGCAACTTTTAAACAGTGTAAAGATATAGAAAAATGTAACTCATTTTCAAGCTAGCCAAAAATGCAACTTACAGCTGTCAAAAAGCTGGCAACACCAGTGCTCTATAAAAGTGCACTGCTTCTGTCACAGGTATTAACAGTACATGCTTATTAAGAAGCCAGCACCCCTGTTTCATGTCCCTTTAAAAATGCCATTTTCACATATTCACATTCACATGTTCTAACTAAAATGCTTCTGTTTTCTTTGGTGCTTTTTATGTTTTGCATGACATTTGTGCATGCTTATTTCATGTTTAAAAAACATTTCCTGGTTTTAAAGTACACTAAATAATTATTAAAGGGACAGTAAAGTCCAAATTAAACTTTTATGATTCAGATAGGGCATGTCATTTTAAACAACTTTCCAATTTACTTTTCATCATATGCTTATTTCTAATCCCTTGAAGGCCCCCTCTTATCTGAATGCATTTGACAGTTTTTCACAGCTACAGCTGAATGGTGTTAGTTAATGTGTCCCATATGGATAACATTGTGCTCATCCCCATGAAATTATTTAAGAGTCAGCACTAATTGCCTGAAATGCAAGTCTGTCAAAAGAACTGAAATAAGGGGGCAATCTGCAGAGGTTTAGATAAAAGGTCATCACAGAGGTAAAAAGTTTATTAATATAACAGTGTTGGTTATGCAAAACTGGGGAATGGTAAGTAAAGGGATTATCTATCTTTTTAAACAATACAATTTTTGGTGTTTACAGTCCCTTTAAGAAACACTTCAATGTGGGGGGCGGTGCTAATCATAGAACTGTGTGGACGCACTCTCTCGCAGCTCCGTATTTTAACAAATTTGTGGCCAATTTTAGGGGTAATTTCCCACAACAATATTACCCCATAGTGGGCTAGATAACAAGTAGAGTGCAAAAATGCAAGCGGTTGTCACATTTGTGTTGGGTTTAGATGTAAGGAGCTTGTTTTGTGAGGTAGGTTTTACTTTGGAGTTCTCTTTACTAAAAGGAGCCAATAGAAAATGTCTGTTTTTAGGATTAATAGCTACTTAGGTACTGGACTGAGTGTATAAAGTACTGCTCAATGGTTAAATCAAAGAAGGCAATGATGGATACAGCAGACACCTGGCAAAGACATGATACCAGGCAGGCTCTGTGACTGAGACAGGATACCAGGCAGGCTCTGTGGCTGAGACAGGATTTTGATACCAGACAAGCTCTTTGGCTAAGACAGGAGTTGCACCTTACAGTCTGTAAACCGGACTGGGTTGAACGAAAGGCCCAGGCTGGGATAGAGGATGGCTCATGGATCGGTTAAACTGTGGGCGCACGCTAGGGCTAGGAAGAGGTGCATAGCAGAAGAGTTAGACAGGCAGAGTTCAATAAGGGTAAAGTCCAAGCAGGAGGTCAAAAGGCTAGACAACACAACAAAAAGGGATATCCAAAGGCAGAGTCTGTAGAGCGGTCCGCGTCCAAAGCCAGCAGAACAGTCAGCAGATTTTAGAATAAACAGAGGCACAAACAGAGAGAATGTGTCTGAATGTGAGGGCAGGGAGAGCGGTTTGAAAGGCAACTTCAAATACTCTAAGTTGATTACATAACTACCTAAAGCTGGCAGGGAGGTGGAGCCAGAGAGTAAGCCAGTACAGACTACAGGTTTCCAAATTAAAGCACTGAGCCGCAGCCCTCCGGTGGCTTACGGGGGAAGTCACAAAACAGCAGAGCAAAAAGACTCAGGATCATTCCTGTTCATGGATCTGACAGTGGTAAGGTGTATAAACATTACTAGAATGCAATCCTTACTGCTGCCATCTTTGTGTTCATATTACAAGTAGTTGTTTAATATTCAGGATATTTGTATGACTGCTATTCATTGTGCTAGCGCAAAATAAACAAAAGAAATTAATCAACTGGATAAACATTTTCCTAACCATCCTTGTGGACCATGTCTAGGTGGGCTTTACCTTAGGCGGACAGTTTCTAGATAATACCTTGGTTCAGCAGGAAGTATATTCTGAAAGTTTCAGGAAAGCAGTAGCTGCAGCAGTGGTTACGGGACTTGGCTTTTCTTTGCACTTGTGATGGAATCTTTAGGGGAAATTATTAGAGCTGATTTGCTGATTGTGGGGGGATATTTCTTCATGATGCTATTACCCACCGATGCAGAGAGGGTCACTCTGTGACATTCTCTGCATCGTCCATAGATGGTGCCGATCGTTGGTGGGTGGGAGCCGTAGCATGGAGGAGGGTGGGCAGCCCTTCGTTGGTTAGTTCCAGATCGGGTCACACAGAAGTGTGCGCGATGTAAACGTATAAGAAGGAGGGAGAGGGAGGCAGGGGGGAATAAATGTTGGGCAAAGAACTTGGGAGGTGGGGTAGGGTATTGAGGGGGGCAGCTACACTACAGAAAATGTTTTATTGTATATAAAAAAATAAAAAAACATTTTTTTTGACAAACTGGGTACAGCTGCAAGTACCCAAGATGACGGCAAATAGGTAGAGGGGGGAGGGTTAGAGAACTGTATGGGGGGGATAAGGGAGGTTGGGTGCTAAGGGGGGATCCAACACTGCGGAATCAATATTAAAAAAAAAATGCTTTTTATTTTAGTACTGGCAGACTTAAGATGGTGGTGACAATTGTGAGGTTGGAGGAGGAAGAGAGCTGTTTGAGGGGGGTCAGGGAGGGATCGGGGTGGGATGTGTCAGGTGGGAGGCTGATCTCTACACTAAAGCTAAAATTAAACTACAATTAACTCTTAAACTGATGGGCATAATACAAGTGTGGTGCGCAGCGGCATTTAGCGGCCTTCTAATTACCAAAAAGCAACACCATATCCATATATCTGCTATTTCTGAACAAATGGGATCCCAGAGAAGCATTTACAACCATGTGTGCCATAATTGCACAAGCTGTTTGTAAATAATTTCAGTAAGAAACCTAAAATTAGTGAAAAAGTTAACGATTTTTTTTTATTTGATCGCATTTGGCGGTGAAATGGTGTCATGAAATATACCAAAATGGGCCTAGATCAATCCTTTGGGTTGTTTACTACACTACACTAAAGCTAAAATTAACCCTACAAGCTCCTTACAAGCTACCTAATTAAACCCTTAACTGCTGGGCATAATACAAGTGTGGTGCGCAGCTGCATTTAGCGGCCTTCTAATTACCAAAAAGTAATGCCAGATCCATAGATGTCTGCTATTTCTAAACAAAGGGGATCCCAGAGAAGCATTTACAACCATTTGTGCCATAATTGCACAAGCTGTTTGTAAAAAAATTATTTCAGTGAGAAACCTAAGGTTTGTGAAAAAGTAAAAAAAAAATTATTTGATCGCATTTGGCGGTGAAATGGTGGTATGAAATATACCAAAATGGACCTAGATCAATACTTGGGTTGTCTACTAAAAAAAAAAATATACATGTGAAGTGCTACTTGTACTCATTGCCCTATAAGTTTCAAAAAAAGCAAAGAGCATTGAGTATTTCTAAACACAGGACAAAATTTAGAAACTATTTAGTATGGGTGTTTTTTGGTGGTGATTTGGGGGGTCAAATTTGGAAAAAGTGTGTTTCTTTCATGTAATTAACAAGAGTCCATGAGCTAGTGACGTATGGGATATACATTCCTACCAGGAGGGGCAAAGTTTCCCAAACCTTAAAATGCCTATAAATACACCCCTCACCACACCCACAAATCAGTTTTACAAACTTTGCCTCCAAGGGAGGTGGTGAAGTAAGTTTGTGCTAGATTCTACGTTGATATGCGCTCCGCAGCAAGTTGGAGCCCGGTTTTCCTCTCAGCGTGCAGTGAATGTCAGAGGGATGTGAGGAGAGTATTGCCTATTGAATGCAGTGATCTCCTTCTACGGGGTCTATTTCATAAGGTTCTCTGTTATCGGTCGTAGAGATTCATCTCTTACCTCCCTTTTCAGATCGACGATATACTCTTATATTTACCATTTCCTCTACTGATTCTCGTTTCAGTACTGGTTTGGCTTTCTACAAACATGTAGATGAGTGTCCTGGGGTAAGTAAGTCTTATTTTCTGTGACACTCTAAGCTATGGTTGGGCACTTTATTTATAAAGTTCTAAATATATGTATTCAAACATTTATTTGCCTTGACTCAGAATGTTCAACTTTCCTTATTTCCAGACAGTCAGTTTCATATTTGGGATTATGCTTTAATTATCATATTTTTCTTACCTCAAAAATTTGACTTTTTCCCTGTGGGCTGTTAGGCTCGCGGGGGCTGAAAATGCTTCATTTTATTGCGTCATTCTTGGCGCGGATTTTTTTGGCGCAAAAATTCATTTCCGTTTCCGGCGTCATACGTGTCGCCGGAAGTTGCGTCATTTTTTTGACGTTATTTTGCGCCAAAAATGTCGGCGTTCCGGATGTGGCGTCATTTTTGGCGCCAAAAGCATTTAGGCGCCAAATAATGTGGGCGTCTTATTTGGCGCCAAAAAATATGGGCGTCGCTTTTGTCTCCACATTATTTCAGAATCATTTTTCATTTGCTTCTGGTTGCTAGAAGCTTGATGTTTGGCATTTTTTCCCATTCCTGAAACTGTCTTATAAGGAATTTGATCTATTTTGCTTTATATGTTGTTTTTTCTCTTACATATTGCAAGATGTCTCACGTTGCATCTGAGCCAGAAGATACTACAGGAAAACCTCTGCCTGCTGGATCTACCAAAGCTAAGTGTATCTGCTGTAAACTTTTGGTAGCTATTCCTCCAGCTGTTGTTTGTATTAAATGTCATGACAAACTTGTTAATGCAGATAATATTTCCTTTAGTGATGTACCATTGTCTGTTGCAGTTCCCTCAACATCTAAGGTGCAGAATGTTCCTGATAACATAAGAGATTTTGTTTCTGAATCCATAAAGAAGGCTTTGTCTGTTATTTCTCCTTCTAGTAAACGTAAAAAGTCTTTTAAATCTTCTCTCTCTACAGATGAATTTTTAAATGAACACCATCATTCTGATTCTTTGGACTCTTCTGGTTCAGAGGATTCTGTCTCAGAGATTGATGCTGATAAATCTTCATATTTATTTAAGATGGAATTTATTCGCTCTTTACTTAAAGAAGTACTAATTGCTTTAGAAATAGAGGATTCTAGTCCTCTTGATACTAATTCTATACGTTTGGATAAGGTTTTTAAAGCTCCTGCGGTTATTCCAGAAGTCTTTCCTGTTCCTAATGCTATTTCTGCAGTAATTGCTAAGGAATGGGATAGATTGGGTAATTCATTTACTCCTTCTAAACGTTTTAAGCAATTATATCCTGTTCCGCCTGACAGATTAGAATTTTGGGACAAAATCCCTAAAGTTGATGGGGCTATTTCTACCCTTGCTAAACGTACTACCATTCCTACATCAGATGGTACCTCGTTTAAGGATCCTTTAGATAGAAAAATTGAATCTTTTCTAAGAAAAGCTTATCTATGTTCAGGTAATCTTCTTAGACCTGCTATATCATTGGCTGATGTTGCTGCAGCTTCAACTTTTTGGTTGGAAACTCTAGCGCAACAAGTAACAAATCGTGATTCTCATGATATTATTATTCTTCTCCAGCATGCTAATAATTTCATCTGTGATGCCATTTTTGATATTATTAGAGTTGATGTTAGATTTATGTCTCTGGCTATCTTAGCCAGAAGAGCTTTATGGCTTAAGACTTGGAATGCTGATATGGCTTCTAAATCAACTCTACTTTCCATTTCTTTCCAGGGAAACAAATTATTTGGTTCTCAGTTGGATTCTATTATTTCAACTGTTACTGGTGGGAAAGGAACTTTTTTACCACAGGATAAAAAGTCTAGAGGTAAAAACAGGGCTAACAATCGTTTTCGTTCCTTTCGTTTCAACAAAGAACAAAAGCCTGATCCTTCGTCCTCAGGAGCAGTTTCAGTTTGGAAACCATCTCCAGTCTGGAATAAATCCAAGCCTGCTAGAAAGGCAAAGCCTGCTTCTAAGTTCACATGAAGGTACGGCCCTCATTCCAGTTCAGCTGGTAGGGGGCAGGTTACGTTTTTTCAAAGAAATTTGGATCAGTTCTGTTCACAATCTTTGGATTCAGAACATTGTTTCAGAAGGGTACAGAATTGGTTTCAAGATGAGACCTCCTGCAAAGAGATTTTTTCTTTCCCATGTCCCAGTAAATCCAGTGAAAGCTCAAGCATTTCTGAATTGTGTTTCAGATCTAGAGTTGGCTGGAGTAATTATGCCAGTTCCAGTTCCGGAACAGGGGATGGGGTTTTATTCAAATCTCTTCATTGTACCAAAGAAGGAGAATTCCTTCAGACCAGTTCTGGATCTAAAATTATTGAATCGTTATGTAAGGATACCAACGTTCAAGATGGTAACTGTAAGGACTATATTGCCTTTTGTTCAGCAAGGGAATTATATGTCCACAATAGATTTACAGGATGCATATCTGCATATTCCGATTCATCCAGATCATTATCAGTTCCTGAGATTCTCTTTTCTAGACAAGCATTACCAATTTGTGGCTCTACCGTTTGGCCTTGCTACAGCTCCAAGAATTTTTACAAAGATTCTCGGTGCCCTTCTGTCTGTAATCAGAGAACAGGGTATTGTGGTATTTCCTTATTTGGACGATATCTTGGTACTTGCTCCGTCTTTACATTTAGCAGAGTCTCATACGAATCGACTTGTGTTGTTTCTTCAAGATCATGGTTGGAGGATCAATTTACCAAAAAGTTCTTTGATTCCTCAAACAAGGGTAACCTTTCTGGGTTTCCAGATAGATTCAGTGTCCATGACTTTGTCTTTAACAGACAAGAGACGTCTAAAATTGATTACAGCCTGTCGAAACCTTCAGTCTCAATCATTCCCTTCGGTAGCCTTATGCATGGAAATTCTAGGTCTTATGACTGCTGCATCGGACGCGATCCCCTTTGCTCGTTTTCACATGCGACCTCTTCAGCTCTGTATGCTGAACCAATGGTGCAGGGATTACACGAAGATATATCAATTAATATCTTTAAAACCGATTGTTCGGCACTCTCTAACGTGGTGGACAGATCACCATCGTTTAATTCAGGGGGCTTCTTTTGTTCTTCCGACCTGGACTATAATTTCAACAGATGCAAGTCTCATAGGTTGGGGAGCTGTGTGGGGATCTCTGACGGCACAAGGAGTTTGGGAATCTCAGGAGGTGAGATTACCGATCAATATCTTGGAACTCCGTGCAGTTTTCAGAGCTCTTCAGTTTTGGCCTCTTCTGAAGAGAGAATCGTTCATTTGTTTTCAGACAGACAATGTCACAACTGTGGCATACATCAATCATCAAGGAGGGACTCACAGTCCTCTGGCTATGAAAGAAGTATCTCGAATTTTGGTTTGGGCGGAATCCAGCTCCTGTCTAATCTCTGCGGTTCATATCCCAGGTGTAGACAATTGGGAAGCGGATTATCTCAGTCGCCAAACGTTGCATCCGGGCGAATGGTCTCTTCACCCAGAGGTATTTCTTCAGATTGTTCAAATGTGGGGGCTCCCAGAGATAGATCTGATGGCCTCTCATCTAAACAAGAAACTTCCCAGGTATCTGTCCAGATCCCGGGATCCTCAGGCGGAGGCAGTGGATGCATTATCACTTCCTTGGAAGTATCATCCTGCCTATATCTTTCCGCCTCTAGTTCTTCTTCCAAGAGTAATCTCCAAGATTCTGAGGGAATGCTCGTTTGTTCTGCTAATAGCTCCGGCATGGCCTCACAGGTTTTGGTATGCGGATCTTGTCCGGATGGCATCTTGCCAGCCTTGGACTCTTCCGTTAAGACCAGACCTTCTGTCACAAGGTCCTTTTTTCCATCCGGATCTGAAATCCTTAAATTTAAAGGTATGGAGATTGAACGCTTGATTCTTGGTCATAGAGGTTTCTCTGACTCCGTGATTAATACTATGTTACAGGCTCGTAAATCTGTATCTAGAGAGATATATTATAGAGTCTGGAAGACTTATATTTCATGGTGTCTTTCTCATCATTTTTCTTGGCATTCTTTTAGAATACCGAGAATTTTACAATTTCTTCAGGATGGTTTGGATAAGGGTTTGTCCGCAAGTTCTTTGAAAGGACAAATCTCTGCTCTTTCTGTTCTTTTTCACAGAAAGATTGCTATTCTTCCTGATATTCATTGTTTTGTACAAGCTTTGGTTCGTATAAAACCTGTCATTAAGTCAATTTCTCCTCCATGGAGTTTGAATTTGGTTTTGGGAGCTCTTCAAGCTCCTCCGTTTGAACCTATGCATTCATTGGACATTAAATTACTTTCTTGGAAAGTTTTGTTCCTTTTGGCCATCTCTTCTGCTAGAAGAGTTTCTGAATTATCTGCTCTTTCGTGTGAGTCTCCTTTTCTGATTTTTCATCAGGATAAGGCGGTGTTGCGAACTTCTTTTGAATTTTTACCTAAAGTTGTGAATTCCAACAACATTAGTAGAGAAATTGTGGTTCCTTCATTATGTCCTAATCCTAAGAATTCTAAGGAGAAATCATTGCATTCTTTGGATGTTGTTAGAGCTTTGAAATATTATGTTGAAGCTACGAAATCTTTCCGTAAGACTTCTAGTCTATTTGTTATCTTTTCCGGTTCTAGGAAAGGCCAGAAAGCTTCTGCCATTTCTTTGGCATCTTGGTTGAAATCTTTAATTCATCTTGCCTATGTTGAGTCGGGTAAAATTCCGCCTCAAAGAATTACAGCTCATTCTACTAGGTCAGTTTCTACTTCCTGGGCGTTTAGGAATGAAGCTTCGGTTGACCAGATCTGCAAAGCAGCAACTTGGTCCTCTTTGCATACTTTTACTAAATTCTACCATTTTGATGTATTTTCTTCTTCTGAAGCAGTTTTTGGTAGAAAAGTTCTTCAGGCAGCGGTTTCAGTTTGAATCTTCTGCTTATGTTTTTTGTTAAACTTTTATTTGGGTGTGGATTATTTTCAGCAGGAATTGGCTGTCTTTATTTTATCCCTCCCTCTCTAGTGACTCTTGTGTGGAAAGATCCACATCTTGGGTAGTCATTATCCCATACGTCACTAGCTCATGGACTCTTGTTAATTACATGAAAGAAAACATAATTTATGTAAGAACTTACCTGATAAATTCATTTCTTTCATATTAACAAGAGTCCATGAGGCCCACCCTTTTTTGTGGTGGTTATGATTTTTTTGTATAAAGCACAATTATTCCAATTCCTTATTTTATATGCTTCGCACTTTTTTTCTTATCACCCCACTTCTTGGCTATTCGTTAAACTGATTTGTGGGTGTGGTGAGGGGTGTATTTATAGGCATTTTAAGGTTTGGGAAACTTTGCCCCTCCTGGTAGGAATGTATATCCCATACGTCACTAGCTCATGGACTCTTGTTAATATGAAAGAAATGAATTTATCAGGTAAGTTCTTACATAAATTATGTTTTTTTTCCATTTTTTCATCATATTTTTTTAAAAAAAGTATAGTAAATTATATGATATGATGAAAATAATGGTATCTTTAGAAAGTCCATTTAATGGCGAGAAAATCGGTATATAATATGTGTGGGTACAGTAAATGAGTAAGAGGAAAATTATAGCTAAACACAAACACTGCTAAAATATAAAAATAGCCCTGGTCCTTAACGGTAAGAAAATTGAAAAATGGTCTGGTCTCTAAGGGGTTAAAAAACAGAGGTGTATGCTTTGAACATTACGGAAGCTATTGTTTCAACTTTAAAAAAACACATAACTCAACATCCCATTAACTCAAACAAGTGGGGGTATATCTATCCCATGATCTCCCAACTCTTATTTCTGCAAACTTCAATCCACCTCTAAAAGTTTTCAGGGATGATGTGTAGATGAGATGTCTCTAGCATATCCTAGCAGGGCAGGATCACAATCTTAAAAATCAATGTACTTTCAAAGTTCTAATTCCTATTCCTATACCCATGATTGCTCAATGCAACAGCTCTGCAATAAGTTTTTATGGAGAAATAATAAACCTAGATTAGCAACAAGGCTTCTCCAGCAGCCTATCCTGTTCAGGGGAACAGCCTCCACTAATTTCACATCTGAGATTAAGGTGATGACACCTTCCAGCTTCTGAAAGGACTTAGAACAGGCTTCTTTACCCTCAGGTATTCTGTTAAAAGATCTAGGCCTCGATCACATACTTAGCGACGTGCACAAAAACCAGTGTGGCCAAATTTTTTCCAAAACGAGCGATCACAAACCTGGCGCAGCAGACTAGTTACGCGTGTTGATTTTTCACGGTGTGCACATTTTTTACTCCTATGGACTAACATAGAACTGGCGTCGGCAGTTCATGGACTTACGCTCGCAGAATGGATATATTTCTTTTTAATGACACAATGAGTCTACGGATCATCATAATTACTATTGGGAATATCACTCCTGCCCTGCAGGAGGCGGCAAAGAGCACCACAGCAAAGCTGTTAAATATCACCTCCCTTCCCTCCCAACCCAGTCATTCTCTTTGCCGACGTTAAGTGCAAGGAGGTGGTAAATTAGGTGTTAGAAAAGATTCTTTAATCAAGAGTTTATTATTTTTAAAGTAGTGCAAGATTGTGTTGCTTTGTCCTAGGGTGTAGCCGTAGTCCATATCAGTCTCTTCAGTAGAGCAGTGGTGGCTTTAGAGCAATGGAAACTTGTGGGACATAATTCTCACTGCGCCTCCCATAGATATTATGCTGCCCTGATTATGAGAGTCTGAGGGGAAATACTCAGTCCTTTTGTTTCCACATGTCTATGTGAGGGAGAGGACCTCTCAAGCCTGGTGAGCTGCCCTGCTGTCTGGCAGATTTCTGAGGTAAGTGCTGAAGTAAGTGGCCTTTTATAACAAGCACTTTATTACACATTGGACATTATACTCTCCTTGATGGAGAGGACTTTGACAGCATACGCAGGCACTGGGTCTGAGATAGCTGCTAGGGGCATACAAACTATGACGATTTCCTTTCTCCCGGTGGTTATACTTAGAAAGCTTTCTCCTCAAGTGTCCCAAATTTTACCGCCCTCGCATGCAGTGCCCTGCGCTTCCTTTCAAGCTCCCGCTGGAGTTACTTTAAGGGACATCACTTCTCTCATGTCTTCTACAATTTCAGATGCGTTGTCTGCTTTTCCAATGTTGCAGGGAAAGCGTAAGAGGAAAATCAGACATTCAGTAAGTGAGGTTTCTGACGCAGTTGTTGCTATTTCAGAGGCCCCCTCCCAGAAGCCTGAGGAGGAGGATACCGTAGTAGCATCTGAAGGTGAAATTTCAGATTCTGACAGTGTAATTCCTCTTGCTGATACTGAAGTTGTATCCTTCAGGTTTAAGCTGGAACACCTCCGTCTGTTACTTAGAGGTTTTAGCTACACTGGACGACCTCGACTCCACGGTCGTTGTTAGTTCTAAGAAATCCAGTAAGCTAAACAAATATTTTGAGGTACCTTCCTCGATAGAGGTTTTTCCAGTACCAGACCGAGCTTCTGAGATCATTGCTAAGGAGTGGGAGAGACAGGGTATCCCTTTTTCTCCATCTCCTATTTTTAAAAAGATGTTTCCTATAGCCGACTCGATTAAGGAGGCTTGGCAAACAGTCCCCAAGGTGGAAGGAGCTGTTTCCACCCTAGCTAAGAGAACTACTATTCCCATAGAGGATAGTTGTGATTTCAAAGATCCTATGGACAAAAAATTAGAGGGGTTACTCAAAAAAAATGTATGTACACCAGGGTTTACAATGGCAGCCAGCTGTGTGCATTGCTACCGTCACTAGTGTGGCGGCATATTGGTTTGATGCGTTGTCTGATGCTATTTGGACAGACACTCCCCTGGATGAGATCCAGGATAGAATAAAAGCTCTTAAATTGGCTAATTCCTTTATTACGGATGCTTCCCTTCAAGTTATCAAACTGGGAGCACAGATCTCAGGTTTCTCTGTTCTAGCTTGCAGAGCCTTATGGTTAAAACCTTGGTCTGCGGATGTATCTTCTAAGTCCAAGCTATTAGCGATTCCTTACAAGTGGAAGACCTTGTTTGGATGGAGATAATCTCTGATATTACGGGAGGTAAAGGTCAACTTCTCCCTCAGGATAAGAGAAACAAACAGAAGGGACAACAGAGTAATTTTCGATCCTTTCAAAATTTCATAGGAAATCCTTCCTCTTCCGCCTCCAAGAAGGAACAGACTAAGCCTTAATGGAGACCTAATCAGTCTTGGAATAAGGGAAAACAATCCAAGAAGCCTGCTATTGAATCAAAGACAGCATGAAGGACCTTCCCCCGATCCGGGACCGGATCTTGTAGGGGGCAGACTTTCCTTCTTCGCTCAGGCTTGGGTTCGAGATATTCAGGATCCCTGAGCAGTAAAAATAATGTCCCGGGGATACAAACTAGAGTTCAAAAGTTTTCCTGCTTTCAAGATTATCTGTAGACTAGACAAAAAGAGAGGCATTCTTACACTGTATAGGAGACCTCTCCGACCTGGGAGTGATAGTTCCTGTTTCGATTCAAAATCTGGGATTTTATTCCAATCTGTTTGTGGTTCCCAAAAAAGAGGGAACCCTCAGGCCTATTTTAGATCTCAAGAGTCTAAACAAATTCCTCAGAGTGCCGTCCTTCAAGATGGAATCTATTTGTTCCATTCTCCCTTTGGAGAGGGTTAATTTATGACAACTGTGGTACTTGCATGTTCCCATTCACAGGGATCCTCATAAGTTCCTAAGGTTTGCCTTTCTAGACAAACACTTCCAGTTTGTGGCTCTTCCCTTCGGTCTTGCCACAGCTCCCAGAATGTTTTCAAAGGTTCTGGGATCAATGTTGGCGGTGCTTCGGTTACGGGGCATTGCAGTGGCGACCTATCTGGACGACATACTAGTCCAGGCACCATCCTTACAACAAGCAAGATCCCACACGAAAATGTTGTTATCCTTCCTGCGATCTTACGGATGGAAGGTAAATTTGGAAAAGAGTTCCTTAGTCCCAAATACAAGGGTAACTTTCTTGGGAACCATAATAGATTCCCTATCAATGAAGATTTTTCTGACAGAATTCAGGAAATCAAAGATTTTCGATTCTTGTCTAGCTCTTCAGTCCACTCCTCAGCCATCAGTGGCTCAGTGCATGGAGGTAATAGGGCTGATGGAGCAGCAAACACCATCCCGTTTGCATGGTTCCATCTCAGACCTCTGCAGTTAAACATGCTCATGCAATGAAACAGAGATTATGCGGATTTGTCTCCTCGAATACTTCTGGAGCAGGAGACAAGGGATTCTCTTCAATGGTGGTTGTCTCGGGATCATCTCTCCCAGGGAACCTGCTTTCGCAAACCATCTGGAACTGAGGGTGATTTTCAATGCTATGGCCTGTCCTGGCCCCAGTTAGCCTCGGTCCAGTTTATCAGGTTCCAGTTGGACAACATAACTTCAGTGGCTTACATCAATCATCAAGGAGGTACGAGGAGTTCCTTAGCAATGACAGAGGTAACCAAAATAATCCAGTGGGCAGAAGCCCACTCCTGCTGTCTGTCAGCGACCCACATCCCAGGGGTGGACAACTGGGAGGCGGACTTTCGGAGCAGGCAGACCGTTCATCCGGGGGACTAGAAACTCCATCCGGAAGTGTTTTCCAGTCTGATTCTCAAATGGGGTCAGCTGGAATTGGATCTCATGGCATCTCGTCAGAATGCCAAGCTTCCGAGGTACGGGTTGAGGTCCAGGGACCCTCAGGCGGTACTGGTAGACGCCCTGGCCTTGGACCTTCAGTCTAGCATACCTATTTTCTCTGTTTGCTCTTCTTCCTCAGGTGATTGCCCAAATCAAGCACGAGAGGGCCTCGGTGATCCTCATTGCACCGGCTTGGCCTCGCAGGATTTGGTATGCAGATCTGGTGGACATGTCATCTCTGCCACCTTGGAGACTTCCGTTGAGGAAGGACTTTCTAATTCAAGGGCCCTTCCTTCACCCAAATCTAGTTTCTCTGAAGCTGACTGCTTGGAGATTAAACGCTTAATTTTATCCAAGCGGGACTTTTCAGAATCGGTCATAGAGACCATGATTCAGGCTCATAAACCTGTAACCAGAAGGATTTACCATAAGATATGGTATAAATATCTCTATTGGTGTAAATCCAAGGGCTACTCCTGGAGTTAGGGTTCCTAGAATTTTGTCCTTTCTCCAAGAGGCTTTGGAGAAAGGATTATCAACAAGTACCCTAAAGGGTCAAATTTCTGCCTTATCTATTTTGTTACACAAACATCTGGCAGATGTTCCAGATGTGCAATCTTTTTTTCAGGTCTTGGTCAGGATCAGGCCTGTGTTCAAACCAGTTACTCCTCCATGGAGTCTTAATTTGGTTCTCAAAGTTCTTCAAGGGGCTCCGTTTGAGCCTATGCATTCCTTAGATATTAAGTTGTTATCTTGGAAAGTTTTATTTCTTGTTGCTATTTCTTCTGCTCGCAGAGTGTCAGAGCTCTCGGCATTGCAGTATGAGTCCCCTTACCTTATTTTCATTCGGATAAGGTATTTTTACGTACTAAATTAGGATTTCTTCCTAAAGTTGTTTCTGATCAGAACATTAATCAGAAGATTGTGGCTCCTTTCTTGTGTCCTAATCCTACTTCTCAGAAGGAACGGCTTCTGCACAATTTGGACGTGGTTCGTGCCTTAAAGTTTTACCTGCAGGCGACTAAGGATTTTCATCAGTCTTCTGCTTTGTTTGTGCTTTTCTCAGGAAAACGTAAGGGACAGAAAGCTATGGCTACTTCTCTTTCCTTTTGGCTGAAAAGTATCATACGTTTTGTATATGAGACTGCTGGACAGCAGCCTCCAGAGAGAGTTACGGCTCATTCCACGAGGACTGTTTCTTCCTCATGGGCATTCAAAAATGAAGCTTCGGTGGAACAGATTTGCAAGGCTGCAACTTGGTCCTCTCTTCACACTTTTTCAAAATTCTACACCTTTGCCTCGGTTGAGGCCGCTTTTGGGAGAAAGGGTCTTCAAGCAGTGGTGCCTTCCATTTAGGTTGCCTGTCTTGTCCCTCCCATATCATCTGTGTACTCTAGCTTGGGTATTGATTCCCAATAGTAATTATGATGATCCGTGGACTCATCGTGTCATTAAAAAGAAAAGAAAATGTATGCTTACCTGATAAATTTATTTATTTTTTGACACGATGAGTCCACGGCCTGCCCTGTTGTTGAAAGACAGGTTGTTGGTTATTATAAACTTCAGACACCTCTGCACCTTGTTACTTCCTTTCTCTCCTTTACTTCGGTCGAATGACTGGGTTGGGAGGGAAGGGAGGTGATATTTAACAGCTTTGCTGTGGTGCTCTTTGCTGCCTTCTGCAGGGCAGGAGTGATATTCCCAATAGTAATTATGATGATCCGTGGACTCATTGTGTCAAAAAAGAAATAAATTTATCAGGTAAGCATAAATTTTCTTTTTACTACATTTCCAGCTCGCCACACATAGGGAGTCTTAGCAACCCTTGCGCACAGTAAAAAAGCAGCATAACTCCCTGGAAGGCTTAACAAACACCTAACGCATGCACAATCACATAGAATTCATCCGCACATCAAATATTTAAACCTAAAATAAACATTAATTAAAATAAGTAACCCCTAATCCACTAATAAATAAGGTGGCGCAAATATATGCCGTTTCTACTCAGTGGGCCTTGAGTAGAAACGGCATATATTTGCGCCACCTTATTTATTAGTATTTTATTTCTTAAACCTTTTGGGAAAGTTTTAAAGGTGAGCAGTGTTTCACACTAACCAGGCATTGATATTTAACCCCATATACCAACCCCTAATCCACCATCCCCCACATCACTAAGTACTGAATTAAACTATTAACCCCTAAACCGCCATCCTCCACATCGCAAAAAGTAATTAAACATATTAACCCCTAAACCACCATGCCTCCACATCCCAAAAAGTAATTAAACATATTAACCCCTAAACCGGCATCCCCCCACATCGCAAAAAGCTATTAAACATATTAACCCCTAAACTGCCATCCCCCACAATGCAAAGTATTAAACGAATAACTAAATTAAATTTAAAATATACTAACTACCTTAAAAAAAATAAAAACTTACCTGTAAAACAAAATTAAAACCTAAGATTAAACTAAAAACAACCCTAACATTACTTGTAAAAAAAAATTACAAAAAATAAAAAACCTACATTACAAAAAAAACTAACATTACACAAAATAAAAAACCTAACATTACAAATAAAAATAAACTAATCTACAAATAAACTACCAATAGCCCTTAAAAGGGTCTTTTGTAGGGCATTGCCCTAAAGCTAACAGCTCTTTTGCCTAAAAATTAAAACCCCCTAACATTACAATCCCCCAACCCCCAAAATAAAAAAATCGTAAGTAAAAAAAAAGAATCTACCCATTGCCCTGAAAAGGGCATTTGGATGGACATTGCCCTTAAAGGGGCATTCAGCTCTTTTTCTGCCCATTAAAAATAAAAAAAGCCGAGTGATGGATCCCTGCTCCCAATAAAGAAGAAATGTACAACGGAAGGACTTCCGGTAGGTGGGATCACAAAATGGCTGCACAGACTGAGAGCTCCGAGCTCCAACTCCTCTAAAACGGTGCACAAACGCAACAGCCGACATTCCCCCACGCACTAACTCTTGCTGGGCACTCTGCAGAGATTTTGCAAAAGCTGAGAACCAAGCATGAAGGGCGATCAAACACCTGCCCTAACTTCCGGAGGTGCCGTGGAAGTAACACAGAAGGCCGCAAGCACCATCTTGGATCGCAGAGCTGTCCCACTAGGCAATGGATACTGAAAAAGGCCTTGCCACAGAGTTACGAGCAATATTTGCTCCTAAATTGGATCATCTACTCAGTAGCTGTGAGAAGCTAATTCAGATTACAAGAACCGTGGGGCGACAATATTTTCAGGAGCCAGAACAAGATAATCCCCAGCAAACTTACCCGGCATTAGAACTGCATCACCATGACACTGATAACTCCTGGAGTTTCAGCACACTCGGTGATTCTCCTCACACATCTCCTGCTATATCGGATATTAGATCAGCAAACCTCCAGGTGAAAGATTGTCTCCTGACAGTGTGTGGGATTGACGGATTAGAGCCATCTCACATTATACAGAGGGACCGAGATTGTTCATTTGCAGCCCAGCTACAATGCTCAAGTTTGGAGATATCGACGAATGTCCTTTGCATGGGTGCCACATGGAGAAAGCAACTAGCTGCAGCGCTGAGCCAGGAGATCATATTACCCAGCTGCTGACTTTTGTTTGTAATAAGTGAGACTTATCTGGACTTAACCTACTAAAAGCAATTCAGCCTATACAATCCACAATATCCCTTATGCGGCAGCCAAAAGGTTTTTTCTTTGCACTACACTATTAACCCCTGAGGTACAAGTATTTATTCTTAATCCGTGTTGGAATAGGATAATCAGCTGAATTTATGCCTGCTTATTAAACAGCAATGGACTTCCAGTGTGATCCCCTGTAATACGCAATATTTTTTGGCCCTTGCCCTGTTGGCTACCTGTGTTATTTTGTTTTTATAGTATAGGGAATCTGTAGATGCACTTGAAAGTGATGCAGGATAGCTGTAAAAAGCTGACTAGAAAATATCTCCTGAACATCTCTATGTAAAAAAGAAAGATATTTTACCTCAAAAGTTCCTCAGTAGCCACCTCCCATTGTAAAGGATTTCTAAGCAGCATTTTAGTGTGTCTGTCCTGGGACAGCTGAAAGGATGAGCCTCGTGAACTCTCATATTATTTCACCAATCAGGTAAAGGAAGCTTACTATGAAATCTTATGAGAGTTAAGTGAAATCTCATGAGATCACAGTAAGAGTTCATGACCCCAGCACTGCTGATGCTGATTGGCTGCTGTTCATTCTTCATATTTTTTTTTTACCTGCAGCTGGGAGCAGGTGAAGTACAACTTTTTACACAGAACTTACTCTGCTGAGCTGAGGAGATTGTGAGGTAAAATATCTTCCTTTTTTACATAGAGATGCTCAGGTGATATTTTCCTGTCAGCTTTTTACAGTTATAATGCATCAGTTTCAAGTGATTTAGCATATGAGCATTATGTCCCTTTAACACAGGTGTTACATAAACAGACAGCGTATGTATATTATCTTCTTAACTACTCATATGTTTGGCCTGAGGTTTCAATAGCTCTTGCTGTTGTCTCCCATGCTCTGGTCCACCCTGTATAGTTTTAATAGAGGAACTTTTACAGTAGTTTGATGACTGCAAGATTATATATTACTGGAGTTTCTTTAATACTGGGAGCTCACAGATTTTACAAAATATATTTCTTTATTATTCATAGCTCCCTTTTCATCCTGAGACTGAGGATGCATACCCAACTTACTCTGTTTAAAAACCTAGAATGCAGAGATTATTCTCTATATACCGCTATTCACTTAATTGTGTGTTTATTGTTTTAGTATTTTGTTAATTTTGTTTTGCTAGTACTTATTCTCCTGAAGCAAGAGTAACTATTTTTAAGCGTCTAATGTAAGCAGTATTTTGATATGCCATGTGTTCTGACACCTACTGTAATAGAAGGGGTTTGTTTGCTCACTACACTTACGGTTTTAACTCAGAGGCGACATTCACTTTACCACCAAAGATAGAGCTTGCAAGTTATACCCTCACCGCCCCACTTCAACCTACTAGTACCTTTATCTTTACAGAGGATTTATAAATGCGCATTACTAGATCTTAAAATAATCCAATCCTATTCACTATAAGACTGCTATGGCACTGTTGTCTCCTTTTATTTACCTTTCCCATAATTTCATTTTTAACCCTAACAATACCCCTTGATCTTTCACAGTGCATCTGGTCAGGAAAAAACCCTCACTGCATTACCCCCAAAACCAATACTACCTCCACCGCACTACAACCTGGAATACATGTATACGCTCAGCACCCCTATAGATCTCACCTTACCCCCTTTAAACCATGCTTACTAATACCAGTCCTAACTCATAAATGACCATATTGTGTTAGGTCTTATCCCACAAGAACTAGTCCATTTTTGCATAATATTTATATATGAGGCCTGCAAGCACTCTTAGGATTGTATTTCAATCTGACTAATACTCACACAGTATTGTAATTCATTGTGAACCTAAAACTCTAAATAAGTGGATGTTTTACACATTCGTTTCACAAGGTGACATATATATATTCTCAATGGGAGAAGGTACTAGTTTTGCTTTATTTTAGTTTATTATTGTTTAGTTTTGTTATGTTTGAAAAATGAAAAAACCCCAACGTTGTATACAAATACTCTACATATGATAACCACTGAACCCGTAGTAGACAGTGGAAGATTCTGCACCAACATAACTCACCTAATGTTAATACTGATCTATTTGTGTATTATCTAACTTTTACCACGTTATACAATGTTCTGCCCTGCGTGGCGCAAAGACATGTCATATGTATGACTGTATGCATTGTTGGATTTAATTAAAGATTAAAAAAAAAAAATTTAAAAAATTAAATAAAAAAGCCCCAAAAATAAAAACTAACACTAACCCCAAAATTGGTACTCACCATTGATGAGGGGCGGCGATCCATCTTTATCCATCGCGGGACCATCGTCTTCAATCTTCATCCAGGCTGCGGTCCATCATGACCTCGCGGCGGCAAGGTCATCAGCGACATCGGTCCTCATCAGCCAGGCAACACGGAGCTCCTCTTCAAGTGGGCTCCAGCCGCACACTGAAGATTGAATGCAAGGTACCCCTTTTATATAGGGGTACCCTTGGATTCCTATTGGCTGATCAAATTCAAATCAGCCAATAGGATGAAAACTGTTAGGGTTTTTTAGTTTAAGCTTAGGTTTTAATTTTGTTTTACAGGTAAGTTTTTATATTTTTTAAGGTAGTATATTTTTAATTTATTTATGTGTATTTGAATTGGGGTTAAGTTAGAGGGTGTTAGGTTAGGGGGTTTAGTTATTAGTTTAATACTTTGCAATGTGTGTTGGTTGCATTTTAGGGGTTAATATTTTTGGTACTTAGCAATGTTTAGGGATTTATAGTTTCATTAGGTACTTTGCGTTGTGGGGGAATGGCTGTTTAGGGGTGAATATGTTTAATTACATTTTGCGATGTGGGGAATGGCGGTTTAGGGGTTAATATGTTTAATTAGGTACTTTGTGTTGTAGGGGGGATGGTGATGTAGGGGTTAATATGTTTTTTTTTTAAGGGTTTATTGGGTGGGTTTTATTTTTAGATTAGGGACTTTGGGCAACCAATCAGCCAATAGGATTGAGCTCACATTCTATTGGCTGTTACAATCAGCCAATAGAATGCAAGCTCAATCCTATTGGCTGATTGGATCACCATTGATTAGGGGCGGCGATCCATCTTTATCCATCGCGGGACCATCTTCTTCAATCTGCGCTATAGTTCTGCGCTATAGAGGGTGTGAAATGAACGCAACAGAAGTTGTGTTATTTCACCCTCCATAGCGCTGTAATTACAAGTTTCTGATAAGCTGCCTTGTTTGCAGTGGACGCTCCTCCATATGCTCACAGCCGCACGTAAACCCCCAGCCAAAAGAAGAAAAATTTGAAAAATTATATTTAATTTCTAACCCAAAAAAGTAAAAGCCAGGCTGTTTTTTTTTAAATAAATTAATCGCACGTGTGGTAGAGCCCTACATGCCTGTCATACTTCTCTATACATTTGCCTGCAGGTGCCACACCCAGCCTCCAACCCATCCCTATACTGGCTTAATCGCACAGTTCAGCCTGTGCGAGTGAGGTGGTGCTCAGTTAAGCCTGTGCGAGTGAGGTGGTGCTCAGTTCAGCCTGTGCTCGGATATGTCATCACTCCAGTACCGTGATGATGCTTGACGAGGCTCCTCCCCCTCAACGGTGCAAAAACTCATTGCGGAGATAGTCGCTGAGCTGAGAGGAGCTCATTTATTTAGCAGAGCAGACCAGTGCAAAATTAATTAGTGACCATTAAGTCTTGAAGTGAGAGCGAAGATAGAAGAGTTTAACTAGTTAGCATTAGCAGAGAGACAGAGTAGAGTAGGGAGTGGAGGAACGTGGAAGAATATTATTATTTGCTTTATTCTGAGAGAGGCTGAGCAGCAGGCCAGCAGCCAACACATTTTACTAGTTGACCATTTACGGCTGTCACGGCTGCTGTATACTAGAAAAAAGTAATTTTAGATTAATTAGCAGATTGCAATTTGCAGACGGCCAGATTACGAGTTTTGCGTTATGAGTGGCTCGGTAATAACTTGCAAGTTATTTCCACCGCTCATCTTTAATAGCGCTGCTATTACAGGTTTTCAAAAAACCTGCATTTGCGGGCAATATGGCAGCTTTGAGTTCCATACTGCACACAAATACCAGCGCTGCTTTGAGGTGGGTTTACGTGCTCGTGCACGATTTCCCCATAGACATCGATGGGGAGAGCCGGCTAAAAAAAAGCCTAACATCTGCAGTAATGGAGCGTAAAGTTCCGTAACGCAGCCCCATTGATTCCTATGGGGAAATAAAATGTATGTTTAAACCTAACACCCTAACATAAACCCCTAGTCTAAACACCCCTAATCTGCTGACCCTGACATCGCCGACACCTACATAACACTTATTAACCCCTAATCTGCCGCAACGACATCGCCGACACCTACATTACACTTATTAACCCCTAATCTTCTGCCTCCGACATTGCCGCCACCTACCTACACTTACTAACCCCTAATCTCCTGCCCCCAACATCGCCGCGGCTACTATACTAAAGTTATTAACCCCTAAACCTCTGGCCTCCCACATCACTAACACTAAATAAATATATTAACCCCTAAACCTAACCCTAAGTCAAACCCTAACACCCCTAACTTTAATATAATTAAAATAAATCTAAATACAAATTACTATTATTACCTAAATAATACCTATTTAAGACTAAATACTTACCTGTAAAATAAACCCTAAGCTAGCTACAATATAACTAATAGTTACATTGTAGCTATCTTAGGTTTTATTTTTATTTTACAGGTAAGTTTGTATTTATTTTAACTAGGTAGACTAGTTAATAAATAGTTATTAACTATTTTCTAGCTACCTAGTTAAAATAAATACAAAGTTACCTGTAAAATAAAACCTAACCTGTCTTACACTAAAACCTAACATTACACTAAAATTAAATACATTAAATTAACAAAATACATTTATCTAAATTACAAATAAATAATAAACACTATATTACACAAAATAAGTAAGAAATTATCAAATATTTAAACTAATTACACTTAATCTAATAGCCCTATCAAAATAAAAAAAAAAACTAGCCTACACTAAACTGCCAATAGCCCTTAAAAGGGCCTTTTGTGGGGCATTGCCCAAAAGAAATCAGCTCTTTTACTTGTAAAAAAAAATACAAACAACCCCTAACAGTAAAACCCACCACTCACACAACCAACCCCCCCCCCCCAAAAAAAAAACCTACCTAAAAAACCTAAGCTCCCCATGCACTGAAAAGGGCATTTGGATGGGCATTGCCCTTAAAAGGGCATTAAGCTCTTTTACTTTGCCCAAAGTCCCTAATCTAAAAATAAAACCCACCCAATAAACCCTTAAAAAACCTAACACTAACCCCCGAAGATTCACTTACAGTTTTTGAAGACTGGACATCCATCCTTATCCAGCCGGGAGAAGTCTTCATCCAAGCGGCAAGAAGTCGTCCTCCAGGCGGGCAGAAGTCTTCATCCAGACGGCATCTTCTATCTTTATCCTTCCGACGCGGGGCGGCTCCATCTTCAAGACATCCGGCGCGGAGCATCCTCTTCTTTCGATGGCTCTTGAAGAATGAAGTTTCCCTTTAAATGACGTCATCCAAGATGGTGTCCCTTGAATTCCGATTGGCTGATAGAATTCTATCAGCCAATAGGAATTAAAGGGTAAAAAATCCAATCAGCCAATAGGATTGAGCTTGCATTCTATTGGCTGATTGGAACAGCCAATAGAATATGAGCTCAATCCTATTGGCTGATTGGATCAGCCAATAGGATTGAAGCTCAATCCTATTGGCTGATCCAATCAGCCAATAGGATTTTTTACCCTTTAATTGCAATTGGCTGATAAAATTCTATCAGCCAATCGGAATTCAAGGGACGCCATCTTGGATGACGTCATTTAAAGGAAACTTTGTTCTTCAAGAGCCATCAAAAGAAGAGGATGTTCCGCGCCGGATGTCTTGAAGATGGAGCCGCTCCGCTTCGGAAGGATGAAGATAGAAGATGCCGTCTGGATGAAGACTTCTGCCCGCCTGGAGGACGATTTCTTGCCGCTTGGATGAAGACTTCTCCCGGCTTCATTGAGGACTTCTTGCCACTTGGATGAAGACTTCTCCCGGCTGGATGAGGATGGATGTCCGATCTTCAAAAACTTTAAGGGGATCTTCGGGGGTTAGTGTTAGGTTTTTTTAAGGGTTTATTGGGTGGGTTTTAGACTAGGGACTTTGGGCAACGTAAAAGAGCTAAATGCCCTTTTAAGGGCCATGCCCATCCAAATGCCATTTTCATGGCAATAGGGAGCTTAGGTTTTTTAGGTAGGTTTTTTTTTGGGGGGGTTGGTTGTGTGGGTGGTGGGTTTTACTGTTGGGGGGTTATTTGTATTTCTGTTTACAGGTAAAAGAGCTGATTTCTTTTAAGGGCCATTGGCAGTTTAGTGTAGGCTAGGCATTTTTTTTATTTTGGGGGGGCTTTTTTATTTTGATAGGGCTATTAGATTAGGTGTAATTAGTTTAAATATTAGATCATTTATTTTTTATTTTTTTGTAATTTAGTGTTTATTATTTTTTTGTAATTTAGAGAAATGTATTTAGCTTGTTTTATTTTTATTTCACATGTAAGTTTGTATTTATTTTAACTAGGTAGCTAGTAAATAGTTAATAACTATTTACTAACTAGTCTACCTAGTTAAAATAAATACAAACTTTCATGTGAAATAAAAATAAAACAAGCTAAATACAATATAACTATTAGTTATATTGTAGCTATCTTAGCTTTTATTTTACAGTTAAGTATTTATTTACTTTTAAATAGGAATAATTTAGGTATTAATTGTAATTTTTATTTGGGATTATTTTAATTATGTTGAAGTTAGTGGGTGTTAGGGTTACATTAGGGTTAGACTTAGGGTTAGGTTTATGGGTTAATAACTTTAGTATAGTGGCGGAGACATTGAGGGCAGCATATTAGGGGTTAATATGTGTAATTAGGTGGCGGCGATTTTGGGGGCAGCAGATTAGGGGTTAATAACAGTAATGTAGGTTGTGGCGATGTTGGGGACAGCAGATTAGGGGTTAATAAGTGTATGTAGGTGGCGACGACATTGGGGGCAGCAGATTAGGGGTTAATACAGGGAGTGCAGAATTATTAGGCAAATGAGTATTTTGACCACATCATCCTCTTTATGCATGTTGTCTTACTCCAAGCTGTATAGGCTCGAAAGCCTACTACCAATTAAGCATATTAGGTGATGTGCATCTCTGTAATGAGAAGGGGTGTGGTCTAATGACATCAACACCCTATATCAGGTGTGCATAATTATTAGGCAACTTCCTTTCCTTTGGCAAAATGGGTCAAAAGAAGGACTTGACAGGCTCAGAAAAGTCAAAAATACTGAGATATCTTGCAGAGGGATGCAGCACTCTTAAAATTGCAAAGCTTCTGAAGCGTGATCATCGAACAATCAAGCGTTTCATTCAAAATAGTCAACAGGATCGCAAGAAGCGTGTGGAAAAACCAAGGCGCAAAATAACTGCCCATGAACTGAGAAAAGTCAAGCGTGCAGCTGCCAAGATGCCACTTGCCACCAGTTTGGCCATATTTCAGAGCTGCAACATCACTGGAGTGCCCAAAAGCACAAGGTGTGCAATACTCAGAGACATGGTCAAGGTAAGAAAGGCTGAAAGACGACCACCACTGAACAAGACACACAAGCTGAAACGTCAAGACTGGGCCAAGAAATATCTCAAGACTGATTTTTCTAAGGTTTTATGGACTGATGAAATGAGAGTGAGTCTTGATGGGCCAGATGGATGGGCCCGTGGCAGGATTGGTAAAGGGCAGAGAGCTCCAGTCCGACTCAGACGCCTGCAAGGTGGAGGTGGAGTAATGGTTTGGGCTGGTATCATCAAAGATGAGCTTGTGGGGCCTTTTCTGGTTGAGGATGGAGTCAAGCTCAACTCCCAGTCCTACTGCCAGTTTCTGGAAGACACCTTCTTCAAGCAGTGGTACAGGAAGAAGTCTGCATCCTTCAAGAAAAACATGATTTTCATGCAGGACAATGCTCCATCACACGCGTCCAAGTACTCCACAGCGTGGCTTGCAAGAAAGGGTATAAAAGAAGAAAATCTAATGACATGGCCTCCTTGTTCACCTGATCTGAACCCCATTGAGAACCTGTGGTCCATCATCAAATGTGAGATTTACAAGGAGGGAAAACAGTACACCTCTCTGAACAGTGTCTGGGAGGCTGTGGTTGCTGCTGCACGCAATGTTGATGGTGAACAGATCAAAACACTGACAGAATCCATGGATGGCAGGCTTTTGAGTGGCCATGCAAAGAAAGGTGGCTATATTGGTCACTGATTTGTTTTTGTTTTGTTTTTGAATGTCAGAAATGTATATTTGTGAATGTTGAGATGTTATATTGGTTTCACTGGTAAAAATAAATAATTGAAATGGGTATATATTTGTTTTTTGTTAAGTTGCCTAATAATTATGCACAGTAATAGTCACCTGCACACACAGATATCCCCCTAAAATAGCTATAACTAAAAACAAACTAAAAACTACTTCCAAAACTATTCAGCTTTAATATTAATGAGTTTTTTGGGTTCATTGAGAACATGGTTGTTGTTCAATAATAAAATTAATCCTCAAAAATACAATTTGCCTAATAATTCTGCACTTCCTGTAATATTTACAAGATATGACGAGCCCACGGATTTCATCCTTGTGGGATTACGCCCCCTGGTCAGCAGGAAGTGGCAAAGAGCACCACAGCAGAGCTGTATATATAGCTCCTCCCCTCCCTCCCACCCCAGTCAATCTCTTTGCCTGTGTTAGTAATAGGAAGAGGTAAAGTGAGGTGTTAGTTATAGATTCTTCAATCAAGTGTTTATTATTTTTAAATGGTGCCAGTGAGTACTATTTTTCTCAGGGCGGAGCATCAGATGTTTCAGCAATGGGAACTGAGGAGTTTTTATTCTACATTTTCACTCACTCCCCATGCTGGTGCTGCCCTGCTGATGGTCTTATACGATGTCACATAAGGCCCTATTTGTCCCCACAGAGCTACAGGAGGTGATGTAAAGAGTGTATGTAGGTGGCGACGACATTGGGGGCAGCAGATTAGGGGTTAATACAGAGAGTGCAGAATTATTAGGCAAATGAGTATTTTGACCACATCATCCTCTTTATGCATGTTGTCTTACTCCAAGCTGTATAGGCTCGAAAGCCTACTACCAATTAAGCATATTAGGTGATGTGCATCTCTGTAATGAGAAGGGGTGTGGTCTAATGACATCAACACCCTATATCAGGTGTGCATAATTATTAGGCAACTTCCTTTCCTTTGGCAAAATGGGTCAAAAGAAGGACTTGACAGGCTCAGAAAAGTCAAAAATAGTGAGATATCTTGAAGAGGGATGCAGCACTCTTAAAATTGCAAAGCTTCTGAAGCGTGATCATCGAACAATCAAACGTTTCATTCAAAATAGTCAAAACAATGGTGCCAGTGAGTACTATTTTTCTCAGGGTGGAGCATCAGATGTTTCAGCAATGGGAACTGAGGAGTTTTTATTCTACATTTTCACTCACTCCCCATGCTGGTGCTGCCCTGCTGATGGTCTTATACGATGTCACATAAGGCCCACAGAGCTACGGGAGGTGATGTAAAGAGTCCTCTTATCGTGGGGGACAGGTTCAGATCAGCACTGAGGTATGTACAGTCTTTTTGCTTTCTGGGGAACGCATGGCTCAGAACAGACTGGACCTTAGCTGCTGCAGTTTAAGGGGGGTAACTACTGGTAAACTATGGGTTAATTCCCTACCTGTTTTCCCTTATAACATAATATGTTAATTCCCTACCCGTTTTTCCCTTATAGCAAGATCTGGGTTAAAACAGTGGGTGTTTAAAGTCAGTGGATGGTGTATGTGATCCGTTTGCACTAACAGTACGATGGCAGTTACAGTGGTGTTTTACATAAGGCTGACGCTGGAGATGTAAACAAAGGGGTTGTTAAACTTTTATTTCTATGTGGCATGGCTTAATGGGGACCATATGGCTTATGCGAGTAAACTGTTTAGATCGGGTTTACCCGACATTAAGTTTCTTATTACGGCGTCTTTTTTTTGTATACCGCCCACGAAAGGTGGGGCTACGTTTGCGTGCTTGATGCACACTTGTTATTGCAATCCTGTACACGGAGGCTCCGGTTTCTTCCTAGGTCCGCTTGGTTTAGCTTAAAAGAGCTGAATCAGCAAAGCGGACTTAGGTAGTGGTTATTTGAGACATCTGGTTGGTGTGAGGTAGGCGCCACAGCAGAGCTGTGGCTTGGTGCAGGGGTTAAATTTAGTTGTAAGATAAAGGAGACTATATTAACCTAAGAACATATATATATTGGGCTTATTGCTTGTTTATTATTTGTTTGCAGTTAAAAACTATTTTGTTTTCCAATTGCAGTACAAATGTATGTCTTTTTAAAATTTAAAGGTACAGTACAGTTTTTTTGTAAATTTAAAGACACAGTATTTTTTGTTATTTATTATATCTGACACGACCAATTTTTGCTCTTATTTTTTCTGTTTAATCTTAACTGAATTATTGGAACAGACTTGTTCTATGTGCTTAGCTGCCAATGTGCAACCCCCTCTTACATTTTGTCCCTCCTGTACTGAGAGGGCTTTACAATTTAAAGAACAAATTTTCTTTAATGCAAATAACTCTAAGGATGCTTCTCAGCTTGATGAGACTCAGGATATGCCGCAAATTTCTCCCCAAGCGTCACAGCCTTTAACACCTGCTCAGGCACCATCAACTGCGTCCACCTCATTTACTCTGCAGGATATTGCGGCAGTTATGTCATCTACTCTTACAGAAGTTTTGTCTAAGTTGCCAGTGTTACATGGCAAACGTAGTAGAAGGGGGGACCAGGTAGTCCAAGAAACTTCTGATTCATTATTTGCGAACTCCGATGTTCACTCCCAGGGCTCTGAAATGGGAGGCAGGGAGACTCTGTCTAAAGGGGAATTGTCTGATTCAGGTAGTGCATTACCCCAGACAGATTCGGACGTAATGTCCTTCAGATTTAAGCTTGAACACCTCTGTCTGTTGTTGCGGGAGGTTTTGCTGACTCTGGATGATTGTGACTCTATTGTAGTGCCACCAGAGAAATTGTGTAAGATGGACAAATACTTAGAAGTTCCTTCTTATTCTGATGTTTTTCCGGTTCCTAAGAGAATCTCGGATATTATTACTAGGGAATGGGAAAGGCCGGGTATTCCGTTTTCACCTTCCCCTACCTTCAAGAAAATGTACCCTATAGCTGACGTCGTTCGGGATTCTTGGCAGATGGTCCCTAAGGTGGAAGGATCTATACCCTGGCTAAGCATACAACTATTCCTATTGAGGACAGTCGTGCTTTCAAAGATCCTATGGACAAGAAATTGGATGGTCTTCTAAAAAAGCTATTTATTCATCAAGGGTTTTTATTACAACCGACGGCTTGCATTGTTCCGGTTACAACTGCGGCCGCATTCTGGTTTGATGCTTTAGAAGAATCTCTTAAGACTGAGACTTCTTTAGAGGAAATATTGGATAGAATTAAGGCTCTAAAGCTGGCGAATTCTTTTGTTACCGACGCTGCTTTCCAGATCGCCAAATTGGCGGCTAAAACTGCAGGATTTTCCATTTTAGCACGCAGAGCCTTATGGTTCAAATCTTGGTCTGCGGATGTGTCCTCTAAATCCAAGCTTTTGGCTATTCCTTTCAAAGGTAAAACCCTATTCGGGCCTGACTTGAAAGAGATCATTTCTGACATTACGGGAGGTAAGGATCATCTCCTACCTCAGGATAAGAATTCTAAGCAGAGGGGTAGACAGAGTAATTTTCGTTCCTTTCGAAATTTCAAGGGAGTCCCCTCTGCCTCTTCCGCTAAACAGGAAGGGAATTTTGCACAAGTCCATCTGGAGACCTAACCAGGCTTGGGACAAGGGTAAACAACCCAAGAAGCCCGCTGCTGCTCCCAAAACAGCATGAAGGGGCGGCCCCCAATCCGGGACCGGATCTAGTAGGGGGCAGACTTTCTCTCTTTGTCCAGGCTTGGATAAGAGATGTTCAGGATCCTTGGACACTGGAAATCGTGTCTCAAGGGTATCAGCTGGAGTTCAAAAATTCCTTCCCAAGGGGAAGGTTCCTTCTTTCACAATTGTCTGTAGACCAGATAAAAAGAGAGGTGTTCTTACGTTGTGTAAAAGACCTCTCCACTATGGGAGTAATTTGTCCCGTTCCAATTCTGGAACAGGGGCAGGGGTTTTACTCAAATCTTTTCGTGGTTCCCAAAAAAGAGGGAACGTTCCGACCCATTTTAGATCTCAAGAGTCTAAACAAGTTTCCTTCAAGATGGAGACTATTCGGACAATTCTTCCATTGATCCAGGAGGGTCAATATATGACTACAGTGGATTTAAAGGATGCATACCTTCACATTCCTATCCACAAAGATCATCCCCAGTTCCTAAGATTTGCCTTTCTGGACAAACATTTTCAGTTTGTGGCTCTGCCTTTCGGGTTGGCCACGGCACCCAGGATCTTCACAAAGGTTCTAGGGTCTCTACTGGTGGTTCTCAGACCGTGGGGCATTGCAGTGGCACCGTATCTGGACGATATTCTGATCCAGGTGTCGTCTTATCAACTGACAAAGTCTCATACCGACATGGTTCTGTCCTTTCTAAGGACTCACGGGTGGAAGGTGAATCTAGAAAAGAGTTCATTAACTCCACAGACAAGGGTTTCCTTTCTGGGAACTCTAATTGATTCTGTATCCATGAAAATCTTCTTGACGGAGGTCGGAAAGTTAAAGATTCTGAATAGTCCAATCCTCGATCATCAGTGGCTCAGTGCATGGAGGTAATTGGATGGATGGTGGCGGCAATGGACATCATTCCGTTTGCTCGTTTTCATCTAAGACCTCTACAACTGAGCATGCTCAGACAGTGGAATGGAGATTATGCAAATTTGTCTCCTCAGATAGAGCTGGATCAGGAGACAAGAGACTCTCTTCTTTGGTGGTTGTCGCAGGATCATCTGTCCCAAGAGATGTGCTTCCGCAGACCCTCATGGGTGATAGTGACAATGGATAGTGACAATAGTGCCAGTCTACTAGGTTGGGGTGCAGTCTGGAATTCCCTGAAGGCTCAGGGTGTGTGGACTCGGTCGGAGTCTCTACTTCCAATCAATATTCTGGAATTAAGAGCGATTTTCAATGCGCTTCAGGCTTGGCCTCAGTTGGCTTCGGCCAAATTCATCCGGTTCCAGACGGACAACATCACGACTGTGGCTTACATCAATTATCAGGGAGGAACAAGGAGTTCCTTAGCGATGACAGAAGTATCCAAGATAATCCGGTAGGCGGAGGCTCACTCTTGTTATCTGTCAGCAATATACATCCCAGGGGTGGACAACTGGGAAGCAGACTTTTTCAGCAGACAGACTTTTCATCCGGGTTAATGGGAACTCCATCCGGATGTCTTTGCCACTCTGATTCTCAGGTGGGGCAGACCGGAATTGGATCTGATGGCGTCTCGTCAGAATGCCAAGCTCCCAAGATACGGATCCAGATCAAGGGATCCTCAGGCCGAACTGATAGACGCCTTGGCAGTGCCTTGGTTTTTCAGCCTAGCTTATGTGTTTCCACCATTTGCTCTCCTTCCCCGGGTAATTGCTCGGATCAAACAGGAGAGGGCTTCAGTAATTCTGATCGCTCCTGCGTGGCCGTGCAGGACTTGGTATGCGGATCTGGTGGACATGTCCTCTCTGCCACCGTGGAAGCTTCCATTGAGTCAGGACCTTCTCATTTAGGGACCCTTCCATCATCCGAATCTAGTTTCTCTGCAGCTAACTGCTTAGAGATTGAACGTTTGATTTTATCTAAGCGAGGGTTCACTGATTTGGTCATTGATACCTTGATTCAGGCATGAAAGCCTGTTACTAGAAAGATTTACCATAAGATATGGCGTAAATATCTTTATTGGTGCAAATCCAAGGGCTACTCATGGAGTAGGGTTAGGATTCCCAGGATTTTAGCTTTTCTCCAAGAAGGATTGGAGAAAGGGTTGTCAGCAAGTTCCTTGAAGGGACAGATTTCTGCTTTGTCTATTCTGTTACACAAACGTCTGTCAGATGTTCCAGACGTTCAATCTATTTGTCAGGCTCTAACTAGAATCAGGCCTGTGTTTAGACCAATTGCTCCTCCTTGGAGTTTGAATCTAGTTCTTAAAGTTCTTCAAGGGGTTCCGTTTGAGCCTATGCATTCCATAGATATTAAGTTGTTATCTTGGAAAGTTTTATTTTTGGTTGCTATTTCTTCTGCTCGCAGAGTTTCTGAGCTTTTAGCTTTACAATGTGATTCTCCTTATCTTATTTTCCATTCTGATAAGGTGGTGTTGCGTACCAAACCTGGTTTTCTTCCTAAGGTTGTTTCTAATAAGAATATTAATCAGGAAATTGTTGTTCCTTCTTTGTGTCCTAATCCTTCTTCTAAGAAGGAGCGGTTGTTACATAACTTGGACGTGGTTCGTGCCCTGAAGTTTTACTTGCAGGCAACTAAGGATTTCCGTCAATCATCTTCATTATTTGTTGTTTTTTCTGGAAAGCGTAGGTGCCACAAAGCTAGGCTACCTCTCTTTCTTTTTGGCTGAAGAGTATCATCCGTCTTGCATATGAGACTGCTGGACAGCAGCCTCCTGAAAGAATTACGGCTCATTCTACTAGGGCTGTGGCTTCCTCATGGGCATTTAAGAACGATGCTTCTGTAAAACAGATTTGCAAGGCTGCAACTTGGTCGTGTCTTCACATTTTTTCCAAATTTTACAAATTTGATACCTTTGCCTCATCAGAGGCTGTTTTTGGGAGAAAGGTTCTTCAAGCAGTGGTGCCTTCCATTTAGGTTCCTGTCTTGTCCCTCCCTTTCATCCGTGTCCTGTAGCTTTGGTATTGTATCCCACAAGTAAGGATGAAATCCGTGGACTCGTCATATCTTGTAAAAGAAAAGGAAATTTATGCTTACCTGATAAATTTATTTCTTTTACGATATGACGAGTCCACGGCCTGCCCTGTCAATTTTTCAGACAGGTTTCTATTTTGGTTAAACTTCAGTCACCTCTGCACCTTGGCTTTTCCTTTCTCTTCCTAACTTCGGTCGAATGACTGGAGTGGGAGGGAGGGGAGGAGCTATATATACAGCTCTATACAGCTCTGCTGTGGTGCTCTTTGCCACTTCCTGCTGACAAGGAGGCGTAATCCCACAAGTAAGGATGAAATCCGTGGACTCGTCATATCGTAAAAGAAATAAATTTATCAGGTAAGCATAAATTTCCTTTTAATATAAATATTTTGGTTCATCTAGGCCCAGATATCAATAATGGCCAGTTCTGTAATTAAAACAAATACCTTAAAGAGACATTCCATTTACAAAATTTAAATGCACAACATTGAATTACATCTTTAAATAGAAACATATTTACAATATACAGGTAGCCCTCAGTTTACGCCAGGGTTAGGTTCGAGAAGGAATGGTTGTAAATCGAAAACGTTGTAAATTGAAACCCAGTTTATAATGTAAGTCAATGGGAAGTGAGGGAGATAGGTTCCAGGCCCCTCTCAAAATTGTCATAAGTAACACCTAATACATTATTTTTAAAGCTTTGAAATGAAGACTTTAAATGCTAAACAGCATTATAAAACTGATAAAATAATCACACAACACAGAATATATAATTAAACTAAGTTAAATGAACAAAAACATTTGCTAAACAGCATTATAAACCTAATAAAATAATCACACAACACAGACTTCACTTGCATTTTTCTGCAAACAGTTCTTTCTATGCATTCCAATCTGGACTGATTTATAGACAGGAAGATCTTGTTCCTTTGAAATCTGCTTGATAGCTCAGGTCTGGTTAAACTAATTAATTTCATCTTGCTTGGCTTTGCTGCAACACAAGCAGACAGCTCCACCTACTGGCTATTTTAATCAATGCACTGCTTCTCAATGCTTTTCAATAGCAGTCACATGACTGGAAGAAAAAAGGTTGTTATTCTGAAACGGTGTAAATTGAACCATTGTAAAACGAGGGCCACCTGTATATATATATATATAAAAGCATTTTTGCTTATAGATGTAAACTCCTGTACATGTATTAGCAAAAATACTTCTAGTAAAAGTCAGCCTTTTTTAGTGTTAACATTTTTCTTGGCAAGTGCATGTGAAGAAGAGCTAGATATTCTCAGTGCACCACTATTTTAAATACTACAGCTGCTCAGATGTGCAATTAACAAATTAAGTCATTACCAGATGGTACAAGCACCTTAGGCTCTCCGAGCAAGTGCTTGGTTTTAAATGCTGGTGCATGGTGCATACTTAAAGGGATAGTCTAGTCAAAATTAAACTTACATTATTCAGATAGGGCATGCAATTTTAAACAACTTTCCAATTTACTTTTATCATAAAATTTGCTTTGTTCTTTTTGTATTCTTTGCTGCAAGAAAATCCTAGGTAGCCTCAAACTGATTTCTAAACTGTTAAAACCGCCTCCTATCTCAGTGCATTTTGACAGTTTTTCACAGTTAAAGGGACACTGAACCCAAATGTTTTCTTTCGTGATTCAGATAGAGCATGCAATTATAAGCAACTTTCTAATTTACTCCTATTATGAAATTTTCTTCATTCTCTTGGTATCTTTATTTGAAAAGCAAGAATGTAAGTTTAGATGCCTGCCCATTTTTGGTGAACAACCTGGGTTTTTCTTGCTGATTGGTGGATAAATTCACCCACTAATAAACAAGTGCTATCCAAGGTACTGAGCCAAAAAGTCTTCTTTTTCAAATAAAGATAGCAAGAGAGCGAATAAAAATTGATAATAGAAGTAAATTAGAAAGTTGCTTAAAATTGCATGCTCTATCTGAATCACTAAAGAAAAAAAAATTGGGTTCAGTGTACCTTTAAGAAATCAGTTAACTGCTAGTTCATGTATGGCATATAGATAGCATTGTGCTCACTCCCGTGGAGTTATTTAAGTGTCAGCACTGATTGGCTAAAATGCATGTCTGTCAAAGGACTGAGATAAGGGAGCAGTCTGCAGAGGGTTAGATACAAGGTAATCACAAAGGTAAAAAGTGTATTAATATAACTGTGTTGGTTATACAAATCTGGGGAATGGTAAAAAAGGGATTATCTATCTTTTAAAACAATAACAATTCTGGTATAGACTGTCCCTTTAAATACACGTTTGAAATAGGTATAGCTTTTATTAGAAGCATTTTTGCTAACAGATGTCTATTGCGAAAATGCTTCTATTCAAAACTGAAATGCATCCAAGTGAATTCCAATTTTGTATGGAATGTCCCTTTAATGGTAAATCAAACATACAACAATATTTTTTTCTATACATATTCCCCAAAACGTCTCCACTAAACAATATTAGGAACATGTATAACAGAAAAGAATTAGACCACACCACAAATAATGTGAATGTGTGTCCAATAAGAAAAGGTGCGCCTATTTTAGGCAACTCCCTAATATTAGAAAAAGCCAATCAGGTGATATACTAAATCTTGATATGATATAATCATATAATATATGAAATAAAAATATCCTTATATGATAAGTGATGTTTACCTTATGGAATAATATATACCAAAAAAGTAAACAAATGATAAATATCAAGTAAAAGGAGCAACCGTATTGCTCAAAAAGAAAGTTCAGGGTAGTATTGTGTGCAAGGAGAGGCTGTCACCCTCGCGACATGTAGTGTTAGGTGTAGAGTGCTAGGATTTACATATATACCGGATAATTCTCAAGAGGCAGGCAAACCAGGTTGCGGTACAGCGTATTCAAAAAATCTCAATCTGGGCAAACATGTCATGTGACCTTCCTTTTGGTTCTAATAGGGCTTTGTAAACGTACAGTCTTTTAGCGGTTACTTTGAATGTCAGCCACTATTTCCATAAGAAGGGGGGCTCTGCACAAACAGAAAGTATGCCCACAGAATGGCCCGCTAATATACTTATAGGAGAAAGTGGTACGACAGATGATCCTGTAAACATATAGTTGTAAGAGTAATAATCGCAGCCTGTCAGCTCGAGTACATCAGTAGCGTTAATCAGGCTTACTAACAACACACTTCAGTTCCATATATCACAGACAAGCCCAAAGCGGCATACTCACGGTAAGGTACCCAGTTGTGATCTAGTTCCCAGCTGTAGCTCAGTCCTCAGTAAACCTCAGCAGTTTAATGCTTACACGCCGTTAACACTACTCAGCCTCTCTCAGTGCAGCACGCCTTTCTCAGTCAGCTGAAATCATCCCAGTCAGCTGTGATCCGTGCCGGTGAGGACGTAAGAGCGGAAGTGGAGCCCCTGTGCTCCACAGAAAATGCAAAACAAAACAGTATCCATAAACGTCCCAGTGTAGGTAGAAAAAATCAACTTGGTTCCAGTTCCATATATAAAAGGCAAATTTTATTGAAATGATTCAGGATAAAACATGTAGATAACTCTCAGCAAGAGAGACAAGTGGAAAAGTCTGACCGGTTTCGGCCCAGTGTGGCCGTAGTCATAGACAGTGACAGGTATTCAGGGAAAGCACCCTATATACCTGTTGACCACTCCCCAAATGGGAGTGGTAACAATCTAACATGATTTGTTAAAATTAAAAACACCTTGTACCTCATAGCTAGCTGGGATTGGAGTTTGTATACAAAGGATACAAAGTATATATATATCTTTGCAAAAGCAATTGAAAACATATATATATGTATACTCTATTGGAGTGCTAAAGAAGAGTACATAGATATGTTAGCAATAGGCATAAACTTTCCAAGCATTTTTCCTCATCGTTTTCTCTATATTTATTCTCACACTATATGTTACTTTTTCATACCTTCCCTTATCCAAAATTAAAACCACCCGTTAGGTTTAATGTTTAATGGATTCCAGGAGGAAAATGGCTAGGTGGTAACTAAGGCATATATAATACATGACAAACTGATTGAATACAAACTCCTGTTCAAAGGTGTAAATGTATACAGCACAAAATACAAAATACACTATTGTTACCAACAGATGAACAGGAACTATAAAATCATAAAGTCAAGTGAACATATAATTTTATTACCTTATACTCTAGCTAGGTTATATGTGAAAAAGGGGAAGAACAAAAGGGAGATTATTAGTTATTAGGAGAATAATTTATTTGGAGTGGTTTTTCTTGGGTAGTTTATGGATATAGCCATAATGATACCACAATGCCAATAGGGTGGTAGACAACAGAGAGACTATGTTAAAAGGATATATTCTCAAGTATTTGGAACTAGCCAGATCTATCTGTGCCAATAATTTATAATGTCGAATTCTGAGTTGAAACCCTCAGGTACCAGGCTACCGAGCCTGTGTATCCAGTAAATCTCTTGCCTGGAAAGGATATGTAATAAATCACCTCCCCTTGGTGGTCTAGATACTGACTCGATAGCCCGCCACCTGAAGGTTCCAACATCCCCCATGTGTACCTCCAAGAAATGTTTGGATAGAGCAGAAACAGCCCTTTCCTGGGAGACATAAGAGAGATGCTCCCTGATTCGCTTACCCACAGGCCTGGTGGTTCTGCCTACGTATTGTTTTTTGCACTGGGTGCATTCAATCAAGTAAATGACATATCTATTGCCACACTTGATGCAACCCCTAGTGTCAAAAACCTCCAACGTTTTGGTTGAGGAAAAGGTCTTTGAAACAACCATGTGATCACATGATTTGCATGTTTTTTTACCACACTTGTATGTTCCCTTGACCTTTAACCATGAGCTACCACTATCCTGCTGGGGTAACATACTGGGAGACAAAATGTTGCCCAGGGTCATGTTACGTTTATAGATGAAGTTACATCCATCGTCCATAACATGTCTCAGAACTGTGTCGCCTCGAAGTATTGGCAAGTTCCTTTCAATAACTTTACAGACCTTATCAAATTGATTTGAGAAAGCTGTAACCAACGTTGGTTTGATTCTGTTGGAGTTATCATCCTTTAATCTGTTATCTCTTGCCCTCCCTTGGTTACAACTCGGGTCCATTGCAGATACTTCCATGAAGGTCTTACTAACCAAATTTTTGGAGTATCCTCTTTCTCTCAATCTCACTTTCAGATCCTCACTCTCTCTCAGGAAATCCTCTCTCCGGGAGCAGTTTCTTTTTATCCGCATGAATTGGCCTTTTACTATACCTTTGAAAACATGCCTGGGATGACTGCTCTTGGCGTGTAACAATGTATTCCCGGAGATGGGTTTCCTGTAGAGAGAAGAGGAAACCCTTCCAGTATCACCACTGGATGTGAGGGTAACATCCAAGTAATTTATACTGGTCTGGTGCCACTCAAAGGTGAACCGTAGACCAACACCATTGACATTGAGTACATCAACCAAATTATCAAGTTGATCTTTGCTGCCTGACCAAATGACCAGCAGGTCATCAATATAGCGCAGATATTTTACGATATGTTGGGTCTGGTTTCTATTACCCCCAAAGACGTGGAACCGCTCCCACCACCCCATGAACAGGTTGGCGTAGGAGGGGGCAAACTTGGCCCCCATGGCTGTTCCACGTCTCTGGAGGTAAAATTTACTCCTGAACATGAAGAAATTATGCCGGAGTAGAAAATTAACCACTCTCAGCACATATGCTCCATGTTCAGGAGAAAGGTCAGTCTCTTTGTTCAAAAAGAACAAAACAGCTGTGGTTTTAATTTTGGATAAGGGAAGGTATGAAAAAGTAACATATAGTGTGAGAATAAATATAGAGAAAACGATGAGGAAAAATGCTTGGAAAGTTTATGCCTATTGCTAACATATCTATGTACTCTTCTTTAGCACTCCAATAGAGTATACACATATATATATATATATATATATATATATATATATATATATATATATATATATATATATATATATATATATATATGTTTTCAATTGCTTTTGCAAAGATATATATATACTTTGTATCCTTTGTATACAAACTCCAATCCCAGCTAGCTATGAGGTACAAGGTGTTTTTAATTTTAACAAATCATGTTAGATTGTTACCACTCCCATTTGGGGAGTGGTCAACAGGTATATAGGGTGCTTTCCCTGAATACCTGTCACTGTCTATGATCACATGGTTGTTTCAAAGACCTTTTCCTCAACCAAAACGTTGGAGGTTTTTGACACTAGGGGTTGCATCAAGTGTGGCAATAGATATGTCATTTACTTGATTGAATGCACCCAGTGCAAAAAACAATACGTAGGCAGAACCACCAGGCCTGTGGGTAAGCGAATCAGGGAGCATCTCTCTTATGTCTCCCAGGAAAGGGCTGTTTCTGCTCTATCCAAACATTTCTTGGAGGTACACATGGGGGATGTTGGAACCTTCAGGTGGCGGGCTATCGAGTCAGTATCTAGACCACCAAGGGGAGGTGATTTATTACATATCCTTTCCAGGCAAGAGATTTACTGGATACACAGGCTCGGTAGCCTGGTACCTGAGGGTTTCAACTCAATTCAACATTATAAATTATTGGCACAGATAGATCTGGCTAGTTCCAAATACTTGAGAATATATCCTTTTAACATAGTCTCTCTGTTGTCTACCACCCTATTGGCATTGTGGTATCATTATGGCTATATCAATAAACTACCCAAGAAAAACCACTCCAAATAAATTATTCTCCTAATAACTAATAATCTCCCTTTTGTTCTTCCCCTTTTTCACATATAACCTAGCTAGAGTATAAGGTAATAAAATTATATGTTCACTTGACTTTATGATTTTATAGTTCCTGTTCATCTGTTGGTAACAATAGTGTATTTTGTATTTTGTGCTGTATACATTTACACCTTTGAACAGGAGTTTGTATTCAATCAGTTTGTCATGTATTATATATGCCTTAGTTACCACCTAGCCATTTTCCTCCTGGAATCCATTAAACATTAAACCTAACGGGTGGTTTTAATTTTGGATAAGGGAAGGTATGAAAAAGTAACATATAGTGTGAGAATAAATATAGAGAAAACGATGAGGAAAAATGCATGGAAAGTTTATGCCTATTGCTAACATATCTATGTACTCTTCTTTAGCACTCCAATAGAGTATACATATATATATATATGTTTTCAATTGCTTTTGCAAAGATATATATATACTTTGTATCCTTTGTATACAAACTCCAATCCCAGCTAGCTATGAGGTACAAGGTGTTTTTAATTTTAACAAATCATGTTAGATTGTTACCACTCCCATTTGGGGAGTGGTCAACAGGTATATAGGGTGCTTTCCCTGAATACCTGTCACTGTCTATGACTACGGCCACACTGGGCCGAAACCGGTCAGACTTTTCCACTTGTCTCTCTTGCTGAGAGTTATCTACATGTTTTATCCTGAATCATTTCAATAAAATTTGCCTTTTATATATGGAACTGGAACCAAGTTGATTTTTTCTACCTACACTGGGACGTTTATGGATACTGTTTTGTTTTGCATTTTCTGTGGAGCACAGGGGCTCCACTTCCGCTCTTACGTCCTCACCGGCACGGATCACAGCTGACTGGGATGATTTCAGCTGACTGAGAAAGGGCGTGCTGCACTGAGAGAGGCTGAGTAGTGTTAACGGCGTGTAAGCATTAAACTGCTGAGGTTTACTGAGGACTGAGCTACAGCTGGGAACTAGATCACAACTGGGTACCTTACCGTGAGTATGCCGCTTTGGGCTTGTCTGTGATATATGGAACTGAAGTGTGTTGTAAGTAAGCCTGATTAACGCTACTGATGTACTCGAGCTGACAGGCTGCGATTATTACTCTTACAACTATATGTTTACAGGATCATCTGTCGTACCACTTTCTCCTATAAGTATATTAGCGGGCCATTCTGTGGGCATACTTTCTGTTTGTGCAGAGCCCCCCTTCTTATAGAAATAGTGGCTGACATTCAAAGTAACCGCTAAAAGACTGTACGTTTACAAAGCCCTATTAGAACCAAAAGGAAGGTCACATGACATGTTTGCCCAGATTGAGATTTTTTGAATACGCTGTACCGCAACCTGGTTTGCCTGCCTCTTGAGAATTATCCGGTATATATGTAAATCCTAGCACTCTACACCTAACACTACATGTCGCGAGGGTGACAGCCTCTCCTTGCACACAATACTACCCTGAACTTTCTTTTTGAGCAATACGTTTGCTCCTTTTACTTGATTTTTACCCTGCCTAAATATTCAGGACTTTATTTGTGTACTAAGTCAGCAAATTCTTATCTACAAAGTTCATGTATGCTGTTAATACCGTGCAATGAACGGGTGGGGTTTCGTTTGGTTTCCAGAAAATAAGGACTTATAATTTATTAGTACTTTAGTACAAATAGGCAAAGTAGCTGCACAGCACTTTTTTGATAAATTCTGCATATGGATAACATGTCACAGCCAGACTCTTTCTTCTCTCTCAATGAGATGGATGAAGAAAACTGGGATATATTGGAACTAACAGATGTGTTTGAAAGTGACACACCCAACACATTATTAGGAGATTACTTTTATGATTTGGAGAACTTAAAGAAGAAGGAGCAAAAGCTAAAATGGGACAAATGGATTCTCTCTAAATATATTAGCATGAAGATGATCCCCAGGGGTCTTAGGATTAACAAATTTCCGACTTATGATGTAAAGGACCCTGGGTTTATTGAGAGATGGAATCAGGCTCTAGCGGATTGTTCACTTAAGCTTATAGCTCTCCTGATTGAATACAAAGATATGTTGCTAATAGAGGTTAAGGATAAGATAACAACTTTACAGAGTGATATGAACAAGTATAAATTATGTAATGTTTACCCTGAATATGATGCCATACTTAAGAGTGTTATGGAGGAGTCCAAGAAACTTATAATTCAAATTAAACACTCTAAGTATATACGTGACCAGAAAGATTATAGCAATGGTACCGTCTATATTTCGCGAAAGAAACAAAGAGGCAGAGTTTGGTCTCAGACACATAATAATAGGTCTAGGGCTCAACATACAGGTCAGGACACTGCACAAGGTAAACTTGGAAAAGAGGAAAAAGAAAAAAATAAGCCAAATATAGCGTCTGGAACAAAACAGGTAGTTTTCTCTGACTCTGAGCCTGAGCAGACAGATGAGGACAGATTTGCCTCTAGTTTTGAGGATGAGGGCTGCACTGGCTCAGAGGGGGAGACAACTGAAGTAATGGTAAATACAGAATTCAATTCTAGACCAAGAAGTATCCTAAAGGATCCCAAGGGAGTAATGATGGGAGCTATACCAAAGAGGGGTGGGAGGGGCCGTCGCAGAGGGGGGCGGTCACCCTATTCCCAGTCTGGTAATACTAGAGAAATAGCCACTAATCATATGGGACCCAATATGCAGGTTTTTCAGTGGGCTCCAAAACAACCCAGAGGGGGAGGGAGGGGCTATACACAAATGAAAGAGGACACTTCCATTCAGTCCCAGAGGTACCCAGTGAGGGAAAGCAGGAACACCAGGGGGCACAGATACCAGTAAGTGACTTCACAGTGGTTAATCTTTCTACCCATCAACTTACAGATGCTGAGAGGAAAGTCCTGGGGTATGGTCTCAATTTTGTCCCCTCCCGGGATTTTGATCTATTCCAGACCATATTGGACGTTAATAAGATGGTTAGGGACCTTACTTTAAGGAAATTCTTCTCAGCATCACCAGACAGCATACCTAAAGAAACACATACACAGGTGAGGAGGAGGGACAACCCTGATATGCCATTTAATGATGCCTGTGCCTTAGTAGATCTAGAGGACCTGAGTGGTACACAGGAGGCTAGTTTAGAAGTTTCAATGATAAGCAAAAAACATCACAATCTGAAATCCCGGTCTAAGTTTTACCCACTACAAGCTAGGGGTAAAAGTCTGGAGGTTTTCCACAAGAGAGTTATTGAAGATCTCACTAAACTAGATGATTCCAGAAAACATGATTATTACTCCAATCTGTCTAGGTTGGAAAAAGAGGCTATTGCCAGATTACAAAACAACAAGGAAGTGGTAATTCGCCAATCGGATAAAGGGGGAAGTGTTGTCCTACTAGATACAAGTGCCTATATCCAAGAGGCATTGAGGCAACTTGAGGACTCTGAGGCATACATGGAATTGTCTCGGGACCCTACACCTGAGTATAAGGCTACCCTAAAGGACCTTTTGGATGATGGGGTGGAGATGGGCATTATTGACGATCAGACATATGATTGTCTATTGGTAGATAATCCAGTAATGCCCATCTTCCACCACCTTCCTAAGGTACATAAGAGCCTGGTGGATGTACAGGGCAGGCCAATAGTGGCAGGAATTGGGTCCCTTTTGGAACCCTTGTCCAAGTGGGTGGACCAATTCCTACAACCACTAGTTCGCAAACTGCCCAGTTTTGTGAAGGACACTACACATGTGCTCTCCAGACTTAAGGATGTCGTTTGGGAGGAGGGGTACAGTTGGGCAACCATTGATGTGGTGTCCCTGTACTCCTCCATACCACACAAACATGGTCTGAAAGCTGTTTTGTTCTTTTTGAACAAAGAGACTGACCTTTCTCCTGAACATGGAGCATATGTGCTGAGAGTGGTTAATTTTCTACTCCGGCATAATTTCTTCATGTTCAGGAGTAAATTTTACCTCCAGAGACGTGGAACAGCCATGGGGGCCAAGTTTGCCCCCTCCTACGCCAACCTGTTCATGGGGTGGTGGGAGCGGTTCCACGTCTTTGGGGGTAATAGAAACCAGACCCAACATATCGTAAAATATCTGCGCTATATTGATGACCTGCTGGTCATTTGGTCAGGCAGCAAAGATCAACTTGATAATTTGGTTGATGTACTCAATGTCAATGGTGTTGGTCTACGGTTCACCTTTGAGTGGCACCAGACCAGTATAAATTACTTGGATGTTACCCTCACATCCAGTGGTGATACTGGAAGGGTTTCCTCTTCTCTCTACAGGAAACCCATCTCCGGGAATACATTGTTACACGCCAAGAGCAGTCATCCCAGGCATGTTTTCAAAGGTATAGTAAAAGGCCAATTCATGCGGATAAAAAGAAACTGCTCCCGGAGAGAGGATTTCCTGAGAGAGAGTGAGGATCTGAAAGTGAGATTGAGAGAAAGAGGATACTCCAAAAATTTGGTTAGTAAGACCTTCATGGAAGTATCTGCAATGGACCCGAGTTGTAACCAAGGGAGGGCAAGAGATAACAGATTAAAGGATGATAACTCCAACAGAATCAAACCAACGTTGGTTACAGCTTTCTCAAATCAATTTGATAAGGTCTGTAAAGTTATTGAAAGGAACTTGCCAATACTTCGAGGCGACACAGTTCTGAGACATGTTATGGACGATGGATGTAACTTCATCTATAAATGTAACATGACCCTGGGCAACATTTTGTCTCCCAGTATGTTACCCCAGCAGGATAGTGGTAGCTCATGGTTAAAGGTCAAGGGAACATACAAGTGTGGTAAAAAAACATGCAAATCATGTGATCACATGGTTGTTTCAAAGACCTTTTCCTCAACCAAAACGTTGGAGGTTTTTGACACTAGGGGTTGCATCAAGTGTGGCAATAGATATGTCATTTACTTGATTGAATGCACCCAGTGCAAAAAACAATACGTAGGCAGAACCACCAGGCCTGTGGGTAAGCGAATCAGGGAGCATCTCTCTTATGTCTCCCAGGAAAGGGCTGTTTCTGCTCTATCCAAACATTTCTTGGAGGTACACATGGGGGATGTTGGAACCTTCAGGTGGCGGGCTATCGAGTCAGTATCTAGACCACCAAGGGGAGGTGATTTATTACATATCCTTTCCAGGCAAGAGATTTACTGGATACACAGGCTCGGTAGCCTGGTACCTGAGGGTTTCAACTCAATTCAACATTATAAATTATTGGCACAGATAGATCTGGCTAGTTCCAAATACTTGAGAATATATCCTTTTAACATAGTCTCTCTGTTGTCTACCACCCTATTGGCATTGTGGTATCATTATGGCTATATCAATAAACTACCCAAGAAAAACCACTCCAAATAAATTATTCTCCTAATAACTAATAATCTCCCTTTTGTTCTTCCCCTTTTTCACATATAACCTAGCTAGAGTATAAGGTAATAAAATTATATGTTCACTTGACTTTATGATTTTATAGTTCCTGTTCATCTGTTGGTAACAATAGTGTATTTTGTATTTTGTGCTGTATACATTTACACCTTTGAACAGGAGTTTGTATTCAATCAGTTTGTCATGTATTATATATGCCTTAGTTACCACCTAGCCATTTTCCTCCTGGAATCCATTAAACATTAAACCTAACGGGTGGTTTTAATTTTGGATAAGGGAAGGTATGAAAAAGTAACATATAGTGTGAGAATAAATATAGAGAAAACGATGAGGAAAAATGCATGGAAAGTTTATGCCTATTGCTAACATATCTATGTACTCTTCTTTAGCACTCCAATAGAGTATACATATATATATATATGTTTTCAATTGCTTTTGCAAAGATATATATATACTTTGTATCCTTTGTATACAAACTCCAATCCCAGCTAGCTATGAGGTACAAGGTGTTTTTAATTTTAACAAATCATGTTAGATTGTTACCACTCCCATTTGGGGAGTGGTCAACAGGTATATAGGGTGCTTTCCCTGAATACCTGTCACTGTCTATGACTACGGCCACACTGGGCCGAAACCGGTCAGACTTTTCCACTTGTCTCTCTTGCTGAGAGTTATCTACATGTTTTATCCTGAATCATTTCAATAAAATTTGCCTTTTATATATGGAACTGGAACCAAGTTGATTTTTTCTACCTACACTGGGACGTTTATGGATACTGTTTTGTTTTAAATGATAAATATGTACTATTAATTATAAATACTTATACATAGTCCTTGAAAATAATGGGAAGGTTTATGTCCATTAGTGCCAAAATAGTCCCAATAAAAAGATCTCCCAATCCGTGAACATCAAAGAGGACCCCAATCGGTGGCTGCTCTCTCCAAAAATATTTGTTACAGTATCCTTTCGTCCTAGAAAGACAAAGAAGAGGCGCTCTGGTGCAGATAATTCTAGGATATGTGAGGGTAATAGAAGAGAACAATGACTCAACACTCACAAGTGTATTTGCACATGCAGTGCAATAACTGACGAGCCGAAGCTTCAGAGCCGCTCGGCTGACTCACTCAGGACCAAACAGCTGCGTGTGACCGTCGCGTATCAGAGGGTGAAGATGTATATCTGTAATATAAGGCAAAAGACTCCCTTGGTGCAGAATACCCAAAGCACAGTCAGACACACAACAGATAGCGGAGGACCTATACTCACATACGGAGTTGCACAACCAGTGCAATATCAAACAAGCCGAATCTTTAAGAGCCGTTCGGTTGACTCCCTATGATCAAATCAGCTGTTCCTCGGGAAGCCGGATGATATTTCCAAAACTGATGGCTGTTAAAATTTAAGGCAAACCACTGTCGTTCCAGTCCAAATAACGAACAGAGAACTAGCAATTGTTATACCCAATAATATTTGGCTGGAGAATAATTGTCTCAGAGCAAGGTAGGACAGATATAAAACTTTAATAAAACTCTAAAAAGTTGCTTTGCAACACGTTTCTCAGCTGCAGTGCCGTTTCATCAGGCTACATAAATTTGTGAACTACCTTGCTACCTTATAAAGGCTGAACAAACCAATCAAAAGTTGGCATACTCACACACCCACAATACACAGATGTATTAATCAGAGCCTAAGGTTTGACTATGGGGTGAATGGTATAACCATTAAAAAAACTGTTTAATACATATATCAACTTATACAAATCTCTATATAACAATCATTTGATGCAATACAATAGTTACAACAATTGTTTATACATGAAGTGTTTAAATCTCAGCAGATTAAAAAATGTAATGATCCTTTTTCAAATCTAGCGTCTAAACAAATTTTAGCAATGAATGATATTGATGGCTCAATGGATCTTTGGCGAAAATAAAAATATATATGCATATAGTTATATCAATTAATCGAGTGAATCATATGGCTGATCATATAGAAAAATCAAAGCACTAACATATGAAATAAATATAAAATTAATAATGCATTGAATGCGCCGGACTGGTTATTTAATCCGATCATATAAAATGATGTTTAACAAACGACACAAGAAATAATAAAAAGTAAAATAATGATCCTAGATGAAGAGTGTGTATTGTCATTATAACTAGGGTAGTGACACTAAAGTATTGATATAATATGCTCAAAATAGGTGCACTTGACGTAAGACTTAGTCATGTACTAAATTGTGATGTGTGAAAAGAATTTGTTCAAAGTTGTTAAGTGCTGATAAGGTTCAGATAACTGGACGATAGTGAGTTGATATTTAAATATAAAATTCATTATATATATTATTATATTATTATATGAGTGTATAAACTATATCAATGCAACATTAGCTACTTGGTTAACCAGTGGTGTATGAAGTGAATACAAGAATGGAGAGGGAATAGGGGAAGTGAAGAGGGTGGATATAGAATGTGTACTCTATACTAGTGTTGAATTAGTAGTATCAGCAATTGAAAAATGTGATGTAAATGAATGTGTACTAGATATTAAGTGTATAAAAGTATCCTAAAATGAATATAGAATCTAAATGATATTAGTGAACATATAATACAGTAACTCTATACGAGAGTGAAAGATAGGGGTATTTGTAACAGAGAATACAAGATATATATATATTGCGCCAAGGAAAGTGACATGGGAAGGAATAGTGATGTGAAATATAATAAAGTAAATATCAATAAAATATAGTTGATCTATGTATCTGTAACAATACATATTGATTAAAATAATAATAATCATTGGTAAAAAAGTGTAAATCGGTAATATGTTAATCTGTTAAACTATTTAACATTTTGAACAGACAATATTTCTCTTGTAAGGTGTATCCAGTCCACGGGTTCATCCATTACTTGTGGGATATTCTCCTTCCCAACAGGAAGTTGCAAGAGGACACCCACAGCAGAGCTGTTTATATAGCTCCTCCCCTAACCCCCACCTCCAGTTATTCTCTTGCAACTCTCGACAAGATAGGAAGCATCAAGAGATATGTGGTGACTTAGTGTAGTTTTACCTTCAATCAAGAGTTTGTTATTTTTAAATGGTACCGGCGTTGTACTGTTTTTCTCTCAGGCAGAAATTAGAAGAAGAATCCTGCCTGGAGATTTGATGATCTTAGCGGTTTGTAACTAAGGTCCATTGCTGTTCTCGCACATAACTGATGAATATGGGAAAACTTCAGTTGGGGGAACGGCCTGCAGATTACCTGCTTTGAGGTATGTTCAGTATTTTTATTTCTAGAGAGAGGAATAAGTTCTAGAAAATGCTGACAGAGCCTTGTGTATTTGAGGTAAGCCTGATGCAGTGATTTAACAGCAACTGGGATCATGCTTACATAACAGGGTAATACAGGTGGCCCTCGTTTTACAACGGTTCAATTTACACCGTTTCAGAATAACAACCTTTTTTTCCAGTCATGTGACTGCTATTGAAAAGCATTGAGAAGCAGTGCATTTATTAAAATAGCCAGTAGGTGGAGCTGTCTGCTTGTGTTGCAGTAAAGCCAAGCAAGCTGAAATTAATCAGGTTAACCAGACCTGAGCTATTGAGCAGATTTCAAAGGAACAAGATCTTCCTGTCTATAACTCAGTTATAGATTGGAATGCATAGAAAGAACTGTTTGCAGAAAATGCAAGTGAAGTCTGTGTTGTTTGATTATTTTATTAGGTTTATAATGCTGTTTAGCAAATGTTTTTGTTTATTTAACTTAGTTTAATTATATATTCTGTTTTGTGTGATTATTTTCTTAGGTTTATAATGCTGCATTTCAAAGCTTTTAAAATAATATATTAGGTGTAACTTATGACAATTTTGAGAGGGGCCTGGAACCTAACTCCCTCACTTCCCATTGACTTACATTATAAACTGGGTTTCAATTTACAACGGTTTCGATTTACAACCATTCCTTCTGGAACCTAACCCCAGCGTAAACTGAGGGCTACCTGTACTCATGTTAATATTCATATTGCTTAGTGACAAAACGTTTGCATGATTTCATAAATAGGACGTTTTTTCTCTGAGGGAGATAAGTCTTTATTTGGGGCCTAGTTTCCACATGGCTAGTCAGATACTCCCAGGAGTATTTTCTTAAGGCCCCTCTGACATCCAGTACATGGTGGGAGGGGCCTATTTTAGCACTCTAACTGTGCAGTTTTAATACAGACTGAGACATCCAGCTTCCCTAGAAGAGTCCTCTGGCATCTGAGAACCATTTCAAAGGGGTTATTTCTGCACAAAATCGTCATTAAGGGCAGGTAGGAGCCTCAGCAGAGCTGTGGCATGGTGCTCAATTGATTTTTAAAGTTTTTTAACGTTTTTCAATCCGGTTTGAGGCCTAAGGGGTTAATCATCCATTTGCAAGTGGGTGCAATGTTGCTTTAGTCCCTTACACATACTGTAAAAATTTCAAAGATTTTACTGTAATTTTTCACTGTTTTGCAGTTTAAGTGCTAGTTTTTTTATCTTAAAGGCACAGTAACGTTTTTGTTTAATTGCTGTTTCACCTTTATTAAAGTGTTTTCCAAGCTTGCTTGTCTCATTACTAGTCTGTTAAACATGTCTGACATAGAGGAAACTCCTTGTTCAATATGTTTGGAAGCCATTGTGGAACCCCCTCTTAGAATGTGTACCAAATGTACTGAAATTTCTATAAACTATAAAGACCATATTATGGCGCTTAAAGATTTATCTCCAGGGGATTCTCTGACTAAAAAGAGGGAGATTATGCCATCTAACTCTCCACATGTGTCAGAACCTATAACTCCCGCTCAAGTGACGCCAAGTACATACAGCGCGTCTAATTCTTTTACCTTACAGGACATGGCGGCAGTTATGAATGCTACCCTCACAGAGGTATTCTCCAAACTGCCAGGGCTACAAGGAAAGTGAGACAGCTCTGGGGCTAGAATTAATACAGAGCTTTCTGACGCGTTATTGCCTGTGTCCGATATACCCTCACAATGCTCAGAAGCCGAGACAGGTGAGCTTCTATCTGTGGGTGACATTTCAGACTCAGGGAAGGCGTTACTTCAGTCTGATTCTGACATGACAGCGTTTAAATTTAAGCTTGAACACCTCCGCTTATTGCTTAGGGAGTTTTAGCGACTCTGGATGACTGTGACCCCATTGTGGTTCCAGAGAAATTGTGTAAAATGGACAAATACTTTACAGTACCTGTTTACACAGATGTTTTTCCAGTCCCTAAGAGGTTTTCGGAAATTATTACTAAGGAATGGGATAGACCAGGTGTGCCATTCTCTCCCCCTCCTGCTTTTAAAAAGATGTTTCCCATAGATGCCACCATACGGGACTCGTGGCAGACGGTTCCTAAGGTGGAGGGAGCAGTCTCCACCCTAGCTAAGCGTACAACTATCCCAGTCGAGGACAGTTGTGCTTTCCTAGATCCTATGGATAAAAAATTGGAGGGTCTCCTTAAGAAAATTTTTATACATCAAGGTTTTATTCTCCAGCCTCTTGCATGCATTGCCCCAGTTACAGCTGCAGCATTTTTTTGGTTTGAGGCTCTACAGGTGGAGACCCCGTTAGACGATATTCTAGACAGGATTAAAGCTCTTAAGTTAGCTAACTCCTTTATTTCTGATGCCATTTTTCATTTAGCCAACGGCTAAGAATTCAGGTTTTGCCATTTTGGCGTGTAGGGCGCTATGGCTTAAGTCCTGGTCAGCAGACGTTACTTCAAAGTCTAAGCTTCTTAACATCCCCTTCAAGGGACAGACCCTATTCGGGCCCGGTCTGAAGGAGATCATTTCTGAAATTACTGGAGGAAAAGGTCACGCCCTTCCTCAGGATAATTCCAATAAGTTAAGGACCAAATGGAAATTTTGCCCAGTCCAAACCAGTCTGGAAACCTAACCAGGCTAGGAATAAGGATAAGCAGGCCAAGAAACCTGCGGCTGCCTCTAAGACAGCATGAAGGAGTAGCCCCCGATCCGGGACTGGATCTAGTGGGGGGCAGACTCTCTCTCTTTGCCCAGGCTTGGGCAAGAAACGTCCAGGATCCCTGGGCATTAGAGATTGTTTCCCAGGGATATCTTCTGGACTTCAAAGCTTCATCTCCAAAGGGGAGATTTCATCTCTCACAATTATCTGTAAACCAGATAAAGAGAGAGGCATTCTTACGTTGTGTTCAAGACCTGCTGGTTATGGGAGTGATCCACCCAGTTCCAAGGGAGTAACAGGGACAGGGCTTCTATTCAAATCTGTTTATAGTTCCAAAAAAGAGGGAACTTTCAGACCAATCTTGGATCTCAAGATCCTAAACAAATTTCTCAGGGTCCCATCCTTCAAGATGGAGACTATCCGAACCATCCTCCCTATGATCCAGGAGGGTCAATATATGACTACCGTGGACTTAAAGGATGCTTATCTCCACATTCCGATTCACAGAGATCATCATCAGTTCCTCAGGTTCACCTTCTTAGACAGGCATTACCAGTTTGTGGCTCTTCCCTTCGGGTTAGCCACGGCACCAAGAAACTTTACGAAGGTTCTAGGGTCTCTACTGGTGGTTCTAAGGCCACGGGGCATAGCAGTGGCTCCTTACCTAGATGACATTCTGATACAGGCGTCGACTTTTCAAATCACCAAGTCCCATACGGACATTGTTCTGGCTTTTCTGAAGTCTCACGGGTGGAAGGTGAACGAAGAAAAGAGTTCTCTCTCCCCTCTCACAAGAGTTTCCTTCCTAGGAACACTGATAGATTCAGTAGAAATTAAAAATTTTCTGACAGAGGTCAGGTTATCAAAGCTTCTAACTTCCTGCCGTGCTCTTCATTCCACTTCTCGGCCGTCAGTGGCTCAGTGTATGGAAGTAATCGGCCTAATGGTAGCGGCAATGGACATAGTTCCGTTTGCCCGTCTACATCTCAGACCACTGCAACTTTGCATGCTCAATCAGTGGAATGGGGATTACACAGATTTGTCCCCTCTGCTAAATCTGGATCAAGAGACCAGGGATTCTCTTCTCTGGTGGTTATCTCGGGTCCATCTGTCCAGGGGAATGAGTTTCCGCAGGCCAGAGTGGACTATAGTCACTACAGATGCCAGCCTTCTGGGCTGGGGCGCAGTCTGGAACTCCCTGAAGGCTCAGGGTTCGTGGACTCAGGAGGAAGCCCTCTTTCCGATAAACATTCTGGAACTGAGAGCGATATTCAGTGCTCTTCAGGCTTGGCCTCAACTAGTTGCGGTCAGGTTCATCAGATTTCAGTCGGACAATATCACGACTGTAGCCTATATCAACCATCAGGGGGGACAAGAAGCCCCCTGGCAATGTTGAAGGTTTCAAAGATAATTCTATGGGCAGAGGTTCACTCTTGCCATCTCTCAGCTATCCATATCCCAGGAGTAGAGAACTGGGATGCTGATTTTCTAAGTCGGCAGACTTTTCATCCGGGGGAGTGGGAGCTCCATCCGGAGGTATTTGCCCAGCTGATTCAACTATGGGGCAATCCAGAAGTGGATCTGATGGCGTCTGGTCAGAACGCCAAGCTTCCCTGTTACGGGTCCAGGTCAAGGGATCCCCAGGCAGCGCTGATAGATGCTCTAGCAGTTCCCTGGTCCTTCAGCCTGGCTTATGTGTTCCCACCATTTCCTCTCCTCCCTCGTCTGATTGCCAAGATCAAGCAGGAGAGAGCTTCAGTGATTTTGATAGCACCTGCGTGGCCACGAAGGACTTGGTATTCAGATCTAGTGGACATGTCATCCCTTCCACCATGGACTCTGCTGCTGAGGCAGGAACTTCTACTCGAAGGTCCATTCAAACATCCAAATCTAATTTCTCTGCGGCTGACTGCTTGGAGATTGAACGCTTGATTTTATCAATACGTGGTTTCTCCGAGTCGGTCATTGATACCTTAATTCAGGCTCGAAAGCCTGTCACCAGGAAAATCTATCATAAGATATGGTGTAAATATCTTCATTGGTGTGAATCCAAGGGTTACTCATGGCGTAAAGTCAGGATTCCTAGGATATTATCCTTTCTCCAAGAAGGATTGGAGAAGGGATTGTCAGCTAGTTCCTTAAAGGGACAGATTTCTGCTCTGTCTATTCTTCTGCACAAGCGTCTGGCAGATGTTCCAGATATTCAGGCGTTTTGTCAGGCTTTAGTTAGAATCAAGCCTGTGTTTAAACCTGTTGCTCCGCCATGGAGTTTAAATTTAGTTCTTAAAGTTCTTCAAAGGGTTCCGTTTGAACCTCTGCATTCCATAGATATCAAGCTTTTATCTTGGAAAGTTCTGTTTTTGGTAGCTATCTCTTCGTCTCGAAGAGTTTCATAGTTATCTGCCTTACAGTGTGATTCCCCTTATCTGATATTCCATACAGATAAGGTAGTGTTGCGTACCAAACCTGGATTTCTTCCTAAGGTGGTATCTAATAAGAATATTCCGTCACTGTGTCCTAATCCTTCTTCAAAGAAGGAAGGTCTATTACACAATCTTGACGTGGTTCGTGCTTTAAAGTTTTATTTACAAGCTACTAAGGATTTTCGTCAAACATCTGCATTGTTTGTTGTCTACTCTGGACAGAGGAGAGGCCAAAAGGCTTCGGCATCTTCTCTTTCTTTTTGGCTGAGAAGTATAATCCGTTTAGCTTATGAGACTGCTGGCCAGCAGCCTCCTGTAAGAATTACAGCTCATTCCACTAGAGCGGTAGCTTCCACATGGGCTTTTAAAAATGAGGCCTCTGTTGAACAGATTTGTAAGGCGGCGACTTGGTCTTCGCTTCATACTTTTTCTAAATTCTACAAATTTGATACTTTTGCTTCCTCGGAGGCTATTTTTGGGAGAAAGGTCTTGTAGGCAATGGTGCCTTCCGTTTAAGTTCCTGCCTTGTCCCTCCCTTCATCCGTGTCCTAAAGCTTTGGTATTGGTATCCCACAAGTAATGGATGAACCCGTAGACTGGATACACCTTACAAGAGAAAACAAAATTTATGCTTACCTGATAAATTTCTTTCTCTTGTGGTGTATCCAGTCCACGGCCCACCCTGTCACTTTAAGGCAGGTGCTTTTTATTTTTAAATTACAGTCACCACTGCACCCTATAGTTTCTCCTTTTTCTTGCTTGTCTTCGGTCGAATGACTGGGGATGGCAGTTAGGGGAGGAGCTATATAGACAGCTCTGCTGTGGGTGTCCTCTTGCAACTTCCTGTTGGGAAGGAGAATATCCCACAAGTAATGGATGAACCCGTGGACTGGATACACCACAAGAGAAAGAAATTTATCAGGTAAGCATAAATTTTGTTTTTTGTAATAATAAATATTGGTCATCTATTGAGAATATATGAAGTCCTTATTACATACAGTATCAGGTCTAAATAATGACGATAGAACCATAATATAAATGAAATGTAAATGGGCTTAAAATAAAATATATGATACTATAGTATAATTATCTTATATGATCGTGACTAAGTGCATGGCAATAGTCACTAGCCCAACTACCATACTTTACAAAGTACAATATGATAGTATATATTATACTATTATTCCTCATTTAAATCCAAAGTGAAATATTTGTATCCCTATAATATTTCTCTAATATTTGTGCCAAATCGGTACAGATGTTTATCATGAGGGACAGGCAGAGAGAGAGAGACACACACTGGACAAACCAAAGCTTATCTAAAAGGCTGCCAGATCCACATTGAGGTTGAGCCCCAAAGGGTGCATGGTTTTTAATTTATGAATCCAGTATGTCTCTCTCTGCCTGAGCCTCAAAAATCTATTATATAAATGAGATGGAGGAATTTCCTCTATTGGTATGATGGTATAACAATGAGGGTTCCCTTGATGTTTATTATAACAGTTCTTTATGACGCTATGTGATTTTTTTGTTTCTTAAAATGCTGCAATAATGCTCTGACCACCTATGGCTCAGGCGTCTGATGGTACGGCCAATATATTGTACCCCACACTCGCAAGATATTAAATATATTACATAGTGTGAGGCACAGGTCATCAAGCTCTTTATTTTATAAACTTTTTTGTCAACATGAGAGTGTAAAGAGAGTGTGCCATGACCTATATGGTCACACATTTTACAGTTGGAGATTCTACATTTATAGGCTCCCCTATTCTTTGTTGAAGGATTGATATTTTTCCTATTGTTTGATTCCTTAGAAATATGATGTTTTTTATTAACTTTATGTTTAACTACTTTACTCGGTGCCAAAATATTTTTAAGGTTAGGGGCCTTCCTATATACAATAGATGGACCATCACCAATCAGATCATTTAGGATTGGATCTCTTTTAAGTATTCTCCAATGTTTTTGAAAAATATCACTTATATATTTGTAACTGCAATTATACTGTGTAATAAATCTTATCTCAACAGGTTTCTCAATTTTTGATCTTGTTTATTGGGCATATTGGTTTTGAATAAAATAATTCTCTCTATTTTCATTTCTGGCTCTTTGAAAACTAGATTCTATAAGATCCGCTGGATAATGTTTTTCTTTAAATCTCTCTTTAAGTATAAGACTCTGTTAATCGTAGTCTGATAGTAAGCTACAATTACGCCTTATTCTCTTGAATTGGCGGTATGGGACATTCCTTTTCCAGGGATAATGGTGGTTGCTGGAAAAGTCTAAATAGCTATTGCTATCAACAGCTTTGAAATGAGTAGAGCTATCTATTCCACCATGTTCATTAAAACAGAGACGCAAATCTAAAAAGACCACACTTTCTTGATGAATACAACTGGTGAATTTATGTCCTCTATTATTCAAGTTGAGGTGATTTACAAATTGTAGAGCCCTTTCTTGGGTGCCATTCCACAAAAATATTAAATCATCTATAAATCTGCCATAGAACACCAGGTTCGCCCCAAATTCTGATTGGTAGATGTATTGATTTTCAAAGCTCCCCAGATATAAATTTGCAAAACTGGGGTGCGAACCTGGTGCCCATGGCAGTTCCCTTCACCTGCAGGAAATATTCATCTTGAAATAAAAAATAGTTGTGTTGTAAAACAAATAGTATGAGTTGTAAAATGAATTGTTTCTGTAATAGAGGAATATACATGTCCTCTTCTAAAAAGACTGATATTTCATTCACGCCCTGGTCGTGAGGGATATTAGAGTATAGAGCCTCCACATCACAAGTGATCCAGAGGTGATTATTGGTAATCGGGATGTTTCTTAATTTGTCTAATAAATCAGATGAATCTCTGATATATGATTCAAGATTAACCACGTATTTTTGGAGAAAAAAGTCGATATAAGCAGATACATTCTCAGTGAGACTACTTATGCCCGCTATTATCGGTCTGCCCGGAGGATTTACCGTGTCCTTATGAATTTTGGGCAGATGATAATAGAAGGCACAGCTCGGCTCCCTGGGAATTAGAAAGTATCTTTCTTTCTTGGACACTATACCCTTTTGGTGGGCAAAATTAATTAGACCCGTTAGGGTTTTTGAATATTTAGGGGTAGGATCTTCTTTTAAAGATGAATAATAAGATTTATCCTGTAGAATTCTAGTTGCCTCTTTAATATAGTCTTTATAATTCTGAAGGACAATAACGCCCCCTTTATCGGCTTGGCGGATTATCAATTCTGTGTTATTTTTTAAGGCCTCTAAAACTTTAAATTATGATTAGGAATGTTTTTCGGAAGCTGCTTCAGTTCTTCTAGAACCAACTCTTTGAACATTTCAATGTATGTATTGTTTGAAATCTGTGGGTTGAAGTTAGACTTATTTTTGAAATTTGTCTGAATGTAACCCTCACTTAGTTGTGCCAGAAGTGTATCTGGTTCGTATGTGGGGAAACCTGAGGTTATTCTAGTCTCCATAGTATCTGTTAGTATAGGTAACACATTAGATTCTTTAATGTTTTTCTCAGCAAAGTACTTTTGCATAGTAAGTTTCTGTGTGTATCTATTCAGGTCTACAAATAGGTTGAAGGTGTTATGGGAGTTTGAGGGGCTAAAGGATAATCCTTTTCCCAAAACTCTAATTTCGTCATCTGTTAAGTGGTGGGATGATAGGTTGAAAATGCCCTTTTTTAATCTTTGTAGTCTTGTTTTTTTGATGGTGGACCTACGCCCTCTGCACCCCCGTCTATGTATGGTCTTTTTCCTTTGTGCGACTGGGTGTGTGTGGTGATTGGTTCCAAGTAACTGGCTATTTTCCTCTGTGACCATGATTGTGGTCTCTGTCTCTGTTCTAAAAAAACAGCATTGTCCGTAACATTTGGATGACTATTTCCATTAAAGTTATCATTAGTACCAAAAGTTGTCAGTCTCCTCATATTGGCCCCAAGAGGAGCATGCGGTTCATTCAAAACTTCATACCCATATAGAATAATCAAAAGAATCTCTTCTATTAGGTTCACATCTGTTATGAGTGTCAAACTGTGGGTTTGAATTATTATACCAAACTGGTCTGTTGGAATTATAGTTTGTTCTTGAGGTGTGCATAGGGAATGGTAATTAGAAGAATCATGACCTTGTTGGAATTGATGAGTGGAATTTATATTGATATTAGGATGATGGTGCGTTCTATTTGATTGTGTTGTATTATTGCTTCAATTCAATTGTAGTGTGGATTAGTATTACCACCATTTCTAAAATTATTACCTCTATCAACAACTGTCCATTCAGTGTTTCTGGAACTATTTTCACCATTATGGTGTTTATTCATTTGTTGTGTGAAAGATGGATTAACTGGTGCAGAGATATTCTCTAAATGTTCTTTTATAGGTTTATAAGACAAGTTAGGGTTATGTCTATTGTTGAATCTTTTTTTATTTTTATTCCTAGATCTCCCATGGTTATATGTGTGTATCTCACCTCTATTATAATCCCCCTCATCTCGTAATAGTTTTCTATTTTTGTTTTCCAAAAGTTCTCTTTGGTATTTGTCAGTTTTCTGTAGTGTTAGTTTATTTAACTCTTCATATTCAGTAGATGTTTTGAACTGTTCTAAATGTATTTGTAATTTCTCAATTTCAATCGTAACCTTATCTACTAAAGCTTCCCTGTGTGATATTAGGATTTTCATCAGATGAATTGAGCACTCCCCTAGGGCTTCTTCCCATTTAGATGATAATTCTACATCAACTTTAAATGAACAATTTTAAAAAAATCTTAGTCCTCTAGGGATTTGCTTCCTTTCTATGTATTTTCTTAGCATTTCAGCATCCCACCAATGTCTGCACTCAATGTTTATAAGCTCTTCCAGTCTGGAAAATGAAGAGTGTATTGACAAGCTGTCTATACTAGTGTTCTCACAGAATGCAGGATAGGTGGGAGAGACAGATGATACTAATGTAAATCTCTTGTTAACTCGTTCATTAACAGAGAGCATAATGGCAGCAATAAAACCTCTAATATAGGTGAACCTTTAGGCGGAGCTAGCGGCTGGCAGCAGGAGAGAAGAGCTCCGCAATTCAACTCTAAATATATCCCATTTTCTGCTGCCGGCTGCCTTATCCAACGTTACCGCCTTGTTGGGTAGATGTAATAAGACCCCAACCGGCTAGGATAAGATCGTGAAGGGCAGAAAATCGCCCTTGCCTCGGAAGGCATTTCTATCTGCGCCACGCTGCGCACCTAACGGACCTCGCGGGCGCCATCTTGGAGGATCCCTCCCTACCTCCATACCCGTCACAGCCCAGACGGAGCTGCAGACTCATACAGCCTAAGAAGTATACCGGCAACGCTATAGGATACCGATCAAGCCGGATTATCTGTCTTTGCGGCAGCTGAAAAAGGGACAATAATAAGCGGTACTCAGGTAACACGCACCCCAAAGGGACATTGTGGGCTAACTGATTAACTCAATTAGAAGCAATGCCGATAGTAATAGACTGCAATTAAGTAATCCGGCCTGCTTCACTTCACCTTGAGAAGGAGAGCAAGCAAACACAAAAAAAAAAAGGAAAAAAAGCAAATCTATATCAGGACACAAGTTGGACTATATCTATGGTCTATATTTTCAGAGTGGGCAGAGTTTTTTCTTTTATTTTTTACCTGCTGCGTAGCTGGTATAGCTAAATTTTTACATCTGTCTTTTGTGATCTTGTGATTGTACTCGAGGCCTTCTAACTGAATAATCTGCCAGACACTTTACTGCTTCATAACTACCTCAGTGAACTTAACCTATTGCACTTGGGACTAACATTTCTAGTGTGAGACAAGTGGGGAGAGGAGCCTGCGGGGCAAAAGGAATGCTTTTGTGGTAAATACAGCTTACTTGTTTGTTTCTTACTCATCCTGCTTGTTCACAGCCTGAGGGGCCGCTGCATCTCACAGAATTTCAGTGTCACTTTGTGGTTTATGCATAACGTTCCTGCAACATTAGTCCTCTTGTACAATTTGTTCTATGAAAGTGGACGAGTATTTTCACAGACTGCCCTCGCCTTCAAGTAGCACCATGAGTCAAAGATCAAAAAATCAGGACAAGAGGCACAAAATCCTTATTGAATCACAGGCAAACACCTCACTTGCAGATATTGAAAATAATTCACCAGGTGATCACTCCTCACTCTTGCAAGAGCTTAAAGCATTTTTCTTACCAAAGATGGACAGTTTGCAGGCTGGTGTTGATACTTTAACCAGTGAGGTGAGGCTTTTTTCTACACGTATGTCTGCTGCAGAACAGAGAATTTCGGGGGTTGAGGATAGGCAGCAAGAATCAGATATTTCATTGAAGCACTTGCTGAAACAAAATCAACAGTTAATGGATAAAGTAGAAGATTTAGAAAACCGCAGTAGACGAAACAACCTGCGAATTATAGGTGTTCCTGAATCTATCAAGGATAAAGATCTATTGGACTTTGCCGCCTCAACCCTTCCAAAGCTCCTTGGTATGCCTTCAGATTGCCTCCCACTGGATATCGAGAGATCACACCGCATTGGCCCTAACAGATATCTGGACAACTCCAGGGAAAAACCATGTCAAGTAATCTTTAAGTGTTTAAATTTCCAGGACAAGCTTGCCATTCTCAGAGCATATAGAACGGCTAAAGAAGTCATTTATGATGACCACCGCCTCTTGTTATTTCAAGATTTTTCGGTGGAAGTCACTAAAAGACGCAGGGACTTTGCCTCACTCTGTTCCTCCTTGCATGAACAGGGACGCAAATTTGCTCTTATGTTTCCAGCTACCGTTAAGATCCAGACCCTTTCAGGTCCAAAAACTTTCCACTCGCCTGCAGCAGCGCAAGCATTTCTGTCCACAGAGCGAAGACAGGATAATGGTTGATAAGACTCTAACAAGAATCAATGTTCTCAGTTTTTACATAAAATGTATCTCATGACATGTTTGGTCTCTCTCTTGCAGAGACCATGGTTGTGGTTAATAGTTCTCAGTTGGTGTGTGCGCCTGTGGGGCTTGGAGGGGGAGCACTGGGATGCCGAGTCCCCTTCTGCTATTGAGCACTTGCCTCTGCTTTAAATACTCTCTTACGTCATTGGCGTTTGCAGGTGTTGCAGTGTCTCCTCTCCGGCCCGCATAGGCGACATAGATTTCATAATAAGTATGGTTGTTCATATGGTTTGTTTTCCTAATACTCTCAATGTTTGCTTAGTCCCAGCTCCTACACACCCCACTTTATTAAGGCTATGCAATACCCCCCACGTCGCATGACTCATGGTTCAGAAAGGTATGCTATCGGTGGAGTCCCTATTCATTCTAGGTTTCCCACTCCCTTTCCTGCATGTTTGGCCCTTGACCTGCATCTAGCACCTTTGGACGGCGATCCCCTGTCTGCCTTCCATCTCCTATGGTCCACTGCCGTTGGTGTTGCAGGGCTGCTTTGTTCCAGGGGTATTGTTCCTGAATGTATGCTATGTAATCTCCCACCTCAAACCTTGTCTGGCCATTGTTCGTTTGTTCCCTCTCTTCTGCCCTGCGCTACATCCCTTGAAGTAGAGCCACTCCTTGAAATGTTGAGTATGTTTTTCAATTCAAATACAACTGTGATTGGTAATTGTTGGTCCCAATACAGAAAATCTAATCATTGTATATCTGACCCCATTGTCTTGCCCTATGCTGAGCCTCTTGAGGTTATTTTACACTCTGCAATGTTGAAAATATCTTGTACTGTTTATACAGCTGTGGTTGGAAAACTTCGGCCTCAGCATGATACTAATGCCATTTTATGTTTTCACTTCCTCTATAGCTGCTGTGGAATCTATGCCTGGGGGCCTCTGGCTCCCTCCCCTCCGCCACACCGCCAACTAACGAAAGCTCAACACTGTCATCATATAAACGTAAGTCAAAATACATAGCCTATACACGTATTACCATTATAAGCTTTAGATATGTTACCTCCCATTAAAGTTATTGCTTGGAATGTAGGGGGCATCACATCCCCGGCAAAGAGGAGCATGATTCTTCACCATTTAGACTCATTACGGGCTGACATAGCTTTACTCCAAGAGACGAAACTGACAGCTGAGGAACATGAGAAGTTAAAAATACGTTGGGTCGGACAGGTTATAAGCTCCCCCACGGAGGGTAGAAGGAGGCGGGTTGCAGTCCTAGTGCGTAAAGGCTTAGCTTTTCTAAGGTAGAGATAGACAAGAAGGGGAGATTTATAATTGCCTTAATCCAGATTGACACTTCCACATACACCCTATGTAATGTTTATGGCCCCAGTGCATACGACCCTGACTTTTGGACGAACCTTCTAGCCACATTGGCCACATATAACGCTCCTATAATTATGGGGGGTGATTTTAACTTGGCTCAGGCTCTTCCTCTAGATAGGTTCTCTAGAGACTCTTCTGTCTCAAAAGCTTTGAAGATAAGTATGTCTAGATATAAACGTGAGGTATCCCTTGTTGGCTCCTTTAAAGAAACTTTGAACCTGGTAGATGTGTGGAGAGCTAGAAACCCTGTTGAGAGAGATTTCACTTGCCTTTCTAAAACGCACCATACCATGTCACGTATTGACTATTTTCTGACTGCACCAAGTATCACGCCACAGATCTCATTCATAGGTATAGGTCAAGTTACTATTTCAGACCATGCCCCAGTTACTCTAATCCTTCAGCCTAAGCCTCCAAATAATACTTGGAGATTCCCTCTTCACCTCTATAACAATATTGAGTTTCGTCGTCATTTAAAGGCCTCCTGGACACACTACGCGTCGGACAATGCTTCCCACTCAAGTACTCCAGATCTATTTTGGCATGCCTCCAAAGCGGTGATGAGGGGCCACATAACCTCTTTCACAGCACATCATAACAAGCAGCTTAAGAGGGTGGATGGGGCTCTTCTTTCTCAACTCACTGAGGCCTATAATAACTATCTATCTACCCCTACATTGCTGACTAGGAAAACATACTATGACCTTAAACAAACTAGGGATACATACCTCGCTCAACAAGATAATAAAGTCAATATTCACAGACAGGGGCGTTATTATCGGCATGGTAATAAGGCTGGCAGGTTACTCGCCAAATTGGTTCACTCTTATAAGCCTAAGTCCCAGATCCTAGCTATTAAATCCAAGGGTACCATAACTGTCGACTCTAAAGACATCATGGCCGAATTTGTAGACTATTATACTTCCCTATATTCTAAACAATTAATTCATTCAGAAGCAAAGCACAAGTTTTGGGATGCAGTGCAACTCCCTACTCTTACGGAGGACCAGACCTCCCTCTTGAACTCTAGGATACATCCTCAGGAGGTTCTTAAGGCCATTCGGCAGAACAAGCTGGGCAAAGCGGCGGGCCCTGACGGGCTACCCGCTGAATATTTTAGGATACTGGATGAAGAGCTGGCCCCTGTCCTATCTTCCCTATACTCTGCGTACCTGGCAGGCACTGAGCAAATAAATGACAGATTTTCTGAAGCCAACATTTGTCTCTTATTGAAACCCGAAAGGGATCCCACTCTTACCTCCTCTTATCGCCCCATTTCATTGTTAAATGGAGACTATAAACTTTTGACGAAGATCTTGGCGGATAGATTGGCAACGGTTCTACCACATATAGTCCATGCCGACCAAACTGGTTTTGTAAAAGGAAGATCGTCAGTGTTGAACATCAGGAAAACTCTTGGTGTGGTGGCCCATTATTGGTATAACGCACATGCACAACCCCCCTCTCAACTGCCAGATGCTTGCCTTTTAGCGCTTGATGCTGAAAAGGCGTTTGATCGAATTGAGTGGGACCATTTACACACGTCACTATCTCACTTCGGTATCCGGGGTAACTTTTCCAACTTTTTACAGCAATTATATATGGCCCCCTAATCTAGAGTCTAACTTCATCAAACCGTTGCACCTGGCTTTCTTGCCTAGGATTTTAAATCATTACCCATATTTGTACAAAATCATATCTTATTTAGGGACCCCTTGAGAGCCTGGGCCAAGATTTGTAAACTATTGGGATTGCAGAAATCTACTAGTAAATATCTCCCAATACAGGGTAACCTCAACTTCCTTTCTGGTTATACTACACAAGCATTTCAGACATGGCAAGAATCAAAACTGACCAGACTTTATCAACTACTGCATCCCTTGACCTTTGACATATTACCTTTTCAAGACTTGCGGGTGAGTTATGATCTCCCCAGCACCCACAGGTTTGCGTACTTCCAATGCAGACATTACATTTCTACACTAATTTCAGGGGGACTGTTGTCTAAGGAACCTTCCAATATAGACAGACTTTGTGCCTTGGCAAAACTGGGACCTTACAGACTCTCACACACATATACTCTGTTGTATCGTCATTTTGAGGATTCCACTCTGCGTGGGATCGTATCGAAATGGTCTCATTTTGAAGATTTAGAGGTGGACACAATGCAGATTACTTTGAGCTTTGAGAGGGCAATTCAGGGTACCATTTCTGCAAAATTGAGAGAATCGCACCTAAAGTTCTTGCACCAAGCTTATATTACCCCTGGCATGCGTGCAAAATGGGTTCGAGGGGCACGTGATCTATGCAGTAAATGTAGCCGGGTGTCCCCTGACTGGATTCATCTGATGTGGGGGTGCCCAAAGGTGCAGAGGTTCTGGCAGAAGATTTCGTTTTGGCTGGGCAAACTAACCAATCAAATTCTACCCCTCTCAGCACAGTATGTGATTTTTCTGACGCCTAGAGACCAGACACATAAATACAACACTTTTATAACTACAGTTCTCTTGCTAGCTAAACAGGCTATCCTTAGGGAATGGGTGGGAGAGAGAACCTCTCCATTTCAACAGCTGCTTAGAGCGGTACACACTCAGATGTTAATTGAGCAGGCAGACACAAGGGGAGACCCTGAGAAAAGAGTGAAGAGGTTTCTTCTTAAATGGGAGGTTTATTTGATGCAGTTACCAAACATAGTTAGGGATAGAGTTCTCCTTCCCTTTAAAAACAGTCTGTATGTCTTAAATGAAAATCTAAAGGGTAACTGGTGTCTTTCCACTGATTCAAACTGTTGAGAATTCCTTTCATTTGCGGAGGCGCTGTGTTGGCTGGATGGGGGGGGGATCCGGAGATACCCTGGGTGAGTATGAGCATATTTGTTGTTTGTTGATCTTTCTGTTTTTCCTTCTATGCTATTCTCTTTCTTTCCTTTCCCTTTTCCTTTTCCTTTCTTTTTCTTCCCTTTGTTTGTCTGTATATTTAGATATTTTTGATAAAAAAAGAGTCCAAGTACATGCATGAAGATTTCATTTAAGTATCGGGCCTTTTAACACGGTCACTGCCTTATATGTCTTACTATGCATATGTTGATATCGAAACCTATTATACCAATGTGATTGTACTTGTTTTGTATGTCTTGGATTCTTTTCTATAAATAAAGTTTAAAAAAAAAACCAAAAAAAAAAAAAAAAAAAACTCTAATATAGGTACGTGTATAACAGAAAAGAATTAGACCACACCACAAATAATGTGAATGTGTGTCCAATGAGAAAAGGTGCGCCTATTTTATGCAACTCCCTAATATTAGAAAAAGCCAATCAGGTGATATACTAAATCTTGATATGATATAATTATATAATATATGAAATAAAAATATCCTTATATGATAAGTGATGTGTACCTTATGGAATAATATATACCAAAAAAGTAAAAAAATGATAAATATGTACTATTAATTATAAATACTTATACATAGTCCTTGAAAATAATGGGAAGGTTTATGTCCATTAGTGCCAAAATAGTCCCAATAAAAGATCTCCCAATCAGTGAACATCAAAGAGGACCCCAATCGGTGGCTGCTCTCTCCAAAAATATTTGTTACAGTATCCTTTCGTCCTAGAAAGACAAAGAAAAGGCGCTCTGGTGCAGATAATCCTAGGATATGTGAGGGTAATAGAAGAGAACAATGACTCAATACTCACAAGTGTATTTGCACATGCAGTGCAATAACTGACGAGCCGAAGCTTCAGAGCCGCTCGGCTGACTCACTCAGGACCAAATAGCTGCGTGTGACAGTCGCGTATCAGAGGGTGAAGATGTATATCTGTAATATAAGGCAAAAGACTCCCTTGGTGCAGAATACCCAAAGCACGGTCAGACACACATCAGATAGCAGAGGACCTATACTCACATACGGAGTTGCACAACGAGTGCAATATCAAACAAGCTGAATCTTTAAGAGCCGTTCGGCTGACTCCCTATGATCAAATCAGCTGTTCCTCGGGAAGCCGGATGATATTTCCAAAACTGATGGCTGTTAAAATTTAAGGCAAACCACTGTCCTTCCGGTACAAATAACGAACAGAGAACTAGCAATTGTTATACCCAATAATATTTGGCTTGAGAATAATTGTCTCAGAGCAAGGTAGGACAGATATAAAACTTTAATAAAACTCTAAAAAGTTGCTTTGCAACGCGTTTCTCGGCTGCAGTGCCGTTTCATCAGGCTACATAAATTTGTGAACTACCTTGCTACCTTATAAAGGCTGAACAAACCAATCAAACGTAGGCATACTCACACACCCACAATACACAGATGTATTAATCAGATCCTAAGGTTTAACTATGGGGTGAATGGTATAACCATTAAAAAACTGTTAAATACATATATCAACTTATACAAATCTCTATATAACAATCATTTGATGCAATACAATAGGTACAACAATCGTTTATACATGAAGTGTTTAAATCTCAGCAGATTAAAAAATGTAATGATCCTTTTTCAAATCTAGCATCTAAACAAATTTTAGCAATGAATGATATTGATGGCTCAATGGATCTTTGGCGAAAATAAAAATATATATATACATATAGTTATATCAATTAATCAAGTGAATCATATGGCTGATCATATAGAAAAATCAAAGCACTAACATATGAAATAAATATAAAATTAATAATGCATCGAATGCGCCGGACTGGTTATTTAATCCGATCATATAAAATGATGTTTAACAAACGACACAAGAAATAATAAAAAGTAAAATAATGATCCTAGCTGAAGAGTGTGTATTGTCATTATAACTAGGGTAGTGACACTAAAGTATTGATATAATAAGTAAGTCATGTACTAAATTGTGATGTGTGAAAAGAATTTGTTCAAAGTTGTTAAGTGCTGATAAGGTTCAGATAACTGGACGATAGTTAGTTGATATTTAAATATAAAATTCATTATATATATATTATTATATTATTATATCAGTGTCTAAACTAAATCAATGCAACATTAGCTACTTGGTTAACCAGTGGTGTATGAAGTGAATACAAGAACGGAGAGGGAATAGGGGAAGTGAAGAGAGTGGATATAGAATGTGTACTCTATACTAGTGTTGAATTGGTAGTATCAACAATTGAAAAATGTGATGTAAATGAATGTGTACTAGATATTAAGTGTATAAAAGTATCCTAAAATGAATATAGAATCTAAATGATATTAGTGAACATATAATACAGTAACTCTATACGAGAGTGAAAGATAGGGGTATTTGTAACAGAGAATACAAGATATATATATATTGCGCCAAGGAAAGTGACATGGGAAGGAATAGTGATGTGATATATAATAAAGTAAATATCAATAAAATATAGTTGATCTATGTATCTGTAACAATACATATTGATAAAAATAATAATAATCATTGGTAAAAAAGTGTAAATCGGTAATATGTTAATCTGTTAAACTATTTAACATTTTGAACAGACAATATTTTTGTAATAATAAATATCGGTCATCTATTGAGAATATATGAAGTAAGTCATTATTACATACAGTATCAGGTCTAAATAATGACTATAGAACCATAATATAAATGAAATGTAAATGGACTTAAAATAAAATATATGATACTATAGTATAATTATCTTATATGATCGTGACTAAGTGCATGGCAATAGTCACTAGCCCAACTACTATACTTTACAAAGTACAATATGATAGTATATATTATACTATTATTCCTCATTTAAATCCAAAGTGAAATATTTGTATCCCTATAATATTTCTCTAATATTTGTGCCAAATCGGTACAGATGTTTATCATTAGGAACAGTTTAAAAATTAAGTTTGCATCTAATATATGTTAAAACATCAGTAATAATGCTGGATCATAAAAGTATACTTAATTCATTGTTTGTAATCAGTGGCGTATTTAGGTTTTGTGCTGCCCTAGGCACTCAAAATTCTGCTGCCCCCCCTTACCTTAGTTTCTATACACTCGGGATCCGCTCAGTGATAATATCACACTCTCTGCATCTTTACCTTAGGTAGTGTATACTTCGTATCAATTTCCGGCTCTTTCAGATTGCCCGTTTAATGCTGTATTACTTTTCATCATGCGTCTTGACCACCTGTTGTTTGGGTTGGGTAATAACACCTTCCTTATAACTTGAGTCGTATTGATATTGCCACCGGTTATCCTTATTGGGAAAGATAAGTGTACTCACTGTGTACAGAAACTGAGGTAACAAATACCAACAGTATAAAAAGCAACATTGTATTGGTTCTAAATATCCTGTGATCAAGGCTATATATTGGTTTGCTGCTTCCTTCGTGCTATATATCTGGGGTTGGATGGAATTATCTCACCTATATTTTTGAATTGCCACTTGTTGTTAATACAACAAACATTTTGAATCTTTGGATTACAAATACAGCAGGATTGCTGTTGCTGGAATTGTAAACTCATATTGATCCATGAACGATCAACAATTTGTTTCCTTGATGGGACTATTTGTGGCCCTTTAGCTCCACATTATACTAGGGACTTGATTATGATTGCTTAATGTATTAGTTATATGGATATACACATTGAGTTGTTCTCTTGCAGACCAGCAGCAGATTGTTAAATGTTGTTTTTTGCTGCGTAATAAATTGTACTGTATATTTATTAGGAACACTTACTGCTCTCTCCCACATTTTTCTGTGTTTCTATGTGTGATATTTACAAAAGAGTAATAGTTGAGTGCTGGATAATTGTGGTCTGCTTTTCTCTCTCTTTATACATCTTATTATTACCACAACCGTGCACCTTTAGCAATGAATCTCTAGTTTAGGGAGCATATCTTTTGTTAAACTACTCTATAAGATTATATTTGATATATTTGAAGTGCTGTTTCTATACAACTGTTTATATATATATATATATATATATATATATATATATATATATATAATGTATATATATATATATATATATATATATATATATATATATAGTATGTCTATTGTAGTCATCATTAGCCTAACATGTACAGTATAACAGTAACCCCCAAATCCACAATAAATAAACAACAGTACAGAGCTGGAGGGAGAGAGAGACAGAGGAAGGGAGAGACAGAGGGAGGGATGGAGAGATAGTGGGAGGGAGGGAGAGACAGAAGAAGGGAGGGAGAGAGAGACAGAAGAAGGGAGGGAGGGAGAGAGAGACAGAAGAAAGGGGGGAGTGAGAGAGAGAGAGAGAGAGAGAGAGAGAGAGAGAGAGAGAGAGAGAGAGAGACAGAAGAAGGGAGGGAGAGAGAGAGACATAAGAAGGGAGGGAGGGAGAGAAAAACAGAAGAAGGGAGAGAGAGAGAGAGAGAGACAGAAGAAGGGAGGGAGAGAGAGACAGAAGAAGGGAGGGAGATAGAGACAGAAGAAGGAAGGGAGGGAGTGAGAGAGAGAGACAGAAGGAGGGAGGGAGTGAGAGAGAGACAGAAGAAGGGAGGGAGGGAGAGACAGAAGAAGGAAGGGAGGGAGGGAGGGAGGAAGGGAGGGAGAGACAGAAGAAGGGAGGGAAGTAGAGAAATAAGAAGGGAGGGAAGGAGAGAAAGAAGAAGGGAGTAAGGGAGAGAAAGACAGAGAAACTGAGGGAGAGAGATACAGAGAATGGGAGACAGAGGAAGGGAGGGAGGGAACTTAAGTATTGCAATAAAGCAATAGAACCCAGTAGTTGCTAAATTATACAGTATGTCTACTGTAGTCATCATTAACCTATCATGTACAGAATAACAGTAACCCCCAAATCTGCAGTAAATGAACAACAGTACAGAGCTGGTGAATCCGGCAGCACATGAACTATAAAAGCAGGTGCAATAAAACAAGAAGATGTTGCCCAGAGACCATAGTGAGAAGTTGCAGTACCGAGTTACAAAAAAATGCATCCTGGTAAAGTAGATCTACATAATACACCTACATTCCCTTCAGCTACTGTGGGGCAAAATGATTGTGAGAAGCATGACCACTCACAGGTGAAGCCCAGGGGCATGTAAAAGGGTTCTTGGTGGTCCCAGGTCATCTGCTTCTGGATTGTGTCTGCAGTTAATCTGCAATGTGCTATACTGGGGTGTTCTGTACCTCCTCAGCTGCTACTTCACCATTAGGCCTCAGCCTGCGGCCGACATTAGCGCTGAGGCTGCCTAGCATACCCAGCTCCCAGACGACCTTTGGCTCTGGCAGATTAGGTGCAATTTGCTGATCTTGTTCCACATTGCAGCGATTCCTGCTTAGGTATATAAAGAGGCTCTGTAGTGCCATAATCTGAGTGGCTTAGTGAGGCACAGGCTGGGGGTTCTGAGTATGTCTAATAGACATCCGGAATGGCCCGTACCTTCCCTCCTACAGTATGCAAGCCTGTTAGCTTGCACGATTCGTCAGGCATTATAATATGTGTGTAATGTCTAATAGTCATCGGGGAAGGTACAGGCCATTCCAGATGTATATTAGACATTACACACATTACACATTATGCCTGATGATAGTGCAAGCTAACAGGCTTGCATACTATAGGAGGGAAGATATGGGCCATTCCGGATGACAAAATAAAATGTACAATACAATTTGAGCATACCTCTGATCCGTGTGACTGTGATAGCTTCATGTTAGAGGCAAGCTGTCTTGGACCAACCTGGACTACAAAGCAAAGCAGCTGCTACATGCTGCTTGATGCCGCCACTCTACTCCCCACACCCCCTGCTCCCGTGCCATGCGCAATAGCCAGTTACAGCCTGCACTAAGTTCTGCCCCACTCCATTGTGCAGCCCAGTTTTTTCCGTCCTGAAGCAAGCAGCTATTGAAACAGGAAGAGAACCCAGAGTGAACTACATGGGCCACCCACAAAACAGGGCATCCCCGGGCACAACGAGTATGCGTGGGGTGTCTTGTGTTGTGGATAATAGTACAGGATACGAAGCTTAAATTAGAGCCAGCGATCATAATTGCATCTAGTTCAGTAGAGTGGCCCTAGGCACTCAAAATTCTGCCGCCCCTCAAAATCTGTCGCTCTAGGCACCGGCCTCGTTGGCCTATGCCTTAATACGCCCCTGTTTGTAATTAAAATTAAGTTTGAGTCTTTCTAAAGTTTAAAAAAAAGAAAAGTTATTTGAGTAGTTACACTAATGTGTAACATCGCTTGACGGAGGCTTTTTGTGTGCGCCAGGTTGCGCTTTTATTACAAGTTGAAAGTAAAAAGTTTGCGCACAAGCGAAAACCCAACTTGCACAAAGAGTTGGACTTATAATATTGGGACTGCGTTAACGTATTCTCCCATAGACTTCAATTGAGTGTTAAAACTGCAAAAAAAAACAACACCCATACTAGCGTGCCAATCCAATCGTGTTTATTCAAGTGCACTAAACCCGAAATGAATTATTAATATTTCACATTTCAATGTTCTTCACATACAGAACAATGTCCTTTTTATTGAAAATACATATTTCTATATATTTTTATATACCTATACCTGCATATCTATTGCTATAGCTACAGGCATGATTTGTAGCCATTATAAAAGGCTTTACAGACTTATGCTGGGTGTTATAGGTTTTTTTAAATTAATTTAAATGGTCCTAATATTTAGCTATTTGTTTTTTCCCTCTGGATTTTTGTTTTTAGGAAGATTACATTACAGATGGAAAAAGTCTGACATTTACATTGTTTTTGTTTGTTTTTACATTTCAAAACTCTGCAATCTCATAATGGTGTGTATATTTTTATATCTACTGTACATTGTCTTACTGACAGATGTTCTCCTATCTCTGACAGAAGTGTGTGTTAATGTATTGCTGTGAACATTGTTTGCAAACTGCAAAAATTCAAAGACATCTCACCTTCTTAGAATGCAACATATACTAGTGTATTATTACAAAGACCAACATATGAGTTATTTATCTTTGGTGTCTGTGTTTGTCTTTGCTTTAGCTGACCATCTGACTCCTGTTTCCGGAAAATTTTCTGTAATCAGTAAAGGAAATTCAGTCTCTGGCACTCAAAGACCATAATAAGAGTTTTACGTAAATACAAGATACAAAATGAAACTGACTTTTATACATGGAACATCCGTATATTGATATTTAATTACTTCTGCGTCACTGATTTTACTTGTTAGCATTAAGAAACAAAAAAGAGACACTTTGTTCCAAGGTAGTAGCGTTTAAATAAATCACTCGAGAGCACTGAATAATAGCCCAAATACCAGTGTTGTACAACAAACCAGCAATGTAAGGAGAACTTATCCAGATACAGAGCATTGCATGCATTTATTGCAGTAGGAGGTCCGAGGGGAGTAGCTCAGACTGCAGCAGTGAGTTTGGGATCCGGGGTTGCACTACCAATTTATTTTATAACACCCCTAACCAAAACTAAAGAGCCACAAGAACCAACTATTTACATTTTTATGTGTCTTGTAGAACAGGGAGAAGCATGGACTGGTTGCCTTAGATGGCTGGTCATATTGTCCTGTTTATTGCAGCACACCTTCATATTAATATAAAGTTCTTACTTTATACTGCAGTTTCAACTTCCACTGGGGCATCTCTCCATCCAATTAATAATGTAAAGACAGACGAGGCTGTACTGCAGAAGAATGCTTTTGCTCTTTTGTTGAGGGGCATTGTTTTATTTATATTTAATGTATGTGTGTGAGACAGGGTCGTCTCCAGAACAAATTAAATGGGGGGCATGTATGAGAGTCAAAATAAGAGCAGACCTACATATTCTGCAGAAAAGTGTAGCTTCTGGCTGGCTTATCCTCCACTATTAACATTTGGAGAATATGTGCTAAATCACTAGGTAAAAGAATGAAGTCTAAATCCTATGCAGTGCACTAAAACAGAGCCATTAAACTTGAGACCCCCAGTGTAATAGCTCCTTAAAAACAATTCACGCCTTAATCACCATAATACAAAACCATTAAACTCATTCTCAAATCTCAGTCATGTCCCCTAAACAGCCATGCACCCCAAACCCCCCAATGCAATTAACCCCTTTGTTTGCAATAGCAGTGAGGATACTAGATATTATAAGGTACTGGTAATTTTGTAGATTAGATTTAGCTATACCTGTTTCTCAATAACTAACGGATATCAGGCTACTTAATACAACCTATGTATTGTGAACCTATAAGAATATGATTGTATCATATAAATATAAGTCTATAAATGGCTACCGGCTTCTGACGACGCCTCAAAAGTGCACTGTGATCGTAGTCCAGGATCTCGCCCACGATCCCGCCCCCCTCTTGCATCATCAGATGCATCAATGGCCGCCACCCGCCTCCCAGAACGGCTCCCACCCACCAACGATACCGGCCATCGATGTCCGGTACAGAGAGGGACACAGAGTGTCTCTCTCTGCATCTGATGGCCAAGGAAGGTTATTGCAGGGATGCCTCGATATCGAGGCATCCCTGCAATAACCGGAAAGCAGCTGGAAGCGAGCAGGGTACAGAGTACGTCCTCCGTCATTAACTGTATGTTTTTAGAGGACGTACCTTGCACGTCGTCGGTCGTTAAGGGGTTAAACAAATAGTTAAAGGGACATGAAATCCAAACATTTTTTTCATGATATAAACAGCTCATGCAATTTTGAACAAAGTTCCAATTTATTTCCATTATCTAATTTGATTTGTTCTCTTGATATACTTTGTTGAAAAGAATACCTATGTAGGCTCAGGAGCAGCAATACATTACTGGCTAGCTGCTCATTGGTGGTTGCACATGTATGTCTCTTCTAATTGGTTCACCTGATGTGTTCAGCTAGCTTCAAGTAATGCAGTGTTGCTCCTTCAACAAAGGATACAAAGTGAACAAAGTAAATATGACAATAGAAGTAAATTGGAACGTTGTTTAAAATAATATGTTCTATCTGAATCATGAAATAAAAATGTTGTGTTTCATATACCTTTAAGCACAGCTGCAAAGCAGCAATACACTTCTGCTGCATTGCTGAACATGGTTGGTGATTGATGGCTACACTCATATATGCCTCTCGTAATTGGCTTACCAGCTCAGTTGTCCTCAGCTATGGACTAGCAGTACATTGCTGCTTTTGAGCTAATTTTAATTATGTTTAACTATGTGTTTAACTTTTCTATGAAAGAAATAGGGAAATCGGTAAAAGATCTAACACATGCATATTCATATTGCACTTCTATGTACCTTTACATTATAAGTGTAATACAGTTTATTTTATTGGGAGGACATTTTTTCTTAAATTCTATATATGGGTTTGCTTTCGAAATCAATAAAAGCCTGAAAATATAATTCATTAATTAGTTAATTTGACAGTTTTTGAGATAAAGCTGTCTATTTTGTGTATGTTTTTTTTTTTTTTTTTTATTTCAAAGCAATTCCAGTACACCAAAATAAAAACTTTTGACATTATTTTTGGATTTCTAGATATTGGATTTTGGGAAAGTCCTTAGAAATTTATATTTGTTATAGTTGTTTGTGTCTTTATCTGATTCTTGTATAAGAAACATGATATTCTAGGTTGATTTAATTTTGGCTTAATTTGTTATGAGTTGATCATGTTGAGGGTTACTAATAGGGAATGATGGTGATAGTGATCACTGGTCAGTATAGTGGTAGACTGGTAGTGGTGGGGTTCACCAGCAAATAGCATTGTTAGCACTGGGAGATCCAAGTTATTGTTAATTGTAGTGGGGTTATAAGGACATTCCAATCCAAATGAATAGCTGCATTTTGGATTTGAAAAATCAGCTGAGATGCATATACAATGTAATAGGAACATTTGGTTAAACGTGTACTAAACTATAAGAAACAGCTGTTTACAGCATATGGGTTTTTAAAGGGAATGTTACAGACCTTTAAAGGGATAGGGATAGTAAACACCTAAAATGTTATTGTTTAAAACGATAGATAATTTCTTTATTTACCATTCCCAAGTTATGCATAACCAACACTATTATATTAGTATACTTGTTACCTCTGTAATTACCTTGTATCTAAACCTCTGCAGATTGCCTCCCTATCTCAGTTCTTTTGTGTGTGGACTCTTAAATAACTCCATGTGCAAGATTACATATGCAGCGTCGCCCCGCAAATGCCGGTGACGCCGGTTTTTAAGTGGTTTTGCTATCACCCAATCGCCCGCTATTTTTACTCCCATAAGCTAACATAAAACCGCGTTGCAAATCGGTATCACATATTCAGCGCAAGGACTTACGTAGCAAAAAATTGAGGAATTTTACTCCATTTTCACCTTGCCACACATAGGCAGGCGCAGCAAGCCTTGCGCTATAAATGTGAGCACTGTAACTCCTTTAACTGGCTGAAAATATTAACTGACACCTAACGCATGCGCAATCTATCTACCTGTCAACCACCAACCCCCACCACAACTAATAAAACTGTTAACCCCTAACCTGCCATTCACCCACATCACAATAAACCTAATAAATGTATTAACCCCTAATCCACCATTCACCCACATCGCAATGTACGTAATAAAACTATTAACCCCTAATTCAGAATTCACCCACATCGCAATCTACCTAATAAAACTATTAACCCCTATTCCGCCATTCATCTACATCGCAATCTACCTAATAAAACTATTAACCCCTAATCTGCCATTCCCCCACATCGCAATTGACCTAATTAAACTATTAACCCCTAATCCACCATTAACCCACATCGCAATAAACATAATTAATCTATTAACCCCTAAACCACCAAACCCCCACATTGCAATAAACCTAATTTCATTACTAAGCCCCCTAAATTAACCCCAAATTACATAAAATAATAAAATAATAAATTATAATTAAAATAAAAAATCCTAACAGTACTTAAAAATAAAAAACCTAAGATTAAATTTATATAATCTAAAATTACAAAAAATAAAAGTCTAACATTACAGAAAATAATAATCCATTATCAAAAATAAAAAAAATAAACCTAATCCCTATGAAAATAAAAAAGCCCCCCTAAAATAAAAACACCTAATATAACAAAAAAATCCTAAACTACCCTTTGCCCCTAAAGGGGCATTTGTATGGGCATTGCCCTTAAAAGGGCATTCAGCTCTTTTACTGCCCTTAAAAGGGCATTCAGCTCTTTTTCAGTGCCCAAAATCCCTAATCTAAAAAATAAAAAAATCCTATTGGCTGTTCAAATCAGCCAATAGAATTTCAGTAGCTCTCATCCTATTGGCTGATTAGAATTTGAAGATTCAAATCAGCCAATAGGAATGCAAGTGACGCCATATTTAAATGCGGAACTTGCATTCAATATTCAGTGTACGGTGATCATACGAAGAGGGTCCTCCATGCTCCATGGCTCCATGGTCGCCGGTCTTCAGTTCCGCAGTCATCTCCGCTCCGCGCCGGCTTGGTCCTGGATGAAGATGGAAGATGTCGCCGGCTCCAAGAAGACTTAACCGCTGCCTGGAAGAGGACCTTCCCCGCCGGACTTCAGGGATGGTGAGTACCTATTTGGGGCTAAGAGTTAGGATTTTTTATTTTTTTTTTAAGATTAGGGATTTTGGGCACTGAAAAAGAGCTAAATGTCCTTTTCAGAAAGTTGTTAAAAATTACATGCCCTATCTGAATCATGAAAGTTTAATTTGGACTTTACTATCCCTTTAAGTGGGGTCCTCATGAGCTTGAGCATGTGCTTTTGAGAGATGTGCAGGGGTCCAGTCTACTTCTTTAATCAGATTTGCTTTATTCTTTTAGTATCCTTTGTTGAAGGAGCAACAATGCACTGGGACCTAGCTGAACACATTAGTTGAGCCAATGAAAAGAGGGATATAAAAGCAGCCAGCAATCAGCATCAAGCTTCCAGTAGTGCATTGCTGCTCCTGAGCCCATCTAGCTATACTTTTCAAAAAAGAATAACAAGAGAATAAAGCATATTTGATCAAATAAGTAATATGGAAAGTTGTTTAAAATGCATGCTCTTTATGATTCATAAAAGAATATATTGGGGTTTTATATCCCTTTAAGTATCGGCTATAGTAAACCTGTGTAAACATATCCAGCAGAAGATATTACACTATCAGGAGAGATAAGTAATAAAATGCCAATTTAAAATTATTAAAGTACTGGGCTTTGGTATACAGACATAATATAAACAATCATATGTGTACAGAAAGTGATAAGATGATGATGATTTGATTTCCCTGCAAGCTCAACCAATTAGTGGGTTGTGGTTTGAAAAAACAAAACAAAAACAACTATTTCATATGCAAAAATAAACATAATTTCTCATACATTTTATACTGTGCAGCTGGTATAAAGGCTGTATAGGCTGAAACACGTAGATCTGCTCACTATCACTTTTTGGTACAAGAATATAGGGAATTAAGAGCAGGACAACTTTATAAGTCGCTTTGTATTATACAAGTGTACTTTATGGGTCCAATTTATGAAAGGCCTGTCGGACATGATCCGTCATTGCGGATCATGTCTGACAGACCTCGCTGAATGCGGAGAGCAATACGCTCTCCGCATTCAGCATTGCACCAGCAGCTCTTGTGAACTGCTGGTGCAATGCCGACCTCTGCAGATTCGTGGCCAATTGGCCGCTAGCAGGGGGGTCTCAAACAACCCGATCGTATTCGATCGGTTTGAATTGCGGTGATGTCTGTCCGCCTCCTCAGAGCAAGCCTGAAGGCTTGCCAGAAACACAGGCCTTCAAGCTCCATACGGAGCTTGATAGATAGGCCCCTATATGTGTAATTCTGGTTGTATCACTCTATTTTACCCTTTACCAAATATACCACCTGGACCAACTGATCACTGACCTACCCACAGTGATGCAGACGATAATTGGAGAACATCTTCATAGCCTAATTTGAGGCATTCTACATACTTTTACAGTTCTCTGCCCGAGTTTCCTATAATCCTCTAAATCCGTAAGAGACGTCTCTGGATTGGCTCAACACAGATCACGTGACTGGAATAATCATACTACCCACACAGCTAACGCTACTAACCTGCTGAACCGAGCGGATAAGGTACAAACTTATTGTCTGTGTGCAACAGAGGAACTTAGCCCACTCACAGAGACCACCGAATTGTACCCAACATCACTCAAGCACTACCTATACTTTGAATGAATATTGCACTAAATGCATTAGATAGCACCAGTCTTTCAAGTCGAAATTTAAAGTTATCGTTTGAACTCAAGTGAAAGCCGAAACTGCACTTCAATATTTAGTGTGACTTAAGACCTGAAGTGAAGTGTAAGGGTTAAAACATTTTTTTTACAAAACACATTATAATAAAATATTACACTCATATATACACTTTTTTACTAAAAAAATATGTAATTTAAATATTTTTAAAAGGCATATCATATATGGCAAGGTGTTTGACTGGGAAGGGTTATAATGTATGCATGTACATATATACAGGGTATATATATATATATATATATATATATATATATATATATATTTATATACTGTATGTGTGTGTGTACATGTCTATATATGTCTATGTATATGTAGGCATGTGTATGTATGTGTTTATAGATGCACGCATACATACATATATACACATATAAGCACATGTAAACACTTTTAAGACCTTCCCAGTCAAATACATTGGAATCATGCAAAATTATTTTTATTGATTTTTAATATATTTTAATGTGTTTTGAATAGAAATTGTGAGGAGGTTAGGATATGCAGGAACATAAACACTGAACAACAAAAGTCTTTTAAAAGCTTTACTGAATGATTACCAGAAAAACAATTAGTAGTTTAAATTGAAGATCACAGAAACAGCAAGTTTGAACATAAGCCCAAGACAGGACACTAACGTTTAGAGTACTTTAGTAGGTCACAGTAACCAAATCAAGTAGAACACTGATGAATTGTGCAATAAACCCAATGGTATTGCTTGGTCTTTGGAACAAAGGGAGCATACACAGGTATCAGGTAAGTATGCTTGGCTTCAAGTACCAGGTGAGCATACACAGGTACAAGGCAAGTATGCTTGGTCTCTGGAACAAGGTGAACATACACAGGTATCAGGTAAGTATGCTTGGCTTCAGTAACAAGGTAGGTTACTCAATAACTCAGCCCAGAGTGAGCTTTTATAGGAACTCCCACACCTATTGGCTACAGGTGGTAGTTCTCGTAATTAGGACATGGCCCCTTAAAACACGCCTAGAGAGCTGCAGTTGCAGCTGCTGGAATTAAATCTTGGCATTTCTCCATGTGGGACGCCGAGACATCTTTTTTGCTGACAAAGAATATACCAGCCCCAGCAGGTGACTTGGATGGTTCAATAAAACCTTTCTGTAAATTTTCTTCAATATTTTATGTTAATACTTTTAATTCTGGTTCTCATAGTGTATAGATAGAACCAAAGGGAATTGGAGCCCCAGGAAGGAGATTAATTGGGCAATCATATTCCCGATGAGGAGGGAGAGTATTAGCTCCTTTATTTTCAAAGACAGCTTGAAAATATTGATACATCTCTGGTATTTGATTAATAGATTTAACTTGGATCAGGTTGGAGGGTATCATTAATGTGGGACTTTAGACAGTGGTGGAGACAAAACTGGTACTTAAAGGGCACAATTCCAGTTTCCCAGTTAATAAACGGATGATGCCTATATAACTAGGAAAGGCCGAGCAGTAAAGGAAACATTGGTGAAGTTACTAAATCAAAAATCGCAGTCTCTTGATACCCAGGCTCAATTGTGAAGAATAAAGAAATAGTCTCCTTTGTGATTGGATCAGTTTTTAACGATGTCCAATTGATGAGCTGTATGTGAATTGGCTTTTCTTTAGTGAGACTGGGGATCTGAATACTTTTTGCTAATTTGGTGTGCAGGAAACATCCGCTGGCCCCAGAATCAATCATGGCAGGTAGACTGACTGAGCTCTTGTTCCACTGCAACAGGAGAGGTTGGGACAAATGAGGTTTTGAATAGAAAGGCATTTGATAGGAGGGGAGGAGGCTACTTAACCCTAGCAATCTTTGGCTTTGCAGTGCACACTCAAGCTATATGTCCAGGTTTTCTGCAGTACAAGCAGAGATTTAATGACCTTCTTGTTTGGTTTTCAGCTTAAGGAAGGGTTCCCCAGACATCTCTTATTTGGATGTTTTCTTCAATAGACCAACAGGTGAAGCTAGAGGCAGAGGACGAACAAACCGCTAGTGAGGAGGACTATATAAGCAGAAGGCCTCTTCCTAAGGCGGCAGGTCAATCTGAGTCAACAGAGAAATAAGGCTTTCTAGTGTTTTAGGGACTCCTACTGGTGTCATCTTTCAGGGTATCAGTCAGACCCACCCTGAATTGATCCAAGAGGGTAGTTTCATTCCAGGTGGTTGATGTGGCAGTAGTGACGAAACACTATTATACTTTCTTATACTTCTCTTCTTCCCTGTTTAAAAGCATATATTTTAGCTTGTGCAGTGGAGGTCTTGTAGGGGGTCTTCATATTGTGTTTCTAGGCTTTCAAAGAATGTATCCCAAGACTATAGGATAGGTCTGTGAGTGACAAGGAGTTGGTGAGCCCATAACTGGAACAAGGTCAGCATATATGACTTTATAGGAACTCTCTTTCCTATTGGCTCCAGGTGGGAGTTCCGGTTATTAGGTAAAATAAAATGAAACATTTCTTCTACATGAAGAACAGAAGTATTCTAGCTCATCTTCAGGTTTAGCGCAGTTGGTTGGGTTAGCAACCAATATTTTTTTTTTCTGCGCTCCCCATAAAAGTCTATGGGTAGTAGAAGTTAGCGCGGACACGATATCCAAAGTCCTTAAAGGGACATAATACCCATATGCTATGCTAAATCACTTTAAAGTGATACAGCATAACTGTAAAAAGCTGATAGGAAAATATCACTTCAACATCTCTATGTAAAAAAGGAAGATATTTTACCTCACAATTTCCTCAGCTCACTAGAGTAAGTGCTCTGTAAAAAAATATCATTCAGTTACTGCCCAGCTGCAGGCAAAACAAAAAAAGAAAGAAATGAACAGCAGCCAATCGTCAGTGCCAAGGCCAGGGATAGGCACAGACAAAGGCTGTGGCGGACATTTTCCAAAGTACAGACACCAAGGTACATTTGAAATTAAAAACATTATTTTATAATGCTTGGTGTTATTATATATGCAGATACCCCTGATCCTATAACCAGCCCTCCTCTGGCTTTAACCATGTGCCAGTGTCACTACTGTGTCATTATATAGTGCTGGATGTTATTATACTGATGCAGATACCCCTGACCATATAACCAGCCCTTTTCTGGCTATACGCATGTGTCAGTGTCACTACTGTGTCTTTACTTAGAGCTGGGTGTTATAATACTGATGCAGATACCACTGATCCTATAACCAGCCCTTGTCTGGCTATACGCATGTGTCAGTGTCACTACTGTGTCTTTACTTAGAGCTGGGTGTTATAATAGTGATGCAGATACCACTGATCCTATAACCAGCCCTTGTCTGGCTATGCATGTGCCAGTGTCACTACTGTGTCTTTACATAGAGCTGGGTGTTATAATACTGATGCAGATACCACTGATCCTATAACCATCCCTTGTCTGGCTACGCATGTGCCAGTGTCACTACTGTGTCTTTACATAGAGCCGGGTGTTATAATACTGATGCAGATACCACTGATCCTATAACCAGCCCTTGTCTGGCTACGCATGTGCCAGTGTCACTACTGTGTCTTTGTATAGAGCTGGGTGTTATTATATAGATGCAGATACATCCAGTATTTCACTCAGGCTTTATTTATTCCATAACTTATCACCCAATATTGCTAGCAGTCTCTTGACAAGCCACTAACTTTATTTACACTACCTATTTTTTTTTATTCCTATTATTTAATCAGAAAGAAAAAGATATACTAAGGTTGTGGCGGACACTGCAAAGGTTAGTCACGGACACCAGTGTCCGTGTACGGACACCTTGCCTATCCCTGGCCAAGGCCATGAATTGTTTTACTGTGATCTCATGAGATTTCATAGTAAACTTCCTTAAACTGAATAGGAAAATAACATAGCATCATGATTTGCTGCTTAAAGTCCTTTACAATGGGGTGTGAATACTTAGGACATTTTGAGGTAAAATATCTTTCTTTTTTACATAGTGATATTTTCTAGTCAGCTACAGGTGATATTTTCTAGTCAGCTTTTTACAGTTATGCTGCATCACTTTTAAGTGTTTCAACATTTGGGTATCATTGCCCTTTAAGTCTTAGTCTAACTTTTTACTTTTAACTTGTAATGTTATAATAACGTGCAGCTAATTCTGTGTGACACTATCAGGTGACTGCTGGTACTCCAGGTTGTCTGGATTGAATAGCTAGACAATTGAAATTCATCCATCTGAAGATGATAAAACAAAGTACATGAAAAGCAATGGTGGCTTTGTGGTGGATTTAGGGTTACTACTTGGTCTGCAAAGCTTATTGCAGCATCTTCAACCCTAAAAGATTTTACATACTTTTTAACATTCATATTATAGCCATGAAAGCATTTTTATGATGAACTGTGAGATGAAATAACTGCAGATGTGATAGTAACTTTTCTGTAGTTAGGTTAAATTGAAAATATACATACATGAGGCTTACTTCAGTATCAGCAGTAGGTCACATGTACTATAAAAGTTATCATTGAAGATGAGCTAACATTTAATAAAAGTATTTTTATAAATGAAAGTATAATCCAAAAATGATTCTGACCAAATGTGAAATGCAACTAATATTTTCTTAATTATCGGCCAGATTACGAGTTTTGCGTTAGAGGCTGTGCGGTGCTAACGAGCAGTTTTTTCTCACTGCTCACTTACCTGCAGCGCTGGTATTATGGGTTTTTCTAAACCCGGCGTTGTTAGGCAAGAAGTGAGCGTTGAGCAAAATTGTGCTCCTTACCGCACTCCAATACCAGCACTGCTTAAGTCAGCAGTGAGGTGGTCTATTGGAACAGCCAATAGAATGCAAGCTCAATCCTATTGGCTGATTGGATCAGCCAATAGGATTGAACTTCAATCCTATTGGCTGATTGCATCAGCCAATAGGATTTTTTCTACCTTAATTCCGATTGGCTGATAGAATTCTATCAGTCAATAGGAATCTAAGGGACGCCATCTTGGATGACGTCATTTAAAGGAACCGTCATTCAGTAAGAAGACTCCGGATCAAGAGGATGCTCCGCATCGGATGTCTTGAAGATGGACCTGCTCCACGTCGGATGGATGAAGATAGAAGATGCCGTCTGGATGAAGACTTCTGCCCGTCTGGAGGACCACTTCACCCGGCTTGGATGAAGACTTCTCCCGGCTTCGTTGAGGACTTCGGCCCGGTTGGATGAAGACTTCTGCCGCTTCATTAAGGATGGATGTCCGGTCTTCAGAACTGTAAGTCGATCTTCAGAGGGTTAGTGTTAGGTTTTTTTAAGGGTGTATTGGGTGGGTTTATTTTTTAGGTTAGAGATTTGGACTGCAATAGAGCTAAATACCCTTTTAAGGGCAATGCCCATCCAAATGCCCTTTTCAGGGCAATAGGGAGCTTAGGTTTTTTTAGTTAGTATTTTATTTGGGGGGTTGGCTGTGTAGGTGGTGGGTTTTACTGTTGGGGGGTTGTTTGTATTTTTTTTACAGGTAAAAGAGCTGATTACTTTGGGGCAATGCCCCGCAAAAGGCCTTTTTAAGGGCTATTGATAGTTTAGTTTAGGCTAGGGTTTTTTTATTTTGGGGGGGGGGGCTTTTTTTATTTTGATAGGGCTATTAGATTAGGTGTAATTAGTTTAAAGATCTGTAATTTGTTTTTTATTTTGTGTAATTTAGTGTTTGTTTGTTTTTGTAATTTAGCTAATTTAATTTAATGTATTTAATTGTTTTTAATTTAGTTAATTTATTTAATTGTAGTGTAGTGTTAGGTGTTATTGTAACTTAGGTTAGGTTTTATTTTACAGGTACTTTTGTATTTATTTTAGCTAGGTAGTTATTAAATAGTTAATAACTATTTAGTAACTATTCTACCTAGTTAAAATAAATACAAACTTGCCTGTAAAATAAAAATAAACCCTAAGATAGCTACAATGTAACTATTAGTTATATTGTAGCTAGCTTAGGGTTTATTTTATAGGTAAGTATTTAGTTTTAAATAGGAATTATTTTGGTAATAATATTAATATTTATTTAGATTTATTGTAATTATATTTAAGTTAGGGGGTGTTAGGGTTAGACTTAGGTTTAGGGGTTAATACATTTAGTATAGTGGCAGCGACATTTGGGCGGCAGATTAGGGGTTAATAAATGTAGGTAGGTGGTGGCGATGTTAAGGACGGCAGATTAGGGGTTAATAATATTTAACTAGTGTTTGCGAGGTGGGAGTGCAGCGGTTTAGGGGTTAATATGTTTATTATAGTGGCGGTGATGTCCGGAGCAGCAGATTAGGGGTTAAAATTTATTATAGTGTTTGCGATGCGGGGGGGGCCTCGGTTTAGGGGTTAATAGGTTGTTTATGGGTGTTAGTGTACTTTTTAGCACTAGTTATGAGTTTTATGCTACAGCGTTGTAGTGTAAAATGCATAACTACTGACTTTAAAATGCGTTAGGTAACTTGGAGGTAGAGGGTGTACCGCTCACTTTTTGGCCTCCCGGGACAGACTCGTAATACCAGGGCTATGGAAGTCCCATAGAAAAAAGGGTTTACAAAGTTTACGTAAGTCGTTTTGCGGTAAGGCCAAAGAAGTGTGCGGTGCCCCTAAACCTGCAAGACTCGTAATAGCAGCGGTAGTGAAAAAGCAGCGTTAGGACCTGTTAATGCTGCTTTTTCAGCCTAACACACAACTCGTAATCTAGCCGCATATTACCATTTTGTATTTTTGTTTTTCATGAGCCAATTAAGGTCAGCATGGACATAGAAAGTAAAAAAAGTGACAATTTACAGGATAGCTTATAAGAAGTTAGGGAATATAGCCCACAAGTATGTGAGAAAGATATAATGGTATCTCCCTAGTTGTGATATGTCTATTAAAATGTGTTAAAGGTGTCTGTTTAAAAGGCAGTGTGCGTGCATTTCCTCACTGCTTCTTTCGCTCAAGGATCAGTGACACTGATGTCATAGGAAGGAACTGAGAAAAGATTGTGTTATGTTTTAATGTGAATTAGAAACAGCGTTCACCAAGAATGTGTGTCACCATGTTGTAGTATTGAGGAATTTAATTACATTAAACAGGTGGTCATTTAAAAATAAATAAAGGAAGAAAAACTAGAACAAAAGGCCATGCACTAATTGTAGAGTGTAGATCAAGAAGAAATGTGAGAGATAACAGCCTTTCAGCTATTTTTTCAATGTTTTTTTCTAATTTGCAAACTAATAATTTGGTAATGTATCAGTCGTTTTATGTACTTCCTTTTCAGTTTTATTCATATAAAGTTTACATAACATTACCCAGGAGAAATTCTAACCAATCATGCTATCCTGGTTTGGTGTTGGGTTTGGAACTAGCAGGATGGACATGGATAACTCAATTTGATTTTTTAAAGTAGGATGGTTTTTTTAAAGGAGATGTTTAGGTCTCCCACTGTAATTTTTATTGGGCTGCAATGGCAGTGGGAGGCCTAAACATCTCCTTTTGCCCATGAATTCGGGAAGTACGTGAGGTGTGTATGGAATCTGGAACAAATGGAGTTGCCCTTTCTAATCTCAAATTCTTTGAAAGAGCAGCTGTTTCCAGGTGAATGTATTGTCATTATTCTTGGCAGCCCAGTGCTGTGCCTAATACTTGATCCAATTCCTTGGTCCATAGTGTCAAACTGTCTTATCCGTAGACACAACGCTGAAAGCAGGCACTAATTTTACAGGACATAGCACTGATTTTACTGCATGACCTGCAGCTCACAGTCTGTGAACCCTGGATAAGGCTGAGCAGCTCAGGGAAGAGAAGGGGGAAAGCTAGGCAGATTTGATTATGAGAAAAAGAAGATCCATTCCATGACTTTCCTTCACTACTACCTAGACAAATTAAAAGGATGCTTGTGCTCTACCTAAATGTCAAAGGGGCATTTTAGTGACCAAGTGTTCATGGCAATCCTAAGGTTTATTTGTATGCTTTCCTAGGACCCAACCTCAGTGATAGAGGAAGGGATATAACAACAGTTGGGTCAAGCTAGCAGATCACAGAATGAGCATGAGCCCACATGGAGTTTTGTTTACTATTTATATTAATATTGGACTTCTACAGATGCCCTATTTGTTGTACTAACAACAGCATTTTGCAAAGCTCAATCTTCTCTGAAGTTCCAGCATGCCATGCACATTGTTTAAGCCCCTGTATGACCCTTTTACCAGCTTAGGTGCCAGATAGTAGATTAAAAGGGCAGGCTAGTCAAAATTATACTTTCATGATTCAGATAGGGCATGCTATTTTAAACAACTTTCCAATTTACTTTTATTATCAAATTTGCTTTGTTCTCTTGGTATTCTTTGTTGAAAGCTAAACTGAGGTAGGCTCATATGCTAATGTCTAAGCACTTGAAGGCCTCCTCTTATCTCAGTGCATTTTGACAGTTTTTCACAACTAGCCAGCGCTAGTTCATTTGTGTTATATAGATAACATATAGATAACATTGTGCTTACTTCTGTGGAGTTATTTATGAGTCAGCACTGATAGGCTACAATGCAAGTCTGTCAAAAGAACTGAAATTAGGGGCAGTCTGCAGAGGCTTAGATACAAGGTAATCACAGAGGTAAAAAGTATATTAATATAACAGTGTTTGGTATACAAAACTGAGGAATAGTTAATACATGGATTATATATCTTTTTAAACAATGACAATTCTGGAGTAGACTGTCCCTTTAAGGTAAACTTTTCACCAGGTAACAGTAGAGCAAAACAACATGATTACTCGTGGCTTATGAGTCTAATCTAACTGTAGCTGACATAGGTATGCTTTATTTACTGCATCTTTTTCTTTCATGTAATTGGCAAGAGTCCATGAGCTAGTGATGTATGGGATATATATTCCTACCAGGAGGGGGCAAAGTTTCCTAAACCTCAAATGCCTATAAATACACCTCCCACCACACCCACAACTCAGTTTTACGAACTTTGCCTCCTATTGAGGTGGTGAAGTAAGTTTGTGCTTGATTTTTAAGATTTCTTCTATGATAAGCGCTTCTAAGGGCTAGATTTATCAACCCTGAGGCGTACAGGGGCGCGAATACGCGCCCCTGTACGCCTCAGCTCGCCTGTGGCGGGGCGCAATTACCCGCAGGTAATTAACATTGCACATGAGCGCAATTTTGTGCTCGCGTGCAATCCCGCCCCCTGCCCGCGCACAGCCAATCACGCGCGGGAAGGAGCTGTCAATCTCCTCGGTCGGACTCGACCGAGGAGATTGAATTTCGCCAGAATAGATGTGGCGAAGATGTTAGGGAAGCAGCGGTCTGGTGACCGCTGCTTGATAAATTGCGGCGAGCAAGTTCTTGTGAGAACTTGCTGCCGCAGGGGCTTGATAAATCTAGCCCTAAGCATTCTGAAGCCCAATTCAGAGGGATGTGAAGAGAGTATCGCCTATTGATTTTGTGGTTTCTCTCATGGGAAATCTTTTCAAGGATTGACTCCTACCTCCCTTTTCAGATCGACGATATACTCTTATACACCATTACCTCTACTGATAGTTTTTAGTACTGGTTTGGCTATCTGCTATATGTGGATGGGGGTCTTTCGGTAAGTATGTATCATTGTTTAAGACACTCTCAGCTATGGTTTGGCGCTTTATGTAATAATATAAAGTTTTAAATATATGTATTTTACTTATGTTTGCCATGAGTCAGGCGAGGTAGCTCAGTTGGTAAATGCCCTGACTACAAAAAAGCCTGTTTAAAAGATCCAAGGTCACAGGTTCAAATCCTGGCATGGCTGACTCAGCCCTTCATCCTTCCAAGGTCGATAAAAATGAGTACCATTAATTTGGGTAATAATAACAACTATTACTATTCAGCTGCCGATTTTGTTAATTCCGAGAGCGAGCACTGAAAAAGCGCTTTGAGTCCCACTGGGAGAAAGGCGCTATATAAATACTAGTTATTATTATGTATATTTCCCTTTGCAGTCTAAACAGTATACTAAACAATATAGGAATCATGTTGGGAAGTTTATTTAAACGTTTTTCTTACCTGGGGTACAGACTTTTTCTAATTTGGCTTGTTTTTCAATTTTCTTCGCGGGTAAATCTAGGCTCACGAGGACGAAAAATGCTGTTTTTTATTGCGTCATTCTTGGCGCAAGTTTCGTCCTTTCCTGCGTCTTTATTGACGCTAGTTGTTTTGGCGCAAAATCGCGCTTGTTATGATGTGAGTTGTGAAATTTTTCTGGTGTTGGTTTTGTGCCAAAAAAATTTAACTTTCTTTGGTGTAATGCGTCATTCTTGGCGCCAAATTTAGTTATTTTACCCCTCTCCCTCTATTGCTCGCTGTTTTCATGAATTTGGAAGCTATTATGCCTGCTTTTTTATTTTATTTTTTTGTTTGTGAAAATGTAATGTTTTGCCTAATTCTATTTTTCTTTTTCTGTTTTTTTTCTGCTTTTGGGAGCATAGTCCTCCTATTAACTATCAGCCAATCGGAATGTAAGGGACGCCATCTTGGATGACATCACTTAAAGGGAAACTTTATTATTCTACAGTGACCATCGGAAGAAGAGGATGCTCTGTGCCGGATGTCTTGAAGATAAACCCGCTCCGTGCCGGATGGATGAAGATAGAAGATGCCGTCTGGATGAAGACTTCTGCCCGCTTGGATGAAGACTTCTGCCCGCTTGGATGAAGACTTCTGTCGGCTTCGATGAGGACTTCTGCCCGCTTGGATGAAGACTTCTGCCGCCTGGATGAGGATGGATGTCCGGTCTTCGAAAACTGTAAGTGGATCATCGGGGGTTAGTGTTATTTTTTTTTAAAGGTTTATTGGGTGGGTTTTATTTTTAGCTTAGGGTTTGGGCACCGTAAAATAGCTAAATGCCCTTTTAAGGGCAATGTCCATCCAAATGCCCTTTTCAGGGCAATAGTTAGCTTAGGTTTATTTAGATAGAATTTTATTTGGGGGGTTTGGTTGTGTGGGTGGGGAGTTTTACTGTTGGGGGGTTGTTTGTATTTTTTTTTACAGGTAAAAGAGCTGATTTCTTTGGGGCAATGCCCCGCAAAAGGCCCTTTTAAGGGCTATTGGCAGTTTAGTGTAGGCTAGAGTTTTTGTTATTTGGGGGGGGGGGGCTTTTTTATTTTGATAGGGCTATTAGATTAGGAGTAATTTGTTTTTATTTTTGATAATTTTGTTTTTTATTTTGTGTTAGTTTTTAGTTTAAGGCAGGCTAGGTTTTATTTTACAGGTAAGTTTGTATTTATTTTAACTAAGTAGTTAGTAAATAGTTAATAACTATTTACTAACTAGTCTACCTAGTTAAAATAAATACAAACTTACCTGTGAAATAAAAATAAAACCTAAGATAGCTACAATATAACTATTAGTTATATTGTAGCTAGCTTAGGTTTTATTTTACAGGTAAGTATGTATTTAGTTTTAAATAGGAATTATTTAGGTACTAATTGTACGTTTTATTTAGATTTATTTTAATTATATTTTAGTTAGGGGGTGTTAGGGTTAGGTTTAGGGGTTAATATATTTATGTAGTGTTAGTGATGTGGGAGGCCATAGATTTAGGGGTTAATAACTTTAGTATAGTGGCAAGGACATTGGGGGTGGCAGATTAGGGGTTAATAACTGATTAAGGCGTTTAGATGTGATTTTTATGTTAGGGTGTTAGGTTTAAACATAACTTTTTCTTTCCCCATAGACATCAATGGCACTGCGTTACGGAGCTTTTGTTTACGCGATCGCAGGTGTTAGGCTTTTTTTTAGCCGACTCTCCCCATTGATGTCTATGGGGAAATCGTGCACGCGCAGGTCAAAACACTGCTTGTATTTGGGTGAGGTATGGAGCTCAACGCCACCATATCGCCCTGCACAAGCCGGGTTTTACAAAACCTGTAATAGCAGCGCTATAGGGAGGTGAAATACCGCCACTTTTGTGGCGGTCATTTATTTCCCTATAGGGCTCAAAACTCGGAATCTAGCTGTATGTTATTTTAAAATCTGGATTTTAAGATTTTAATTTTGCTACTGAGGTTTTTTTCCTATTCAAGATACTATCTGTATTATGTTCTAAAGAATGGTTTAGCCTGATTCCCTTTTAGGACTGTAATACTATTTCTATGGAAATTGATACTTATTTTTAGGATTCTTTAGAGTTTGAATATAACCTTAGTAGAGCATATTCACGTACTGTTTATATTTTTGCTCAGCTTTATCTGTGGCTGACATTACTGTTCTCTCAAGCTTTTGTTGAACCGTTTGCATAAGCAGTTTTATATTCTCAAGCATATAACTGTATATTTACTTCTGATATATTCATTGTATTATGTTTACTATATCTATTATTATGATTTCAAATATTTTTTTATTATCTCTAGCCTGTTATGATAATAATTTGTTTGATTTCTATTATCTCCACTATTTGGAGGTTTAGAGTTTTTTATGCCCTACTTTTAGTCCAGTGATGTAGTTCAGTTGGTGAATGTCCTGACTACAAACTATTGTTCTAGATCCAAGGGTCATAGATTCATATCCCAGCAGGGTTAATACAGACCTTCGGCCTTTTGAGGTCAATTTATTGTGTACCATTTATTTGAGTAATAATAACAACTGTTTTATCAGCTGTTAATTTGGTTAACTCCAAGTGTAAGCACCGAAAAAGCGTTTTTTGTATCCTTCTGGAAAAAAAACGATATATAATTACTAGTTATTAGTCTGCATGAAGGTGCGGTTCTCAAACCAGTCCTTTTTTTGTGGGGGGGCAGATTAGATTGTTTTTGGATGAACTCAGTCCAAAATCTATATTATTCTTAGGGTTTGAATAGATTTTTAGAATGAGACCTTCTATGGGAAAAATCTTTCTTTCTCAGTACACTCTGTGAATTTTTTTTAGGAGTGATTATACCAGTTCTTTAGCAGGAACAGGGATTGGGTTTCTATTCAATTCTATTCTTTGTCCCAAAGAAGAAATGTTTATTCAGTCCAATCTTGGATATGAAGACTTTATATTGTTTTGTTAGAGTCTCAACTTTCAAGTTGGCGATTATAAGGACTATTATGCCTTTTTGTTCAGCAAGGTAATATCATGTCTACTCCATTTTACAGGATGTTTATCCTCATATTTTATTTCATTCAGACCACTTGTGGATTCTGAGATTCTCTTTTTTAGATAAGCTTTACCAATTTGTCACTTTTCAATTTGGTCTAGCGACAGCTTTATGAATCTTTTCAAAGGTTCTGGGTGCCCTTCTTTCTGTAATAAGACAGTAGGGTATTGTGATGTTTCCTTATTTGGATGGTATCTTGGTATTAACTTAATCTTTTCTTTTATTGGAATCTCTCATGAATCAACTAGTTTTCTTTCTTCAAGACATGGTTAGAGGATTTAATTTCCCAAAGAGTTTTGTGATTCCTCAGACAAAAGTCACCTCTTTTTGGGTTTCTAGATGGATTCTGTGTTCATGTCTTTGTCTTTATCAGACAAAAGTCAATTGTAATTGGTGTTAGCCTGTCTAACTTACAGTCTAGAACATTCATTTCAGTGGCTATGTGCATGGAAGTTTTAGGTCTCATAACTGTAGCATCGGGCGTGATTCCCTTTGCTCGTTTTTCATCTGAGACCTCTTTTGCTTTGCATACTGAATCAATGGTGAAGGGATTGTTTTCAGATATCACAGTTGATATTCTTAAATCCTAACACTCAACTCTCTCTGTTTTGGTGATTAGACTATCATTGTTTTATTCAGGGGGCCTCCTTTTGTTCGTCTTTCCTGGACTGTATTCTTAATGGATGCAAGTCTTACAGGTTGTGGAGCTGTCTGAGGGTCTCTGACAGCACAAGGGGTTTGGAAACTTCAAGAGGCGAGGTTTCCAATCAATATTTTAGAACTCCTTGCTATTTTCAGAGCTCTTTCAGGCTTGGCCTCTTTTAGGAGAGAACTTTTAATTTTGCTTTCAGACAGACAATATCACAACTGTGGCATATGTCAATCATCAAATAGGGACTCACAGTTCCTTAGCAATTAAGAAGTATCTTGAATACGTTCTTAGATGGAATTCATCTCCTGTCTAATTTCTACGATTTTTATCTCAGGTTTAGACATTTGGGAGGTGGATTATCTCAGCCGTCAGTCTTTACATACGGAGAGTGGTATCTCTATACAGATGTGTTTTCTCAATTTCCCAGGTACCTTTTCAGGTCCAGGGATCCCCAGGCAGATATGGTGGATGCATTAGCAGTGTCTTGGTTTTGCAACCTGACTACATCTTTCCGCCTCTGGATCATATTCAACAGTCTCATGTGTTTCTGATAGCTTCAGCATGGCCTCACAGGTTTGGTATGTGGATCTTGTTCAGATGTCCAGTTGCCATCCTTGGCCGCTTACTCTTTGGCCAGCTATTTTTCCATTGGGATCTCAAATTACTAATTTGATGGTATGGAAATTGATTAGTGTTTAGTCATAGAAAACCTGACTTAGTTTTTATCACTATGTTGCAGGCTTATACACTGTGTGCAGAATTATTAGGCAAATGAGTATTTTGACCACATCATCCTCTTTATGCATGTTGTCTTACTCCAAGCTGTATAGGCTTGGAAGCCTACTACCAATTAAGCATATTAGGTGATGTGCATCTCTGTCATGAGAAGGGGTGTGGTCTAATGACATCAACACCCTATATCAGGTGTGCATAATTATTAGGCAACTTCCTTTCCTTTGGCAAAATGGGTCAAAAGAAGGACTTGACAGGCTCAGAAAAGTAAAAAATAGTGAGATATCTTGCAGAGGGATGCAGCACTCTTAAAATTGCAAAGCTTCTGAAGCGTGATCATCGAACAATCAAGCGTTTCATTCAAAATAGTCAACAGGGTCGCAAGAAGCGTGTGGAAAAACCAAGGCGCAAAATAACTACTGAACTGAGAAAAGTCAAGCGTGCAGCTGCCAAGATGCCACTTGCCACCAGTTTGGCCATATTTCAGAGCTGCAACATCACTGGAGTGCCCAAAAGCACAAGGTGTGCAATACTCAGAGACATGGCCAAGGTAAGAAAGGCTGAAAGACGACCACCACTGAACAAGACACACAAGCTGAAACGTCAAGACTGGGCCAAGAAATATCTCAAGACTGATTTTTCTAAGGTTTTATGGACTGATGAAATGAGAGTGAGTCTTGATGGGCCAGATGGATGGGCCCGTGGCTGGATTGGTAAAGGGCAGAGAGCTCCAGTCCGACTCAGACGCCAGCAAGGTGGAGGTGGAGTACTGGTTTGGGCTGGTATCATCAAAGATGAGCTTGTGGGGCCTTTTCGGGTTGAGGATGGAGTCAAGCTCAACTCCCAGTCCTACTGCCAGTTTCTGGAAGACACCTTCTTCAAGCAGTGGTACAGGAAGAAGTCTGCATCCTTCAAGAAAAACATGATTTTCATGCAGGACAATGCTCCATCACACGCGTCCAAGTACTCCACAGCGTGGCTGGCAAGAAAGGGTATAAAAGAAGAAAATCTAATGACATGGCCTCCTTGTTCACCTGATCTGAACCCCATTGAGAACCTGTGGTCCATCATCAAATGTGAGATTTACAAGGAGGGAAAACAGTACACCTCTCTGAACAGTGTCTGGGAGGTTGTGGTTGCTGCTGCACGCAATGTTGATGGTGAACAGATCAAAACACTGACAGAATCCATGGATGGCAGGCTTTTGAGTGTCCTTGCAAAGAAAGGTGGCTATATTGGTCACTGATTTGTTTTTGTTTTGTTTTTGAATGTCAGAAATGTATATTTGTGAATGTTGAGATGTTATATTGGTTTCACTGGTAAAAATAAATAATTGAAATGGGTATATATTTGTTTTTTGTTAAGTTGCCTAATAATTATGCACAGTAATAGTCACCTGCACACACAGATATCCCCCTAAAATAGCTATAATTAAAAACAAACTAAAAACTACTTCCAAAACTATTCAGCTTTGATATTAATGAGTTTTTTGGGTTCATTGAGAACATGGTTGTTGTTCAATAATAAAATGAATCCTCAAAAATACAACTTGCCTAATAATTCTGCACTCCCTGTAAGTCTGTTTCAAGGAAGATGTATTATCAGTTTTGGAAAACCTATATTTTATGGTGTTCTTCTCATAAATTCTCTTGGCATTCTTTTAGAATTCCTAGGATTTTACAGTTTTTCAGGATGGTTTGGATAAGTTTGTCTGCAAATTTCTTGAAGGGACAAATCTCTGTTCTTTCTGTTTTAGTTCCTAGAAATCTTTTTTAAACTTCCTGATATTCACTGTTTTGTTCAGGCTTTGGTTGGTATCAAGCCTATTCATGTATTCATTTCTCCTTTTTGGAGTCTTATTTGGTTTAAAGATTTTGCAGGCTCTTTCTTTTGAGCCTATATTTTCTTTGAAGATTATCTACTTTCTTGGAAAGTGTTGTTTCTTTTGACTATCTCTTCTGCTACAAGAGATTCTGATTTATCAGCTCTCTCTTGTGTGTCTCCTTATCTGATTTTTTTCATCTAGATAAGTTGTTTTGTGGACTTCTTTTTTTCCTAAGGTTGTGAATTTGAACAACATTAGTAGAGAAACTGTTGTTCCTTCTTTGTGTCCTAATCCTAAAGAATTATTTGAGAGTTCTTTACATCCTTTGGATGTGGTAAGAGCTTTATAATTCTATATCAAGGTTACTAGGATTTCAGAAGACTTCTAGTATATTTGTTGTTTTTCTGGTTCCAGAGAAGGTTAGAAAGCCTCTGCCATTTCTTTGCATCCTCGTTAAAGCTTTTGTTTCTCAAGGCTTATTTGGACGCAGGGCAGGCTCCGCCTCAGAGATTTACAGCTAATTCTACTAAGTTCAGTCGCCATTTCTTGGGCTTTTTCAGAATGAAGCTTTGGTTGATCAAATTTGCAAATCAGTAATTTGGCCTTCTTTGCATACTTTTATTGTTTTTACCATTTTGATGTATTTTGCTTCTTCTGAAGCAGTCTTTGGTAGAAAAGTTCTTCTGTGAGCTGTCTCAGTTTGATTCTACTGCTTTTGATTTAAGTTTTTTTAAGAAAAACTTAATTATTGTGTGGATTTAATTTCTCAGTGGAAATAGCTGTTGTTATTTTATCCCTCCCTCTCTAGTGACTCTTCTGTGGATTTCCACATCTTCGGTATTTCTATCCCATACATCACTAGCTCATGGACTCTTGCCAATTACATGAAAGAAAACATAATTTATGTAAGAACTTACCTGATCAATTCATTTCTTTCATATTGGCAAGAGTCCATGAGGCCCACCCTTTTTATAGTGGTTATGTTTTTTGTATAAAAGCACAATTATAATTCCTGTTCCTCTTTTTGTATGCTTTTTTTACTCCTACTTGGCTATTCGTTAAACTGAGTTGTGGGTGTGGTGGGAGGTGTATTTATAGGCATTTGAGGTTTGGGAAACTTTGTCCCCTCCTGGTAGGAATGTTTATCCCATACATCACTAGCTCATGGACTCTTGCTAATATGAAAGAAATTAATTTATCAGGTAAGTTCTTACATAAATTATGTTTTTCAGGGGTAGAGATTCATATAGGCTCACACAGTGGGGCCTAGTTATCAAGCCGTCAACCTCAAATACGCTGGAATTCCGCAGCGTATTTGTGGCGAGGCTGATTCGCCTTAGTTATCAAAGGCTCGAGACCGGCAAAAGTAGAATTTTGTGACGTAAGCTTCGATCCGCCGGACTCAGTCCGACACAGATCGATTCTTACGTCACTCCAGATGTTCTGCACACAAGTGCGGCACAATCTCACTACTTTTGCTAGTTATCAAAAAACTAGCAGGTACGCTCGGCACTTTTACGGCCCAGCGTACCTGGTTTTCAAAGCACCAGCCTGGAGGCGGCGGATCCCATAGGAATCAATGGGAGTCTGACCATAGCGAAAGTACAAGTTCGCTGCTGCCAGACATCCCATTGATTCCTATGGGATCTGTCTGCACCTAACACCCTAACATGTACCCCAAATCTAAACACCACTACTCTGTCCCCCCTACACCGCCGCAACTAAATAAAGTTATTACCCCCTAAACCGCCGCTCCCGGAGCCCACTGCAAGCTACTCTATACATATTAACCCCTAAACCGCCGCTCCCGGAGCCCACCGCCAACTACATTATACCTATTAACCCCTATCCTGCCCCCCCTATACCGCCGCCCTCTATAATAAATGTATTAACCCCTATCCTGCAGATCCCACACCTCGCCACAACTAAATAAATAGTTTAACCCCTAAACCGCCGCCTCCCGGAGCCCACCGCAACTATAATAAATGTATTAACCCCTAAACCGCCGCTCCCGGAGCCCACCGCCACCTACATTATACCTATTAACCCCTATCCTGCCCCCCTATACCGCCGCCCTCTATAATCACCTTATTAACCCCTAAACCTAAGTCTAACACTAACCCTAACGCCCCCCTAACTTAAATATTAATTAAATAAATCTAAATAATATTTATATTATGAACTAAATTAATCCTATTTAAAACTAAATGCTTACCTGTAAAATAAACCCTAATATAGCTACAATATAAATAATAATTATATTGTAGCTATCTTAGGATTTATTTTTATTTTACAGGCAACTTTCAATTTATTTTAACTAGGTACAATAGCTATTAAATAGTTATTAACTATTTAATAGCTTACCTAGCTAAAATAAAGAGAAATTTACCTGTAAAATAAATCCTAACCTAAGTTACAATTACACCTAACACTACACTATACTTTAATAAATTATTTCTATTTAAAACTAAATACTTACCTGTAAAATAAACCCTAAGATAGCTACAATATAAATAATAATTATATTGTAGCTATCTTAGGCCTAGATTTAGAGTTCGGCGGTAGCCGTCAAAACCAGCGTTAGAGGCTCCTAACGCTGGTTTTGGCCGCCCGCTGGTATTTGGAGTCAGTGATTAAAGGGTCTAACGCTCACTTTACAGCCGCGACTTTTCCATACCGCAGATCCCCCTACGCCATTTGCGTAGCCTATCTTTTCAATGGGATCTTTCTAACGCTGGTATTTAGAGTCGTTTCTGCAGTGAGCGTTAGAGCTCTAACGACAAGATTCCAGCCGCCTGAAAAAAGCAGGAGTTAAGAGCTTTCTGGCTAACGCCGGTTTATAAAGCTCTTAACTACTGTACCCTAAAGTACACTAACACCCATAAACTACCTATGTACCCCTAAACCGAGGTCCCCCCACATCGCCGCCACTCAATTAAAATTTTTAACCCCTAATCTGCCGACCGCCACCTACGTTAAACTTATGTACCCCTAATCTGCTGCCCCTAACCCCGCCGACCCCTATATTATATTTATTAACCCCTAACTTGCCCCCCACAACGTCGCCGCAAGCTACTTAAAATAATTAACCCCTAATCTTCCGACCGCAAAGCGCCGCCACCTACGTTATCCCTATGTACCCCTAATCTTCTGCCCCTAACATCGCCGACCCCTATGTTATATTTATTAACCCCTAATCTGCCCCCCTCAACGTCGCCGACACCTGCCTACACTTATTAACCCCTAATCTGCCGAGCGGACCTGAGCGCTACTATAATAAAGTTATTAACCCCTAATCCGCCTCACTAACCCTATCATAAATAGTATTAACCCCTAATCTGCCCTCCCTAACATCGCCGACACCTAACTTCAATTATTAACCCCTAATCTGCCGACCGGAGCTCACCGCTATTCTAATAAATGTATTAACCCCTAAAGCTAAGTCTAACCCTAACACTAACACCCCCCTAAGTTAAATATAATTTTTATCTAACGAAATAAATTAACTCTTATTAAATAAATGATTCCTATTTAAAGCTAAATACTTACCTGTAAAATAAATCCTAATATAGCTACAATATAAATTACATTTATATTATAGCTATTTTAGGATTAATATTTATTTTACAGGTAACTTTGTATTTATTTTAACCAGGTACAATAGCTATTAAATAGTTAAGAACTATTTAATAGTTACCTAGTTAAAATAATTACAAATTTACCTGTAAAATAAATCCTAACCTAAGATATAATTAAACCTAACACTACCCTATCAATAAAATAATTAAATAAACTACCTACAATTACCTACAATTAACCTAACACTACACTATCAATAAATTAATTAAACACAATTGCTACAAATAAATACAATTAAATAAACTATCTAAAGTACAAAAAATAAAAAAGAACTAAGTTACAGAAAATAAAAAAATATTTACAAACATAAGAAAAATATTACAACAATTTTAAACTAATTACACCTACTCTAAGCCCCCTAATAAAATAACAAAGACCCCCAAAATAAAAAATTCCCTACCCTATTCTAAAATACAAAAATTACAAGCTCTTTTACCTTACCAGCCCTGAACAGGGCCCTTTGCGGGGCATGCCCCAAGAAGTTCAGCTCTTTTGCCTGTAAAAAAAAACATACAATACCCCCCCCCCAACATTACAACCCACCACCCACATACCCCTAATCTAACCCAAACCCCCTTAAATAAACCTAACACTAATCCCCTGAAGATCTTCCTACCTTGTCTTCACCATCCAGGTATCACCGATCCGTCCTGGCTCCAAGATCTTCATCCAACCCAAGCGGGGGTTGGCGATCCATAATCCGGTGCTCCAAAGTCTTCCTCCTATCCGGCAAGAAGAGGACATCCGGACCGGCAAACATCTTCTCCAAGCGGCATCTTCTATGTTCTTCCATCCGATGACGACCGGCTCCATCTTGAAGACCTCCAGCGCGGATCCATCCTCTTCTTCCGACGACTAGACGACGAATGACGGTTCCTTTAAGGGACGTCATCCAAGATGGCGTCCCTCGAATTCCGATTGGCTGATAGGATTCTATCAGCCAATCGGAATTAAGGTAGGAATTTTCTGATTGGCTGATGGAATCAGCCAATCAGAATCAAGTTCAATCCGATTGGCTGATCCAATCAGCCAATCAGATTGAGCTCGCATTCTATTGGCTGTTCCGATCAGCCAATAGAATGCGAGCTCAATCTGATTGGCTGATTGGATCAGCCAATCGGATTGAACTTGATTCTGATTGGCTGATTCCATCAGCCAATCAGAAAATTCCTACCTTAATTCCGATTGGCTGATAGAATCCTATCAGCCAATCGGAATTCGAGGGACGCCATCTTGGATGACGTCCCTTAAAGGAACCGTCATTCGTCGTCTAGTCGTCGGAAGAAGAGGATGGATCCGCGCTGGAGGTCTTCAAGATGGAGCCGGTCGTCATCGGATGGAAGAACATAGAAGATGCCGCTTGGAGAAGATGTTTGCCGGTCCGGATGTCCTCTTCTTGCCGGATAGGAGGAAGACTTTGGAGCACCGGATTATGGATCGCCAACCCCCGCTTGGGTTGGATGAAGATCTTGGAGCCAGGACGGATCGGTGATACCTGGATGGTGAAGACAAGGTAGGAAGATCTTCAGGGGATTAGTGTTAGGTTTATTTAAGGGGGTTTGGGTTAGATTAGGGGTATGTGGGTGGTGGGTTGTAATGTTGGGGGGGGGGTATTGTATGTTTTTTTTTACAGGCAAAAGAGCTGAACTTCTTGGGGCATGCCCCGCAAAGGGCCCTGTTCAGGGCTGGTAAGGTAAAAGAGCTTGTAATTTTTGTATTTTAGAATAGGGTAGGGAATTTTTTATTTTGGGGGTCTTTGTTATTTTATTAGGGGGCTTAGAGTAGGTGTAATTAGTTTAAAATTGTTGTAATATTTTTCTTATGTTTGTAAATATTTTTTTATTTTCTGTAACTTAGTTCTTTTTTATTTTTTGTACTTTAGATAGTTTATTTAATTGTATTTATTTGTAGCAATTGTGTTTAATTAATTTATTGATAGTGTAGTGTTAGGTTAATTGTAGGTAATTGTAGGTAGTTTATTTAATTATTTTATTGATAGGGTAGTGTTAGGTTTAATTATATCTTAGGTTAGGATTTATTTTACAGGTAAATTTGTAATTATTTTAACTAGGTAACTATTAAATAGTTCTTAACTATTTAATAGCTATTGTACCTGGTTAAAATAAATACAAAGTTACCTGTAAAATAAATATTAATCCTAAAATAGCTATAATATAAATGTAATTTATATTGTAGCTATATTAGGATTTATTTTACAGGTAAGTATTTAGCTTTAAATAGGAATCATTTATTTAATAAGAGTTAATTTATTTCGTTAGATAAAAATTATATTTAACTTAGGGGGGTGTTAGTGTTAGTGTTAGAATTAGCTTTAGGGGTTAATACATTTATTAGAATAGCGGTGAGCTCCGGTCGGCAGATTAGGGGTTAATAATTGAAGGTAGGTGTCGGCGATGTTAGGGAGGGCAGATTAGGGGTTAATACTATTTATGATAGGGTTAGTGAGGCGGATTAGGGGTTAATAACTTTATTATAGTAGCGCTCAGGTCCGCTCGGCAGATTAGGGGTTAATAAGTGTAGGTAGGTGTCGGCGACGTTGTGGGGGGCAGATTAGGGTTTAATAAATATAACATAGGGGTCGGCGATGTTAGGGCAGCAGATTAGGGGTACATAGGGATAACGTAGGTGGCGGCGGTTTACGGAGTGGCAGATTAGGGGTTAAAAGTGTAATGCAGGGGTCAGCGATAGCGGGGGCGGCAGATTAGGGGTTAATAAGTGTAAGGCTAGGGGTGTTTAGACTCGGGGTACATGTTAGGGTGTTAGGTGCAGACGTAGGAAGTGTTTCCCCATAGGAAACAATGGGGCTGCGTTAGGAGCTGAACGCTGCTTTTTTGCAGGTGTTAGGTTTTTTTTCAGCTCAAACAACCCCATTGTTTCCTATGGGAGAATCGTGCACGAGCACGTTTTTGAGGCCGGCCGCGTCCGTAAGCAACTCTGGTATCGAGAGTTGCATTTGCGCTAAATATGCTCTACACTCCTTTTTTGGAGCCTAACGCAGCATTTGTTTGAACTCTCGATACCAGAGTTAAATTTATGGTGCGGCCAGAAAAAAACCCGCGGAGCGTTAACAGCCCTTTTACCGCCGAACTCTAAATCTAGCCGTTAGGATTTATATTTATTTTACAGTTAACTTTGTATTTATTTTAGCTAGTTAGAATAGTTATTAAATAGTTATTAACTATTTAATAACTACCTAGCTAAAAGAAATACAAAATTACCTGTAAAATAAATGCTAACCTAAGTTACAATTAAACCTAATACTACACTATCATTAAATTAATTAAATAAACTACCTACAAATAACTACAATTAAATACAATTACATAAACTAACTAAAGTACAAAAAATAAAAAAAGCTAAGTTACAGAAAATAAAAAAATAAGTTACAAACATTTTACAAATATTACAACAATTTTAAGCTACTTACACCTAATCTAAGCCCCCTAATAAAATAACAAACCCCCCCAAAATAAAAAAATGCCCTACCCTATTCTAAATTAAATAAAGTTCAACGCTCTTTTACCTTACCAGCCCTTAAAAGGGCCATTTGTGGGGGCATGCCCCCAAAAGTTCAGCTCTTTTGCCTGTAAATGAAAAATACAAACCCCCCCAACATTAAAACCCACCACCCACATACCCTTAATCTAACCCAAACCCCCCTTATAAAAACACTAATCCCCTGAAGATCATCCTACCTTGAGTCGTCTTCACTCAGCCGAGCAGCGATGGAACCCAAGTGGACATCCGGACCGGCAGAAGTGATCATCCAAGGGGCGCTGAAGAAATCTTCCATCTGATGAAGTCATCATCCAGGCGGCGCTGAAGAAGTCTTCGATCCGGGCGATGTCATCTTCCAAGCCGGGTCTTGAATCTTCCTTCCGCCGCCGCGGAACCTCCTTCTTCACCGACGGACTACGACGAATGAAGGCTCCTTTAAGGGACGTCATCCAAGATGGCGTCCCCTCAATTCCGATTGGCTGATAGAATTCTATCAGCCAATCGGAATTAAGGTAGGAAAAATCTGATTGGCTGATGGAATCAGCCAATCAGATTCAAGTTCAATCCGATTGGCTGATCCAATCAGCCAATCAGATTGAGCTTGCATTCTATTGGCTGTTCCGATCAGCCAATAGAATGCGAGCTCAATCTGATTGGCTGATTGGATCAGCCAATCGGATTGAACTTGAATCTGATTGGCTGATTCCATCAGCCAATCAGATTTTTCCTACCTTAATTCCGATTGGCTGATAGAATCGGAATTGAAGATTTCTTCAGCGCCCCTTGGATGATCACTTCTGCCGGTCCGGATGTCCACTTGGGTTCCATCGCTGCTCGGCTGAGTGAAGACGACTCAAGGTAGGATGATCTTCAGGGGATTAGTGTTAGGTTTTTGTAAGGGTTGTTTGGGTTAGATTAGGGGTATGTGGGTGGTGGGTTTTAATGTTGGGGGGGTTTGTATTTTTCATTTACAGGCAAAAGAGCTGAACTTTTGGGGGCATGCCCCCACAAATGGCCCTTTTAAGGGCTGGTAAGGTAAAAGAGCGTTGAACTTTATTTAATTTAGAATAGGGTAGGGCATTTTTTTATTTTGGGGGGGGTTTGTTATTTTATTAGGGGGCTTAGATTAGGTGTAAGTAGCTTAAAATTGTTGTAATATTTGTAAAATGTTTGTAACTTAATTTTTTATTTTCTGTAACTTAGCTTTTTTTATTTTTTGTACTTTAGTTAGTTTATGTAATTGTATTTAATTGTAGTTATTTGTAGGTAGTTTATTTAATTAATTTAATGATAGTGTAGTATTAGGTTTAATTGTAACTTAGGTTAGCATTTATTTTACAGGTAATTTTGTATTTCTTTTAGCTAGGTAGTTATTAAATAGTTAATAACTATTTAATAACTATTCTAACTAGCTAAAATAAATACAAAGTTAACTGTAAAATAAATATAAATCCTAAGATAGCTACAATGTAACTATTAGATATATTGTAGCTATCTTAGGGTTTATTTTACAGGTAAGTATTTAGTTTTAAATAGGATTAATTTATTAAAGTATAGTGTAGTGTTAGGTGTAATTGTAACTTAGGTTGGGATTTATTTTACAGGTAAATTTCTCTTTATTTTAGCTAGGTAAGCTATTAAATAGTTAATAACTATTTAATAGCTATTGTACCTAGTTAAAATAAATTGAAAGATGCCTGTAAAATAAAAGTAAATCCTAAGATAGCTACAATATAATTATTATTTATATTGTAGCTATATTAGGGTTTATTTTAAAGGTAAGTATTTAGTTTTAAATAGGATTAATTTAGTTCATAATATAAATCTTATTTAGATTTATTTAATTAATATTTAAGTTAGGGGGGCGTTAGGGTTAGTGTTAGACTTAGGTTTAGGGGTTAATAAATTTATTACAGTGGCGGCGTCGTAGTGGGGGGCAGGATAGGGGTTAATAAATTTATTATAGGTGGCGACGGTGTAGGGGGGGCAGGATAGGGGTTAATAAATTTATTATAGGTTGCGGCGGGTTCAGGGAGCGGCGGTTTAGGGGTTAAACTATTTATTTAGTTGCGGCGAGGTGCTGGATCAGCAGGATAGGGGTTAATAATTTTATTATAGAGGGCGACGGTATAGGGGGGGCAGGATAGGGGTTACTAGGTATAATGTAGGTGGCGGTGGGCTCCGGGAGCGGCGGTTTAGGGGTTAATACATTTATAAGAGTTGCGGCAGGGTCTAGGAGCGGCGGTTTAGGGGTTAATACATTTATCAGAGTTGCGGCAGGGTCTAGTAGCGGCGGTTTAGGGGTTAGTAACTTTATTGAGTTGCGGGAGGCTCCGGGGGCGCCGGTATAGGGGGTAGAACAGTGCAGTTTAGTGTGAGTGCTTAGTGACAGGCTAGCAATAATGCTGGGAAAAAGCCGAAGAGCAGCGAGATCGGATGAGTGATAACTGTCACAGTCCGCTGCTCATCGCCCCGCGGCTTTTTGACAGCTTTATTTGATAACTTAGGCGTATTTTTTCAGGTCCGCGGCGGCGAAGGTAGGCGAGCTTAGGCGGGCGTATTGGGCCGGCGAAGCCAGAAAAGTAGACGGCTTGATAACTACCCCCCAGTATCTACTATTGATTGTTTAGCTAATAACACTATGACTTGTGTTCCGCAATAAATGATTTGATGCTATGAATTTGTATTGGACTGCTCACATCAGTTTGTTATCATTATTATAACTTTTTTTATCACTGTTTGATATCAGTTATATTGGAGTTGGTTAAAATTCAGGTAAACCACACTAGTTATACATTATATTATTTCTTAGATTTATTGTCCTATGATTGGTTTTGCTTTGGCGAGTCCAACTTATTATTGGCTAATGTTTGTCCGGGTATATTTCTGACATTGGCATCCCTCCTAGTTATAATTTACCAGCTATAAATTAGCGTAAGTCAATGGAATTCTGAAAAAAAAATCACTGGCTGATCAATCCTATATAATAAAAGGCCAGGTGTGTTTGTCAGATGCAGTCATGCACAGTAGAGACTGCGCAAGGACAAACATAACTGGCCTTTAGGATCAACTTCAGACATCAACATCAGATTGGCCGTTGCGGGGAGCGTGGTCAGGCAGAGCGGGTGTGGTGAGGGGGTGTGACTGATGTGGGGCGTGGTCGACCCAGGAGTGGGTGTGGTCGATCGGGATTGGGCATGGCCTGATAGCGAAAAAGAAGGGGGAAAGATAGAGAGAGCAAAATAGAGGGGGGAGAGAAAGCAAAAGAGAAGGGGGGAGAGAGAGTTAAAGCGAGGGGAGAGAAAGCAAAAGAAAGGAGGAGAGGGGCAAGAGAGAGCAAAGGAGGAGGGGAGAACAAAATAGAGGGGAGAGAGCGCAAAGGAGAGGGGGAAAGAGAGCAAAGGAGAGGGGGGAGAGAGAGCAAAGGAGAGGGGGGAGAGAGAGCAAAGGAGAAAGGGGAGAGCAAAAGAGAGGGGGAGAGCAAAGAGAGAGGGGAGAGAGAGCAAAGGAGAGAGGGGAGAGAAAAGGAGAGGGGGAGAAAGAGCAAAGGAGAGAGGGGAGAGCAAAAGAGAGGGGGAGAACAAAAGAGAGAGGGGAGAGAGAGCAAAGGAGAGGGTGGAGAGAGAGCAAAGGAAAGAGGTGAGAGCAAAAGAGAGGGGGGAGGGAGAGCAAAAGAGAGGAGAGAGAGCAAAAGGGGGAGAGAGAGCAAAAAAGAGAGGGGAGAGAGAGCAAAAGAGGGGGAAGAGAGAAAGCAAAAGAGGGGGTAGAGAGAGCAAAAGAGAGGGGGAGCAAAAGTGAGGGGGAGAGAGCAAAAAAGAGGGGGGGGAGAGCAAAAGAGAGGGGGAGAGAGAGAGCAGAAGAAAAAAGGAAAGAGAGCAAAAGAAAGAGGGAGAGAGAGCAAAAGAGAGGGGAGAGAAAGAGCACAAAAGAGATGGGGGAGAGCGAGAGAGCAAAAGAGAGGAGGAGAGAGAGCAAAAGAAAGAGGGAGAGAGAGACAAAGAGGGGGAGAGAGAGAGCAAAAGAGAGGGGATAGAGAAAGCAAAAAAGAGGGGGAAGAGAGAGCGCAAAAGAGAGGGGGAGAGAGAGCAAAAATGAGAGGGGAGGGAGAGCAAAAGAGGGGGAAGAGAAAGCAAAATAGAGGGGGGAGAGAAAGCAAAAGAGAAGGGGGGAGAGAGAGTTAAAGCGAGGGGAGAGAAAGCAAAAGAAAGGAGAGAGAGAGCAAAAGAGAGGGGAGAGAGATCAAAAGAGAGGGGAAAGAGAGAAAAAGAGAGGGGGAGAGAGAGCAAAAGAGAGGGGGGAGAGAGAGCAAAAGAGAGAGGGGTGTAAGAGCAAAGGAGAGGGGCGAGAGAGAGCAAAGGAGGAGGGGAGAACAAAAGAGAGGGGAGAGAGAGCAAAGGATAGGGGGAGAGAGAGCAAAGGAGAGGGGGGAGAGAGAGCAAAGGAGAGGGGGGAGAGAGAGCAAAGGAGAAAGGGGAGAGCAAAAGAGAGGGGGAGAGCAAAGAGAGAGGGGAGAGAGATCAAATGAGAGGGGGAGAGAGAGCAAAGGAGAGAGGGGAGAGCAAAAGAGAGGGGGGAGAGAGAGAAAAGGAGAGGGGGAGAAAGAGCAAAGGAGAGAGGGGAGAGCAAAAGAGAGAGGGCAGAGAGAGCAAAGGAGAGGGTGGAGAGAGAGCAAAGGAAAGAGGTGAGAGCAAAAGAGAGGGGGGAGAGAGAGCAAAAGAGAGGGGAGAGAGCAAAAGGGGGAGAGAGAGCAAAAAAGAGAGAGGAGAGATAGCAAAAGAGGGGGAAGAGAGAAAGCAATAGAGGGGGTAGAGAGAGCAAAAGAGAGGGGGAGCAAAAGTGAGGGGGAGAGAGCAAAAAAGAGGGGGGGGAGCAAAAGAGAGGGGGAGAGAAAAATAGAGCAAAAGAGAGGGGGAGAGAGAGAGCAAAAGAAAAAGGGAGAGAGAGCAAAAGAAAGAGGGAGAGAGAGCAAAAGAGAGGGGAGAGAAAGAGCACAAAAGAGATGGGGGAGAGCGAGAGAGCAAAAGAGAGGAGGAGAGAGAGCAAAAGAAAGAGGGAGAGAGAGCCAAAGAGGGGGGAGAGAGAGAGCAAAAGAGAGGGGAGATAGAGCAAAAGAGAGGGGAGATAGAGCAAAAGAGAGGGGAGAGAGAGCAAAAGAGAGGGGAGAGAGAGCAAAGGATAGGGGGAGAGAGAGCAAAGGAGAGGGGGAGAGAGAGCAAAGGAGAGGGGGGGAGAGAGAGCAAAGGAGAAAGGGGAGAGCAAAAGAGAGGGGGAGAGCAAAGAGAGAGGGGAGAGAGATCAAATGAGAGGGGGAGAGAGAGCAAAGGAGAGAGGGGAGAGCAAAAGAGAGGGGGGAGAGAGAGAAAAGGAGAGGGGGAGAAAGAGCAAAGGAGAGAGGGGAGAGCAAAAGAGAGAGGGCAGAGAGAGCAAAGGAGAGGGTGGAGAGAGAGCAAAGGAAAGAGGTGAGAGCAAAAGAGAGGGGGGAGAGAGAGCAAAAGAGAGGGGAGAGAGCAAAAGGGGGAGAGAGAGCAAAAAAGAGAGAGGAGAGATAGCAAAAGAGGGGGAAGAGAGAAAGCAATAGAGGGGGTAGAGAGAGCAAAAGAGAGGGGGAGCAAAAGTGAGGGGGAGAGAGCAAAAAAGAGGGGGGGGAGCAAAAGAGAGGGGGAGAGAAAAATAGAGCAAAAGAGAGGGGGAGAGAGAGAGCAAAAGAAAAAGGGAGAGAGAGCAAAAGAAAGAGGGAGAGAGAGCAAAAGAGAGGGGAGAGAAAGAGCACAAAAGAGATGGGGGAGAGCGAGAGAGCAAAAGAGAGGAGGAGAGAGAGCAAAAGAAAGAGGGAGAGAGAGCCAAAGAGGGGGGAGAGAGAGAGCAAAAGAGAGGGGAGATAGAGCAAAAGAGAGGGGAGATAGAGCAAAAGAGAGGGGAGAGAGAGCAAAAGAGAGGGGAGAGAGAGCAAAAGAGAGGGGGAAGAGAGAGCGCAAAAGAGAGGGGGAGAGAGAGCAAAAAAGAGAGGGGAGAGAGAGCAAAATCTGTGGGAGAGAGAGATAGCAAAAGAGGGGGGAGAGAGAGCAAAAGAGAGGGGGGAGAGAGCAAAAAAGAGAGGGGGTAGAGAGCAAAAGAGAGGGGAGAGAGAACAAAATAGGTGGGAGAGAGAGAGCAAAAGAGGGGGGAGAGAGAGCAAAAGAGAGGGGGGAGAGACCAAAAGAGAGGTAGAGAGAGCAAAAGAGAGGGGGGAGAGAGGGAGAGCAAAAGAGAGGGGGAGAGAGAAAGAGAACAAAAGAGAGGGGGAGAGAAAGCAAAAGAGAGTGAGAGAGCACAAAAGAGAGGGGGAGAGAGAGCACAAAAGAGAGGGGAGAGAGAGAGCGCAAAAGAGATGAGGAGAGAGAGCAAAAGAGAGGGGGAAGAGAGAGATCAAGGGGTGGGACCGCTGTACAACAAAAAATGGCCCGTGTGCATGGGCTTTAGTACTATTTTAGAAATAAGTGACCTAATTTCCAATCAGACCTTTGTCTTCTTGCGAATAAAGTTTCAAACACAAGTAAACAAAATAATGTTGCCTTAGATTAATCTTCCATGACACAACCTAACAGCTGTTTTAACTATTTTAGTGATACAATTGGCCAGACTGAGAAAACAACCAATTCAAAATTGTTTTCTAATAACCTGTGATAAAAAAATATCTGCCCATAACTCTGCTGCACATATAGGCCCATATTTATCCAGGTCTGTCGGACTTGATCCGACAGTGCGGATCAGGTCCGACAGACCTCGCTGAATACGGCGAGCAACACGCTCGCCGTATTCAGCATTGCACCAGCAGCTCACATTGCCGCCGCCGCCAGCAGGGGGGTGTCAATCAACCCAATCGTGCTCAGAGCAGGCGGACAGGTTATGGAACAGTGGTCTTTGTGACCGCTGCTTCATCAAGATCCATTCGGAGCTTGATAAATATGCCCCATAGTATAACAGGTGCCACTTCTTCTCTTTCAAAATCAGCATTCTCTTAATCAAATTACATGGAGGTACTCAAATTTGTAGCTAGAGGCCTTGATTAGTGGAGCAATACATTTTCATCTCTCATGAGCACTAACTGCAATCAATGTAAAACATTAGGGCTCCCAGGTTAGCGTTGGTATTACAAGTTGAAAGTAAAAAGCGCAAGAGCAAAAGACTCAGGTACACTAACTTCTGGACTTCGGATATTGCGACTGCGCTAACTCCCTCTCCCTAGAGACTTCTATAAGGTGTGCTAAAGAAAACTTTTTATTTATTTTGTTACAGTAACCAGAAGCTGCACTAGACCAACTGCACTAAAGCCAATGGTGCGTTACGAATACTTCAAATTCCTATGTTCTTCACTTAGAGGGAAATATTTTATTTATTTTTAAATGCAAATATATCTGAATATTGTTTCTAAAACATGCATCTATACCAATATATCTATATGACTATATAAAGATATACTGTAGCTACACATAGGTATATAATGTATATACATATAAATAAATAAATATGTATATATATATATATATATATATATATATATACTGTATATATTTAGAAATAAAAATAATATTTTCTTCTAAATGAAGAACATATGAATGTGAAGTATTTCTGTTAAAAAAGAACATTAAAGGGACATGAAACCCAAATTTTTTCTTTCATGATTTAGGAGGAGCTTGCAATTTTAAACAACTTTCTAATGTACATCTATTATCTAACTTGCTTTGTTCTCTTGATATACGTTGCTGGAAAGCATATCTAGATAGGCTCAGTAGCTGCTGATTGGTTGCTGCACATAGATACATAGATGTGCATTGCAAATTCTTCAACAAAGGATATCTAAAGAATAAAGCAAATTAGATAATAGTAAATTGGAATGTTGTTTATAATTGTATTCTCTACTTCAATCATGAAAGAAAATGTTGTGATTTAGTGTCCCTTTAAAACATATAACAATTGCGTTTTACATGTTTTGTGAAAACATTTTTTAACCCTTACACTTTACTTCAGGTCACTCTAATTCTTCTTGCACTATTTGGGCATTTGCTTGATTGCAAGCCATAACTTTCAACTTGTAATATAAGCAATATTTAGCGTGGTTGCGATATTCATTGAAAGTAATTGGTGCGCTAGAGTAAAGTCAGCCACAGTAAACCTTCCCTGGTAAATTTGTTTTACTATGGACTTGTAATATCAATTTGCTCGATAATTTTAGTGTGGTCCAGCGATATTGCTATTTCATCCTGTGCGACACTTCAGCCAAAATGGACTGGCTCCTAAGCTTTATATTCCTGCTTTTTAAATAAAGATAGCAAGAAAACAAAGAACAATTGATAATAGGAGTGAATTAGAAAGTTGCTTAAAATTGCATGCTCTATCTGAATCATTAAAGAAAAAAAATTGGGTTCAGTATCCCTTTAAAGGGACCATCTTTGCATACATTATGAAGAAGATATAGAAATTAAATCATAGTTTCTAAAATATCCATATTCTTGGTTTATTTATATTTAAGAAAGTATGATTTAAAGGGACAGTCTTCACCTTGGTCATCTTAAAGTCTTACTTCAGATTAAGCTGTAAATAGCCTCCTGCACCTTTTTCATATTATGCAGCAGGAATGGTAAAGTTGTTTTAAAATGAATATTGTTTCTGGGCACTATGAAATGGCTTCCAAGCTCTACCCACTGATGACATCACGATCTGGGCTACATATGGCATCCAGTCACAAAAGGCTCACTAGCTGGATTCAACAGACTGCCAATGCTATTCAGCAGAGTGCCTAGATGTACCCTAAATTGTAATGTCATCAGTGGTCAGAGCTTGGCAGCTATTTCAAAGTGGACAGAAACAATAGTTATTTTAAAATAAGTTTTACTATTCCTGCTGCATGATTTAGAAAGGGATGCAGGAGGCTATTTGCAGCTTAATCTAAGGTAAGATTTTTAGATGACTAAGGTGTAGACTGTTCCTTTATTTTCTATATTTTCTTCAAAATGCATATTCCTGACTGAAGGGATGAAAGAATCTATGGATACATTAACCCCTACAAAAAATGGTCGTTAGCGACCAAGGACATACCCTGTACGTCATCAGGGGTTTTAAGCGGTGGAAGCGATCTTGATCGCTTCCAACCGCTTTCAGGACTTTGCAGTGATGCCTCGATATTGAGGCATCGTGCAATACCCTTTACTAACCATCCAATGGTGCTGATTGTTGGTGGGTGGGAGTCATTGCAGGGAGGCGGGAGGGCGGCAATCTGGCAGAGGGAGGCTGTATCGCGTGTGGGGTCGTCGGGACCATGCACAGGCGCGCACACGGGAGCAGAGGCAGGCACGCGCACAGGAACGGGAGCGGGTGGGAGCGCTAAACTATGTAAAGGGAAGGAGGGATCTGGGAGGGGTGGGGGTAGGATATTAAAGGGGGCAGCTACACTACAGAAAAATTTGTTTTTTTATTTTTTAAAAAAGAAGCTAATTATATGGCAAACTGGGTATTTTCTGCCTGTACTTAAGATGGTGGGGACAATTGTGGGGTGGGGAAGGGAAGAGAGCTGTTTGGGAGGGATCAGGGGGTGGGATGTGTCAGGTGGGAGGCTGATCTTTACACTAAAGCTAAAATTAACCCTACAAACTCCCTACAAGCTACCTAATTAACCCCTTCACTGCTGGGCATAATACAAGTGTGGTGAGCAGCGGCATTTAGCGGCCTTCTAATTGCCAAAAGCAATGCCCAAGCCATATATGTCTGCTATTTTTAAACAAAGGGGATCCCAGAGAAGCATTTACAACCATTTGTGCCATAATTGCACAAGCTGTTTGTAAATAATTTCAGTGAGAAACCTAAAGTTTGTGAAAAAGTGAAGGTTTTTTTTTATTTGATCGCATTTGGCGGTGAAAGTGAAGGTAAAGTTACCTTCATCTCTATCCGGAATAATATACTTTCCTCAAAATGAATATGAGTTTAATTCATCATTTTTTTTAATTATGAGTGTAAATAAAGTTATGTCCTTTTTTACTCACTGTTTGATGGTCTGCAAATTCAACCCGATTTTTTTTTTTTTTTCCTGTATGGATCACATTTTTATGTTAGCCTATTGAAAATCTGGCCGTTAGGCGGCCGTCAATCAACGTCATTAGCCTCCTTTACAATATGCGCATGCGCTATATTTTTTCTTTCCTCCTCTGACTCCACGCGCGCTCCAGATTCGCGCATGTGTAATTTTATCTTGAAAAATAATAAGAACTAGGCTTTTATTTCTACAGACAATACGGACGGCTACATGCGGTGAGGAAATTACTTTTACCCGGTTTCATCTGGCGGCTCATCTGATTCCAAGCAGGTAGACAAATAAAATGTTCGCCAGATAAAACTCAGTCTTTATTAGCATCTTTAAAATTACACAGTCTTTGGAGTACTGCAACAGAGTAAAGAAATCAGGCTATGACTACGGCTGTTTAAGCCGTTCTGTGCTACGCCAGTGTGCTTGTGTCATTTCTTTACTCTGTTGCAGTACTACAAAGACTGTGCAATTTTAAAGATGCTAATAAAAAGTGAGTTTTAATATATCCTTTATCTGGCGAACATTTTCTTTGTGTACCTGCCTGGAATCAGCTGAGCCGCCCGATGAAACCGGTATCCTGCAATGTGATTGGACAAGACAGACACACACCCCCGAAAAGAGGAGGAGTAGAGTTTCCAGCTCCACAGGGACACCAGCCTCGTAGAGATACCACGGACACATGAAGTAAACAGATATCGCTGTTTGTGTCGGAAGTGTGGTAAGGGGGCACAGGGATAGTGGAGCTGGTTTCAACTGTTTGTTTTCATTAATTTAACGCATGCGCAATTCAGAAGGGGTTGCCGGTTAGTGCATGCGCAGTGGAGAGGGATGTCGTGAACGTGCTTTAGAGAGATGTATAGAGCGGGTGGGACCGCTCTATACGTCAAAGATCAGAAAAGCAGGAAATAGGGTTTGGGAGGAGTCAATCATGGAAACGGTAGGGAATGATAAATCTTCATATTTTGTAAAATATAAATTATATAGAGAAAACAAGTTAGCGATTCACTTATATAAGGATTAACAAAAGCTTTGATGTGTTACAACCCTGAAAACTTTACCTTCACTTGAAATGGCGGCATGATTGAAATATACCAAAATGGGCGTAGATCAATACTTTGGATTGTCTACTGAAATATATACATGTCAAGGGATATGCAGGGATTCCTGACAGATATCAGTGTTACAATGTAACTATCGCTAATTATTTTTCAATTTTTCCATCATATTTTATCATTTTTTTTTTAGAGTAAATTATAAGATATGATGTAAATAATGCAGAGAAAAACGGTATATAATATGTGTGGGTACAGTAAATAAGTAAGAGGAAAATTACAGCTAAACACAAAAACAGCAGAAATGTAAAAATAGCCCTGGTCCCAAATGGTCAGAAAATTGAAAAGTGCTCTGGTCATTAAGGGGTTAAAGGGGTACTAAACCCCCCAAAAAATCTTTCATGATTCAGATAGAGCATGCAATTTTAAGCAACTTTCTAATTTACTCATATTATCAATTTTTCATTGTTCTCTTGCTATCTTTATTTAAAAAGCAGGAATGTAAAGCTTAGGAGCCAGACGATTTTTGGTTCAGAACCTGTGTTACATTTGCTTATTTGTGGCTAAAAAAATTTTTATTTGATTGCATTTGGCAGTGAAATGGTGGCATGAAATATACCAAAATGGGCTTAGATCAATACATTGGGTTGTCTACTACACTACACTAAAGCTAAAATTAACCCTACAAGCTACCTAATTAACCCCTTCACTGCTGGGTATAATACATGTGTGGTGCGCAGCAGCATTTAGGACCCTTCTAATTTTTTTTATTTCATTGCATTTGTCGGTGAAATGGTGGCATGAAATATACCAAAATGGGCGTAGATCAATACTTTGGGTTGTCTACTAAAAAAATATATATACATGTCAAGGGATATTCAGGAATTCCTGACAGATATCAGTGTTCCAATGTAACTATTGCTAAAAAAAATTTCAATTTTTCCATCATATTTTATAAATTTTTATAGTAAATTATAAGATAAATAACGGTATATTTAGAAGGTCTATTTAATGCAGAGAAAAACGGTATATAATATGTGTGGGTTAAGTAAATGAGTAAGGGGGAAATCACAGCTAAACACAAACACAGCAGAAATTTAAAAATAGCCCTGGTCCCAAACGGTCAGAAAATTGAAAAGTGCTCTGGTCAATAAGGGGTTGAAGGGATACTAAACCTAAGCTTTACATTCCTGCTTTTTAAATAAAGATAGCAAGAGAATGAAGAAAAATTGATAATAGGAGTAAATTAGAAAGTTGCTTAAAATTGCATATTATGAGATAGATTTACCAAGCAGTGGATGCTGCAATCTACCCCAGATGTTTCCGGCTCGCCAAAAACTTACGTTAAGAAGCAGCGGTCACAATCATCCCGATCAGATACGGGATTTAGCAATGTTGGGTGGACATGATTCGCCACAGCGCCGGACACCTAAGTTAAGAAGCAGCGGTCGCAATCATCCCAATCAGATACGAAATTTAGCAATGTCGGGCAGACATGATTCGACACTTCGAATCATGTCCGCCTGCTGCTTGATAATTCGGTCCCTATATCTGAATCATGAAAGAAAAATGTGGGTTTAGTATCCCTTATATTACCAAGGTTTTCTTGTATATTATTGTGCCACAAAGAGAGAATACATTCTGAAATAAGAAGTTTGAAATGCAGGAAGATGATCAATAGGATATCAAGTAACTAGCAAGAAGAATGTAAAATCAGAGTACAGTCTTCATTGTTTTTTTACCTTCAGAGCCAGTTTATAACTTCCCAGATGAAAAGGATTATATGCAGAGTACTAGTTTAATCAGATAATTATGAGTCTAAAGAAAATACCTATAAGAAGTTTAAAGGACACCTATTCCATAAGGTCTTGTTGCTGAAAATGCCATGAAAAGTTTAGATAATAATGTAATTATTTTTGCTGATGCTACTTATATAGGGTTAGATTACATGTGGCGTGCTAAAGTTAGCGTGAGTCACAATAAGCCTGCAGACCTAGCATAAAGTGTAAAGGGTAAAAAAATGTGCTCTAAACTCAACATAAATACAATAAAATAAAGTGTTACACTCATATATACACTTCCTGATATAAATAATTATATATATTTTTTATAAGGGTTAAAATGTATATGGCATATGACAAGGTATTTGATTAGAAAGGACTATAATGTATATGTATATATAAGGTAGTCAAGTGTATACACTCCCACCATCACACAATATCTGCTAGGGTTCTGTAATAGTAGTCAAATATAAATCGTAGAATAAAGCACTTGCTGGTCTTCAGACATCTGTGACAATAGGTTTTATTTTGTGACGTTTCGGGACCAAATACTGTCCCTTGCTCTGACAAACAACATGTGAAAAAAAACTAACATTTAAAGGCCTATAACACCCTCCCCCTACTGGCAACCAATCAAGGCTGACCGTGTGCAAAAACTCCAATGAGAGAGATATAACTATCAATTAGACCATATGTATAAGAATCAACAGTGTATAAAACATGAAAATATGTTAACATATAAAGTAACAAAACATAATCTGTGTAATAGGGCGATTGGTGTCTATCCACCTCCACGTATCTAACGATCAGCTAAATTCAAAAACATACTAACCGCAACGAAAAGATGCAGCACTGCCCTCAGATATTGTACACAAAGTCCACTATTGGTTCAAAGAAACACCCACTAGGCTAATCTGACCAATTGCCGTAAAATGGGCGTGAACAGAAAGTATAGTCACCGAAATGATGTGGACAGCTCAGGAGATCCCCATAGGTAGCCGAAAACCCACATGCTGAAAAACAACAAAGTTCGTCATTGGTCAAACAGGAGACTTACCTCCAGAGTGCGGCCCAGCCGCAACAGTGTATAGCGGATAAGCGTGAGGGGGCGTGAAATAAGAATTATTTCTCTTTTTATTTCTTTAATTCAAACAATGAATACATCAATGATTGATAAATCACAGGTTATACATAGCTAATATTATACATTCATATATAGCATCATTCCATGGACACAAACAGTCCAGAAAGTAGCATTTATACCCATAGGAAAGCAATATAAATTAACATAATCCTTGTTGGGGTTTTATTACTAAATAAGACAAAAAACAACAAAACCATAGACAGAAACAAACACAAAAAAAGGAAAGGGGGGTAAGGGTAGGGAGAAGGCAACCTTATTCCTCTCTATCCATCTAAGCTCATAGGATATAACCTAAGAGTCTCATTGTCAACAAATATCTATATATAGACATGCTGCATGCAGTAGACCAGCGGGAGTTCACCTCTAATTATTGCATTCATTACATACTCAGAGGAGCGGATATATCATTTTTTTCTGTGTTTCAATGGGGTATGATTTAATTAAAATACCCAATTTTTTAAAAAAGTTTTCAATCTCTTTACTATGTACAAAATCAATAGCACAACATTCAAGAATCATTTGATTTATTACTTCTCTTTTAAATTCCACGATTGAGGGTTTGTTCTTTGAAATCCAGTTTTTCAGAAGCAAATATCTAGCTCTTTGTATTTTGCATTTTTTGGGAGCAAGAAAAATACATGTTCTGATTCAATTTTAATATCCTTCTTAATAATTTTAGATTTCAAATAACTTATTTTGTTCCAAAATTGGGCTATATATGGGCAATCCCAGAAATAGTGTAGTATATCTGCTCTGGTTGCCATTACATTTAATACATTTATCAGCAACTGTTTTACTTCATTTGGATAACACTGATGGGGTCAGATAAATTTGGTGCACTATATTTAAGTGTGATTCTCTGAAATAACTATATTTAACTATATTCTCCACTATCGAAATCCTTGACTGAATTATTTTATTGTTAATTCCTGCCACCCCTTTAAAATGCCATTTCAATGCTATGTAATGTAGGTTATCTCTACCCTATTTATCTATTAATATGGAATAACAATTCTTAATAGCATAATTCCCTTTCTTATAACTATTCACAGTATCCATAATTTAAAGTCCAACTCCAATCATCACCATTTACTTGTCGAAGTTTATTCGCTAAACTCCTTAATTGGAGATAAGCATAAAAATCCTTTCTATGTAAGCCAAATTCGTTACTGAGTACATCAAATGTTTTTTCTAAACAAAGGGGATCCTAGAGAAGCATTTACAACCATTTGTGTCATAATTGCACAAGCTGTTTGTAAATAATTTCAGTGTGAAACCTAAAGTTTGTGAAAAGTGAACAATTTTTTTTATATGATCGCATTTTGCGGTGAAATGGTGGCATGAAATATACCAAAATCGGCTTAGATCAATACTTTGGGTTGTCTACTACACTACACTAAAGCTAAAATTAACCCTACAAGCTACCTAATTAACCCCTTCACTGCTGGGTATAATACATGTGTGGTGCGCAGCAGCATTTAGCAGCCTTCTAATTACCAAAAAGCAACACCAAAGCCATATATATCTGCTATTTCTGAATAAAAGGGATCCTATAGAAACATTTACAACCATTTATGCCATAATTGAACAAGCTGTTTGTAAATAATTTCAGTGAGAAACCTAAAGTTTGTGAAAAAGTGAACAATTTTTTTTATTTGATCGCATTTGGCGGTAAAATGGTGGCATGAAATATACCAAAATGGGTGTAGATCAATACTTTGGGTTGTCTACTGAAATATATACATGTCAAGGGATATTCAGGGATTCCTGACATATATCAGTGTTCCAATGTAACTATCGCTAATTTTTTTTCAATTTTTCCATCATATTTTATAAAAAATTTTATAGTAAATTATAAGAGAGGATGAAAATAATGGTATCTTTAGAAAGTCCATTTAATGCCGAGAAAAACGGTATATAATATGTGTGGGTACAGTAAATGAGTAAGAGGAGAATTACAGCTAAACACAAACACAGCAGAAATGTAAAAATAGCCCTGGTCCCAAACGGTCAGAAAATTGAAAAGTGCTCTGGTCATTAAGGGGTTAAAGGGATACTAAACCCAAAAAAAATCTTTAATGAATCAGATAGAGCATGCAATTTTAAGCAACTTTCTAATTTACTCCTATTATCAATTTTTCGTTGTTCTCTTGCTATCTTTATTTAAAAAGCAGGAATGTAAAGCTTAGGAGCCAGAAGATTTTTGGTTCAGAACCTGTGTTACGTTTGCTTATTTGTGGCTAAATGTAGCTATATTTAACTATATTCTCCACTCTCGAAAATCCTTGACTGAATTATTTCATTGTTAATTCCTGCCACCCCTTTAAAATGCCATTTCAATGCTATGTAATGTAGGTTATCTCTACCCTCTTTATCTATTAATAAGGAATACCAATTCTTAATAGCATAATTCCCTTTCTTATAACTATTCAGAGTATCCATAATTAAAGTCCAACTCCAGTCATCACCATTTACTTGTTGAAGTTGATTCGCTAAACTCCTTAATTGGAGATAAGCATAAAAATCCTTTCTATGTAAGCCAAATTCGTTACTGAGTACATCAAATGTTTTTTTTATTATAAATCTATCATCAAAAATTTGAATGATATAGATCAAACCCTTTCTTTTCCACCTATGAAATATTTCCGAGCTTAAGGCCTCAGAAAAAAACGGCGACCCAGTGATCATATTAAATTTCGAGACCGCATAATTCAACCCAATTCTCTTACAAAATTTCTGCCAGGCCTGTATAATCCCCTGCATTGAATACATCTTTTTTATTTCTACAGGCATCTCTTTCCGCTCTGTGTGTAAAAGTGTTTTAAGAGCAAATGGTTTGACTACTTAATTTTCCAATTTCCTCAGGGTATAATATTCAACATCTACTAACCATTCTGCTGCCAATTTCACTAGACAAGCAATATTATATTTTTCTAAATATGGTAGTGCAAATCCACCATATTTTTTAACTTGAGAAAGTTTCTTCAAAGAATATTTCTTTCTCTTTTCTCCCCAAAACAATTCTACCATGCTATGTTTAAAGGCATGTATATCTTTCTTCTTAATTAAGAAGGGTAGATTTTGTATAACATAGAGCAATAAAATCATTTTAACCAGATTCATTTTACCCGTTAATGCTATTGGTAGGTGTTTCCATATTTTAATATGATCATGGATTTTTTGAAAGACAGGTTTAAAATTATCTTCATACCATTCTATTGGATTACTACTCAGCCATCTACCTAGATATAAAATTTTACTGACTACTTTGAATGGACTTAACTTGATAGAATCTCGTGATTTTTTTAACCATAATAATTCAGATTTTTTAGTGTTTACTTTATACCCTGAATAAAGGCTGAGGTTTTGTATAATTTCCATCAATATTGGGATATTCTTACTTGTGTGCCTGACAAAAATTAATACATCATCAGCATATAACAAAAAAAATTCTTCAATACTTCTACATATTGCCTTGTCTATTATTTGCCGTATTTTAATTGCCAGTGGCTCTATAGCTAAATTAAAAAGGAGGGGCGACAGCGGGAGTCCCTGTCTAGCCCCTCTTTCCAAATCTACTTCAGGAGACTCTATTATAAATTGTTTTAATATAGTTTGTTACATTGCCTGTAAAACCGAATTTTTCTAACAAAGTTAAAAGATGGTCCCATTTTACCACGTCGAAAGCTTTTTCTGCATCTATCGTGATCATTGCTGTATCTGTCACCTCTGCTTTTTCTTTTTTATTCCAGAAATAATCTATGATAATGCATGCTTTCCTGATATTTACCAGTAAACATCTATTGTTCATAAACCCTACTTGATCCGAATGGATTAGCTCTCCTAAGACTCCTTTTAATCTTTCTGCTATTATCAAGGCTAAAATCTTGTAGTCAAGATTTAACAAAGAGATTGGTCTATATGCATCCATTTGATCAGAATCTTTTCCTTTCTTATAGATTAAAATTGTTGTGGCTTTAATAAAGTTCTTTGACATATCTTCCTTTCCTAAATAATAATAATTATATAGCTTAACTAAAATATGCCTAATATAATTAGTCATCATTTTATAGAATTCTGCAGGTAATTTATCAGGTCCAGGAGCTTTATTTAGGTTCACTTTTTTTAATTGCTATCTCTATCTCTTCCTCTGATATAGGTCTGTTAATAACTTCTAATTTTGGTCTTGTTAATATAGGATTCTCTATATTATCCCAGAAGTTTTTTTCTGAGTATCGATTGTTTTAGCACTATACAACTGCTGGAATAACGTATAGAAAACATTGCATATCTCTTTGGGTTTAACCAGCTTATCCGCTCCCACTCTTATCATTTTTATGATATTTGATTTCTTATTTGCTTCGCTAAAAAGCTTCTGGATTTATTACCAAATTTCATAAATCTTGCCCTGTACTTAATATCTTCATTATGTGATTCTTGTAGCAAAAATGTGTCCCTATCTTGTTTAAATTCATTATATCTATCCCAATTTGTTTTAGAGGAATTTTGAAGATATTTATTATAAGCGTTGTTTAGTGCATTTGCAAGTTGTATTCCTCTAGCTTTCCTTTTTTTTCTTCCATCTATCCATATAACTTATTATCTCCTTTCTTAAAAGTATGATCGGGTTGATTGACACCCCCTGCTGAGTCTGCAGGGGGTGGTGTTGTACCAGCAGCTCACAAGAGCTGCTGGTGCAATGCTGAATACGGAGAGCGTATTGCTCTCCGCATTCAGCAATGTCTGTCGGACCTGATCCGCACTGTCGGATCAGGTCCGACTGACATTTGATAAATAGGCCTCATGGTCTGAAATAGTAACATCTTTTATCTCTGCTTTTAATTCTTTATTAAGAAGGATATCAGACACTAATATTAAATCAATCCTAGATAACAAATTATATGTCTTTGACAAACACGTATACCTCTTTTCATCCGGATTCAGTGCTCTCCAAATATCATTCAATTTACATTTTTTTTTTAAAAAACATGTACAATCTTTCTTTCTTGAATCTATAATCCATATTTCTTCCCGATGTACACTTCCTATCAATCGGGAATTTGGAGGTCAAATTAAAATCTCCCGCAACCACTAATTGAGTATTGTTAAAGTCTATCAAAATTGCTTGCAATTGTGCCCAAAATTCCAGGTCTAATTTATTAGGACCATAAACATTACATATTGTTCATATTGTATCATGGATTTCTATTTTGACTATAGCATATCGGGCATTTACATCCAAAATAGTTTCTATTACAGGGAGCGCAGAATTATTAGGCAAATGAGTATTTTGACCACATCATCCTCTTTATACATGTTGTCTTACTCCAAGCTGTATAGGCTCGAAAGCCTACTACCAATTAAGCATATTAGGTGATGTGCATCTCTGTAATGAGAAGGGGTGTGGTCTAATGACATCAACACCCTATATCAGGTGTGCATAATTATTAGGCAGCTTCCTTTCCTTTGACAAAATGGGTCAAAAGAAGGACTTGACAGGCTCAGAAAGGTCAAAAATAGTGAGATATCTTGCAGAGGGATGCAGCACTCTTAAAATTGCAAAGCTTCTGAAGCGTGATCATCGAACAATCAAGCGTTTCATTCAAAATAGTCAACAGGGTCGCAAGAAGCGTGTGGGAAAACCAAGGCGCAAAATAACTGCCCATGAACTGAGAAAAGTCAAGCGTGCAGCTGCCAAGATGCCACTTGCCACCAGTTTGGCCATATTTCAGAGCTGCAACATCACTGGAGTGCCCAAAAGCACAAGGTGTGCAATACTCAGAGACATGGCCAAGGTAAGAAAGGCTGAAAGACGACCACCACTGAACAAGACACACAAGCTGAAACGTCAAGACTGGGCCAAGAAATATCTCAAGACTGATTTTTCTAAGGTTTTATGGACTGATGAAATGAGAGCGAGTCTTGATGGGCCAGATGGATGGGCCCATGGCTGGATTGGTAAAGGGCAGAGAGCTCCAGTCAGACTCAGACGCCAGCAAGGTGGAGGTGGAGTACTGGTTTGGGCTGGTATCATCAAAGATGAGCTTGTGGGGCCTTTTCGGGTTGAGGATGGAGTCAAGCTCAACTCCCAGTCCTACTGCCAGTTTCTGGAAGACACCTTCTTCAAGCAGTGGTACAGGAAGAAGTCTGCATCCTTCAAGAAAAACATGATTTTCATGCAGGACAATGCTCCATCACACGCGTCCAAGTACTCCACAGCGTGGCTGGCTAGAAAGGGTATAAAAGAAGAAAATCTAATGACATGGCCTCCTTGTTCACCTGTTCTGAACCCCATTGAGAACCTGTGGTCCATCATCAAATGTGAGATTTACAAGGATGGAAAACAGTACACCTCTCTGAACAGTGTCTGGGAGGCTGTGGTTGCTGCTGCACGCAATGTTGATGGTGAACAGATCAAAACACTGACAGAATCCATGGATGGCAGGCTTTTGAGTGTCCTTGCAAAGAAAGGTGGCTATATTGGTCACTGATTTGTTTTTGTTTTGTTTTTGAATGTCAGAAATGTATATTTCTCCAACATAGGTGTGTCCGGTCCACGGCGTCATCCTTACTTGTGGGATATTCTCTTCCCCAACAGGAAATGGCAAAGAGCCCAGCAAAGCTGGTCACATGATCCCTCCTAGGCTCCGCCTACCCCAGTCATTCTCTTTGCCGTTGTACAGGCAACATCTCCACGGAGATGGCTTAGAGTTTTTTAGTGTTTAACTGTAGTTTTTCATTATTCAATCAAGAGTTTGTTATTTTCAAATAGTGCTGGTACGTACTATTTACTCAGAAACAGAAAAGAGATGAAGAATTCTGTTTGTATGAGGAAAATGATTTTAGCAACCGTAACTAAAATCCATGGCTGTTCCACACAGGACTGTTGAGAGCAATTAACTTCAGTTGGGGGAACAGTTTGCAGTCCTTTGCTGCTTGAGGTATGACACATTCTAACAAGACGATGTAATGCTGGAAGCTGTCATTTTCCCTATGGGATCCGGTAAGCCATGTTTATTTCGATTGTAAATAAGGGCTTCACAAGGGCTTATTTAAACTGTAGACCTTTTTTGGGCTAAATCGATTGATATTAACACTTATTTAGCCTTGAGGAATCATTTATTCTGGGTATTTTGATATAATGATATCGGCAGGCACTGTTTTAGACACCTTATTCTTTAGGGGCTTTCCCAAAGCATAGGCAGAGTCTCATTTTCGCGCCGGTGTTGCGCACTTGTTTTTGAGAGGCATGGCATGCAGTCGCATGTGAGAGGAGCTCTGATACTTATAAAAGACTTCTGAAGGCGTCATTTGGTATCGTATTCCCCTTTGGGTTTGGTTGGGTCTCAGCAAAGCAGATACCAGGGACTGTAAAGGGGTTAAAGCTTAAAACGGCTCCGGTTCCGTTATTTTAAGGGTTAAAGCTTCCAAAATTGGTGTGCAATATTTTCAAAGCTTTAAGACACTGTGGTGAAAGTTTGGTGAATTTTGAACAATTCCTTCATGTTTTTTCGCAATTGCAGTAATAAAGTGTGTTCAGTTTAAAATTTAAAGTGACAGTAACGGTTTTATTTCAAAACGTTTTTTGTACTTTCTTATCAAGTTTATGCCTGTTTAACATGTCTGAACTACCAGATAGACTGTGTTCTGAATGTGGGGAAGCCAGAATTCCTATTCATTTAAATAAATGTGATTTATGTGATAATGACAATGATGCCCAAGATGATTCCTCAAGTGAGGGGAGTAAGCATGGTACTGCATCATTCCCTCCTTCGTCTACACGAGTCTTGCCCACTCAGGAGGCCCCTAGTACATCTAGCGCGCCAATACTCCTTACTATGCAACAATTAACGGCTGTAATGGATAATTCTGTCAAAAACATTTTAGCCAAAATGAACCCTTGTCAGCGTAAGCGTGGATGCTCTGTTTTAGTTACTGAAGAGCATGACGACGCTGATATTAATATCTCTGAAGGGCCCCTAACCCAATCTGAGGGGGCCAGGGAGGTTTTGTCTGAGGGAGAAATTACTGATTTAGGGAACATTTCTCAGCAGGCTGAATCTGATGTGATTACTTTTAAATTTAAATTGGAACATCTCCGCATTTTGCTTAAGGAGGTATTATCCACTCTGGATGATTGTGAAAATTTGGTCATCCCAGAGAAACTATGTAAAATGGACAAGTTCCTAGAGGTGCCGGGGCTCCCAGAAGCTTTTCCTATACCCAAGCGGGTGGCGGACATTGTTAATAAAGAATGGGAAAGGCCCGGTATTCCTTTCGTCCCTCCCCCCATATTTAAAAAATTGTTTCCTATGGTCGACCCCAGAAAGGACTTATGGCAGTCAGTCCCAAAGGTCGAGGGAGCGGTTTCTACTTTAAACAAACGCACCACTATTCCCATAGAGGATAGTTGTGCTTTCAAAGATCCTATGGATAAAAAATTAGAAGGTTTGCTTAAAAAGATGTTTGTTCAGCAGGGTTACCTTCTACAACCCATTTCATGCATTGTCCCTGTCACTACAGCCGCATATTTCTGGTTTGATGAACTGATTAAGGTGCTCGATAGTGACTCTCCTCCTTATGAGGAGATTATGGACAGAGTCAATGCTCTCAAATTGGCTAATTCTTTCACTCTAGACGCCTCTTTGCAATTGGCTAAGTTAGCGGCTAAGAATTCTGGGTTTGCTATTGTGGCGCGCAGAGCGCTTTGGTTGAAGTCTTGGTCGGCTGATGCGTCTTCCAAGAACAAGCTACTAAACATTCCTTTCAAGGGGAAAACGCTGTTTGGTCCTGACTTGAAAGAGATTATCTCTGATATCACTGGGGGGAAGGGCCATGCCCTTCCTCAGGATCGGCCTTTCAAGGCAAAAAATAGACCTAATTTTCGTCCCTTTCGTAAAAACGGACCAGCCCAAGGTGCTACGTCCTCTAAGCAAGAGGGTAATACTTCTCAGGCCAAGCCAGCTTGGAGACCAATGCAAGGCTGGAACAAGGGAAAGCAGGCCAAGAAACCTGCCACTGCTACCAAGACAGCATGAAATATTGGCCCCCGATCCGGGACCGGATCTGGTGGGGGGCAGACTCTCTCTCTTCGCTCAGGCTTGGGCAAGAGATGTTCTGGATCCTTGGGCGCTAGAAATAGTCTCCCAGGGTTATCTTCTGGAATTCAAGGGACTTCCCCCAAGGGGGAGGTTCCACAGGTCTCAGTTGTCTTCAGACCACTTAAAAAGACAGGCGTTCTTACATTGTGTAGAAGACCTGTTAAAAATGGGAGTGATTCATCCTGTTCCATTGAGAGAACAAGGGATGGGGTTCTACTCCAATCTGTTCATAGTTCCCAAAAAAGAGGGAACGTTCAGACCAATCCTAGATCTCAAGATCTTAAACAAATTTCTCAAGGTCCCATCGTTCAAGATGGAAACCATTCGAACTATCCTTCCTTCCATCCAGGAAGGTCAATTCATGTCCACGGTGGATTTAAAGGATGCGTATCTACATATTCCTATCCACAAGGAACATCATCGGTTCCTAAGGTTTGCATTCCTAGACAAACATTACCAGTTCGTGGCGCTTCCTTTCGGATTAGCCACTGCTCCAAGGATTTTCACAAAGGTACTAGGGTCCCTTCTAGCGGTGCTAAGACCAAGGGGCATTGCGGTAGTACCTTACCTGGACGACATTCTGATTCAAGCGTCGTCCCTCCCTCGAGCAAAGGCTCACACGGACATCGTCCTGGCCTTTCTCAGATCTCACGGCTGGAAAGTGAACGTGGAAAAGAGTTCTCTATCCCCGTCAACAAGGGTTCCCTTCTTGGGAACAATTATAGACTCCTCAGAAATGAGGATTTTTCTAACAGAGGCCAGAAAGACAAAACTTCTGGACTCTTGTCGAATTCTTCATTCCGTTCCTCTTCCTTCCGTAGCTCAGTGCATGGAAGTGATCGGGTTGATGGTAGCGGCAATGGACATAGTTCCTTTTGCGCGCATTCATCTAAGACCATTACAACTGTGCATGCTCAGTCAGTGGAATGGGGACTATACAGACTTATCTCCAAAGATACAAGTAAATCAGAGGACCAGAGACTCACTCCGTTGGTGGCTGTCCCTGGACAACCTGTCACGAGGGATGACATTCCGCAGACCAGAGTGGGTCATTGTCACGACCGACGCCAGTCTGATGGGCTGGGGCGCGGTCTGGGGATCCCTGAAAGCTCAGGGTCTTTGGTCTCGGGAAGAATCTCTTCTACCGATAAATATTCTGGAACTGAGAGCGATATTCAATGCTCTCAAGGCTTGGCCTCAGCTAGCGAGGACCAAGTATATACGGTTTCAATCAGACAACATGACGACTGTTGCGTACATCAACCATCAGGGGGGAACAAGGAGTTCCCTAGCGATGGAAGAAGTGACCAAGATCATTCTATGGGCGGAGTCTCACTCCTGCCACCTGTCTGCTATCCACATCCCGGGAGTGGAAAATTGGGAAGCGGATTTTCTGAGTCGTCAGACATTGCATCCGGGGGAGTGGGAACTCCATCCGGAAATCTTTGCCCAAGTCACTCAACTATGGGGCATTCCAGACATGGATCTGATGGCCTCTCGTCAGAACTTCAAAGTTCCTTGCTACGGGTCCAGATCCAGGGATCCCAAGGCGGCTCTAGTGGATGCACTAGTAGCACCTTGGACCTTCAAACTAGCTTATGTGTTCCCGCCGTTCCCTCTCATCCCCAGGCTGGTAGCCAGGATCAATCAGGAGAGGGCGTCGGTGATCTTGATAGCTCCTGCGTGGCCACGCAGGACTTGGTATGCAGATCTGGTGAATATGTCATCGGCTCCACCTTGGAAGCTACCTTTGAGACGAGACCTTCTTGTTCAGGGTCCGTTCGAACATCCGAATCTGGTTTCACTCCAGCTGACTGCTTGGAGATTGAACGCTTGATTTTATCGAAGCGAGGTTTCTCAGATTCTGTTATCGATACTCTTGTTCAGGCCAGAAAGCCTGTAACTAGAAAGATTTACCACAAAATTTGGAAAAAATATATCTGTTGGTGTGAATCTAAGGGATTCCCTTGGGACAAGGTTAAGATTCCTAGGATTCTATCCTTCCTTCAAGAAGGATTGGAAAAAGGATTATCGGCAAGTTCCCTGAAGGGACAGATTTCTGCCTTGTCGGTGTTACTTCACAAAAAACTGGCAGCTGTGCCAGATGTTCAAGCCTTTGTTCAGGCTCTGGTTAGAATCAAGCCTGTTTACAAACCTTTGACTCCTCCTTGGAGTCTCAATTTAGTTCTTTCAGTTCTTCAGGGGGTTCCGTTTGAACCCTTACATTCCGTTGATATTAAGTTATTATCTTGGAAAGTTTTGTTTTTAGTTGCAATTTCTTCTGCTAGAAGAGTTTCAGAATTATCTGCTCTGCAGTGTTCTCCTCCTTATCTGGTGTTCCATGCAGATAAGGTGGTTTTACGTACTAAACCTGGTTTTCTTCCAAAAGTTGTTTCTAACAAAAACATTAACCAGGAGATTATCGTACCTTCTCTGTGTCCGAAACCAGTTTCAAAGAAGGAACGCTTGTTACACAATTTGGATGTTGTTCGCGCTCTAAAATTCTATTTAGATGCTACAAAGGATTTTAGACAAACATCTTCCTTGTTTGTTGTTTATTCAGGTAAAAGGAGAGGTCAAAAAGCAACTTCTACCTCTCTCTCTTTTTGGATTAAAAGCATCATCAGATTGGCTTACGAGACTGCCGGACGGCAGCCTCCCGAAAGAATCACAGCTCATTCCACTAGGGCTGTGGCTTCCACATGGGCCTTCAAGAACGAGGCTTCTGTTGATCAGATATGTAGGGCAGCGACTTGGTCTTCACTGCACACTTTTACCAAATTTTACAAGTTTGATACTTTTGCTTCTTCTGAGGCTATTTTTGGGAGAAAGGTTTTGCAAGCCGTGGTGCCTTCCATTTAGGTGACCTGATTTGCTCCCTCCCTTCATCCGTGTCCTAAAGCTTTGGTATTGGTTCCCACAAGTAAGGATGACGCCGTGGACCGGACACACCTATGTTGGAGAAAACAGAATTTATGTTTACCTGATAAATTTCTTTCTCCAACGGTGTGTCCGGTCCACGGCCCGCCCTGGTTTTTTAATCAGGTCTGATAATTTATTTTCTTTAACTACAGTCACCACGGTACCATATGGTTTCTCCTATGCTATTATTCCTCCTTAACGTCGGTCGAATGACTGGGGTAGGCGGAGCCTAGGAGGGATCATGTGACCAGCTTTGCTGGGCTCTTTGCCATTTCCTGTTGGGGAAGAGAATATCCCACAAGTAAGGATGACGCCGTGGACCGGACACACCGTTGGAGAAAGAAATTTATCAGGTAAACATAAATTCTGTTTTGTGAATGTTGAGATGTTATATTGGTTTCACTGGTAAAAATAAATAATTGAAATGGGTATATATTTGTTTTTTGTTAAGTTGCCTAATAATTATGCACAGTAATAGTCACCTGCACACACAGATATCCCCCTAAAATAGCTATAACTAAAAACAAACTAAAAACTACTTCCAAAACTATTCAGCTTTGATATTAATGAGTTTTTTGGGTTCATTGAGAACATGGTTGTTGTTCAATAATAAAATTAATCCTCAAAAATACAACTTGCCTAATAATTCTGCACTCCCTGTATTCTATAGTTGACCTCACCAACCCATTGACACTTAAGTTTATTTAGTTCGACCCCCGAGAGTCTGATTTCTTGTAGACAAGCAATATCCGTATTCATCTTTTCAAAAGCTTAAGTATTGTTTTCCTTTTAATTGGGGATGAAATTCCCCCGACATTCCATGAAACATTTTTTAATGCATTATCCATATATTAAATTATATATATTATTTGTTTTATCCACCTGCTGCACAAGTGACAATGAGAGGTACAAGGGAAGAAAAGGAAAAGAAGGGGAAAGAGAAAAAAAACACACAAAAAAACAAAACACACACACACAAACAATTAAAATACCACTTTGGAGTAATCTTCATACTACATTTATTTATCTGCATATTAAGGCTTATTCCCTTGATTAAGAAAACCAGTAGCATCCTCGCTATTTTGAAATATCGTAATACCTTCCCTAGATTCTACCTTTAATGTTGCTGGGTAAACTACATATGCCTTTGTACCTTGCTGGATAAACTGTGCACACAGTTGCAACATAATCTTCCTCTTAAAATCTTGAAATATCATTACCCTATTACCCTCTTTTATCAAGGGCTCGGTCAGTTTTTTATAGTGACTCATAATTTCTAACTTGTCCTTATAATTTAAAAGCTTAACTATCGCAGGTCTAGGGTATTGATTGCTTGAATTCTTAATTTGAGCTTCATCAGTTCTGTAACCGAGTCTATGGATACCTTCTATTATAATACCATTATCGCTAGCTTGCATACCCAACCATTTAGGCAATTCTGTTGTGACTAGGCTCTCTAGTTCTGATGTTTGGATCCTTTCTGATATACCTAATATGTTTACATTATTCCTCCTAGATCTATCCACTGCCAATCAGTGGCGTCACTAGGGTTGGTGTCACCCGGTGCGGTAAGTTATGGTGTCACCCCCCCCCCCCCCCGGAAAGCAGACACACACAAAAACACAGGCACACACACATACAAACACTCAGACACACTTAAAAACATACTCAGATGCACACACAAACACTCGGAAACACACTCAGACACACACACACAAAAACTCAGACACACACTTACAAAATATGTAAACTGCACTGCATTAATTATGAAGCTCATGCCTAGAGCTGCTCCCTGGCTCAGCAGAGCATCAAATGAAAGATAAACAGAGCACTCTAAAAATAAATCACTAAAGAAAAGGTTTAGGCGCAAACTATGAAAATTCTGCTCTCTGACTCTGTTCTAAGCCTGTCAGTGCACAGCCCCGGGCCGCGTGCCTACCGCTTCTTATGGCCAATCACCTCTGCACTCTGCCCACTCCCAGACCCCCGCCCGCACAGCAGTGAGTGACTCCACTGCTCCACATGTCACTGAGCAGTGAGCACAGATAGGCAGGCAGGTTTAGGCTAGCAGCGCAGCTTTGCAAGCCCCACGGCATGCCCACAACATTCATAGCGAAATTGGGCAGGGGAGAAGCAAAGTACAAACAAGCAAAAGCAGCCGGGAAAACTATTTGTTGAAATTGCAGCACTGGCTCAAGGGGCAAACAATTGTGTGTCTACAACTTCCCCAGTCCCACCAATGTTCCCAAATGCCACCCCCTCTAATAAAAAAAAAATCTATGCATCTCAACATTGTATTTCTTTGAATTTCAATAAAATTAAAAAAAAAAAAAAAAAAATTTTTTTTTTTTTTTTTTTTGGTGTCACCCGGGTGCGGCCCGCCCCCCCCTAGTGACGCCACTGCTGCCAATTCTACTCTTTCCTGTAATTTAGCAATTTTATGGTTTAAACTATCGATTAGGCTTCCTTTCACATTCATTTGATCTTCCATATCCGAGATTCTTTTCTCAGCTTATAACACTCTGCCATTAAACAGGTTTAGATCATTAGCTAAGATACCTATATCTTTCCTAAGATTATCAAATTGTGGCATCATAATAGCTGATTTCTGTGTAATTAGTGTTTGGGTGTCAATATTCGTTCCCATCGTGTTATGTGCATTTGTGTTCTCTGAACTAGAATCAGAGATATTTTTATTCTTATTTCTTTCTCTGTTTTTAGCTGCCATATTCGGCGATTTATCTTTAAAATTGTGAACAAATTTCTCCATATAAAAACAAATTTCTCTAAAAGAAGAGAATGGAACCTTTAACCCAAAAGGAAGTAAAAAGTGGAAAATGTGAGTATGTATACAAGATGCATCAGCGTCTGGTGATGTGCTTTATAAGTGTTCTTCTTGGCAAAAAACCCCAAAAAAAACAAGAAAACAACCACTCTAAAGTGAAGATACCAGCTATAACAGGTATACAAACAACCAGCTACAATAACCTATGCCTATGCAAAAAATTATTAAACACTAACTTCTTTAACTGTTAACCACAGATTAGATCACCAGGCTCTCTGTTGCAAGATATACTGGGTAATATCTGTTCTTAACAGTCTCCTCCTAGCTTACCTAGGGCCTATGTATCAAATAAGTAATGTCTAACAACAAACAAATTAATATGCATGCATATTACTGTGTTTCCATTACAATATATGTTCACTAATTGTTGCTATATAGTTAGGATACCACAAGCTGTAAAAAAAAAACCCTCATAAGATATTATTGATACCAGACTACAACACTTAAACCAATCATTAAGGATTTTAACACACTGCACTTTAAAAGTTTTAATCTCCTGGGCACTTGGCCCTTTGTATATCTGCACTCTATGCCTGTTTATACGGCTGTAAAAATCCAGTTATAGCCACCATTAATTAATACTTCAGCATTATAACGGACTCTTCCTCTGTGAACAGTTAGATTACAGCTTGGATTAGAGTCGTAGTTTATACCAACAGGATATTCTCGTCCATTTACAGCCTTTATTTTTATCAGCGACTATTTAATCACTTGAAGCATGCTTGACCTTGTCTTTACACACCATTAAACTCTCTCAATGTTTATGCTTCACCAACACTCGTAGATAAGAAAACTGTCGCTATTAATAATCGCACATCTTCACTGGGGGTTCTTTATCTTCTCATAGTCTCAGCATATCAAACTCTTATTTGTTAAATATACTTCCAGACTACCCCAGACTTATAATAAATTTCAGAGTAGGGTAAGGCCACAGTCACATACAGGTAAGTTTCTTCACTGGGTTTGTTTTTTAGAGACGAACATCATACACTAAGTCTCCCTAACCCCAGACTTATAAACAAGCTCCATATCAGAACCAATTAACCGTGACCTCCAAGCCACAACTTATGCCAGGATACTTTGGGGCTTAATATACGGCCAGCTTCACTGGGGGTTTAGATAACTTTTACAAAGCGTCCAACATAGCTTGCAATACTGCCATCTATTTTATCTGCAACCATGCTACCCCAGACTTACAGTCTCAATATGTCAGAGAAAAAACCCCACCTACAGTCAATGTCTTCACTGGGTTTATAGGAATACTTTGGGCACAGCCACCCCCTTATTCCCAGACTTATAACTAGCCCCCGTATTGGAACCGGTCATACACCATCCTCCATTTCTTTCATATACTGTGAGTTGTACTCCATTGTCTGTACTTAAACATACAAGGTCATTTCAGACCCCCATGTAAAGATTATGCGACCCTTGACTCACGCCAGCTTCTTCACTGGGTTTACTCTAAGACCTGTACATATCACCATCTCCCCTTCCTACCCAGACTTGCAGCTATATTTTGGATAATTACACAATAAGCCGCCCTGTATGTAAAATTTAAGGCACTTATCTGTTTAATGCGAGAGGGATAACTTGGGAGTATCATTACCGAAATTTCTCAGCTCTGAGCCGTAGACACACATGCTGAAACTCACCGATAGATATAAGTAGAGCAGGAAACCTGCCTCCTAAGTATAACCCGACCGCGACAATATAAGAAAAGGGCATGAAATAATATCGCCAGACCATCCAGATAATTTCCATAATAAAGACGCAAATCCCTGCTATAGCCATTAAGTTCATCTGATGGGCAGTGCAAATTGAAGCAACGAACAAAAATCACATAATATAAAGAAGGAAACAATCCTCAATACTTGTATAATCATAGTAAATATCAAAAATAGGCATTAAAAAATAGACATAAAAAATCAAAATAAACAAGCTGTGACCACACACTCTCACACTGTGCAGCATTCACAAAGAACCATCAACACGTATAACACTCAGAAAGAGTGACAGTGTATGTCACTCAGGTATAGTATCCATCACTTCTAGTACAAACAAAGCAAAACCAATGTCAATGGGGCTGCCCAACACACCCTGTGTAGGCAAATAACCCCAGAGGTAAGTACCCAACCAGAAACAATCACAGCATAGACGAGTATCCCAAGTTGCAAGTATCAGAACACAAGCCAATCACCCAAGACCCATCAGGGAAGGAAGGATCTCCCAAGTTAAACAGAAAAAACAAACAGAGCACATCGACTATCATAGGGAGTACACCCCCCCATAGGTATTCAACTGATCAGAGATGAAATACGGATAGCACCAATACAGCCATCTGTACTGTGAGTGTGATGTATTAGTGTGAATAAAAACAGTTATATATACAATTTAAAAAACAAATAACACAACAGGCTCACTAAAAGTGTATCAACTTGTTACTATGTTACAGAGGGTAGCGGCCCTGATGAATAGGCCGAAGGGACAACAAGGGCTATATATGCCCTATCTAAGTTTTAGAGGGGCCACCATAACAGCATTCTAATGCTCTTGCAGGAACAGTTGAAGAGAAACAGTTGAAGAGAAATAGTGAGGGACATACACTAATCATTACTACAGGAATGGAATTGTGTACGCTCAATATAATATGGTATAGATTATACCAAAAGAGTAATTGTAATCCTTAGGGGCCACCCCCATCATCAAGACCTGGATATTTAACAAAAAGTTACGAGTGTCAGACAACAGGCCTGAGGATCATGGACTCGCATGTAGGACCTAATGTCTCTACAGATATGGGCCAATGGGGAAATATTACAGATAACACTGCCAGCCAGTGTGTACATTAAGTCCTCTAGTTGACAATGTACCAAGTTCGTAAATCCACCTGGACTCTTTTTGTAGGAGGATCTTGGCACTGTTTCCGCCCCTTTTCAGGCTAGGTACATGGTTGATGATTCAAAACCTCAAATATTTTACTGTGTGGCCTGCCTCAAGGAAATGACGGGCCACAGGTTGATCGGACTTGCCAGCCGAGATGGCTGTGCGGATGCCATCCTCGTTCTGGCATCATCGGTCGTTTTGCCTGTATATAATTTCCCACACAGGCAGTTCAATAGATACATTATATATTGCGTGGTGCATGTGAGGAAAAATCTTATCTGATATTTCTTCTTACAATCAGGGTGTTGGAAGTGGGTTTCTGTGAGCATGCCATTGCAGGTAACGCAACTGGTACACCTGAAGCACCCATTTTTCTTCTTGAGCCAGGTTTGTTTAGCCATCTCAGACATAATGTCAGAGTCTCTCAGGCTTCGTCCTCTCCTGTATGCTATCCTTGGGGCATCCCACAGAGTGAACAGTAATGAGGGATCGGCTTCAATCAATTTCCATTCTTCTTTGACAGCTTTGGTAATCAAGTGACTATAAGGGGTGTAAGTAGTCACAAAGGTCAGTTGCTGAGGAACTTGGCCATCTATGTCGTTTGTTGACTTCATTGAATTTAATGCCAATAATTGCATCTCAGATAGCTGCTTCTTCCTGTAGCTCCTGTCTATGAATCTTTGTGTCATCTCACCTATCTGTTCTTTACAAATGTTGTCATCAGTGTTGTTTCTGATGACATGTTGGTATTGGGCTTTGGGAATGTTACGGGTCAGTGTAGGTTGGTGGCAACTGCTCGCATGAAGTAGTGAGTTGTGGTCAGTGGCCTTCCTAAATAGAGTAGTACCCAATCTATCACCAACTTTGAAGATCCTTACGTCCAGGTAGACAACAGAGCTGTTGTTTGACGTGTATGAAAATCTGATGGTACTCTCTATTTCGTTCAAACTCTTGGTCCATGTTTGTAGAGTTTCTTCACTGCCATGCCAGATGAGGAACAAATTGTCTAAGCACGGACAAACAAAATCGGATTTGATCTACTTTCATCTTCTGCCATATACAGATTAGCCAGAGATGGGGCCACGTTGGACCCCATCGCTGTACCTGACACTTGTAAATAGAAAGTTTTCTCGAACCGAAAAAAGTGACAACAACTCTATGAGTATGAGTACGAGTGGACCAATGTAGGCCGCATGTCTGAGACAGTTGGCAACAGCTGCTATACCAGACCCATGTGGAATGGCGGTGTACAAACTTGATACATCTAAGGTCACAAGCAGGTCAGTAGGACTGACTGTTTGATTAATTCAGAAGAATCCTGTATATAAGATTTCATAAGTTTAACCCACGGTTGTAGATAGAAATCCCCAAATTGTGCCAGAGGTGGTTTTGCTGCATCCTTATGGATCTTAGGCAGGGTGTACAAAATAGGTGTCACAGGGAAGTCACGTCTCAGGACGAAATTGTATTCATGTTGTGAAATAAGTGCATAGTCCTTCCACTCCATTAATTTCACATCAATCTTCCTCTTGAGCTGATAGGTGGGATCACTATTTAGAGCTAGGTAAGTTGTTTCATGATCTTTGCTCTGTAGTCGGTGAGGTCCATGACCACCACCGCACTCCCTTTATCAGCCGGATAGATCACAATTGATTAATCCTCTTGTAAGGAGGTAACTCTCTTTTGGTACGTGAATAGAGTCCCTGTCAATCTGCAAAGTATTCACTGCACTCTGGTGTTTTTTCCTCTCCTGTAACTCTCTTTTGGTACGTGAAAAGAGTCCCTGTTAATCTGCAAAGTATTCACTGCACTCTGGTGTTTTTTCCTCTCATGTAACTCTCTTTTGGTATGTGTATATAGAGCAAATGATTTTAGGTTGTCAATTTAGTCCTACATTTGTTGTACTGTTATCCAAAGTCTTACTTCTAATGTTTTGTTAATTGCCATGTGATGTCCAATCCTTATCAATACTTGCTATTATTCTAAAATGTATAGCTGTCTTATGCCATAGTTTTAACCTCCTCCAAATGTTATTGTCTGTTTACTTAACTCACCCTGACCAGACCAGAATCTAGCTTTCAAATTGTCCCTTCATTTGTCTCTGATTTATCAATCAAGTAATTTAGTGGACACAGCTGACTCCCTGCCTATATATATATTTATTTATTTTTTTTTTAAATATATTTTTTTATTGAGATTTGTAATACATATAACATTGTCAATATGTTCAAACAGTAGAAAAACAAAGTCATACAAATGTTTTAACAGAAACAATAAGCATATTATGCAATACATGTATGGAAGCACCTGTGTTGAATTGGCTAATATGAAATATCAGTTTTTTAGGATATAAAAGAGAAACCTCTCCTGTGAGTGCAAGGCCACATTTGGGCCTAAAGATACATTATGCTGGAGGAGGGTTAAGTTTATGTAAATGGGAAAATTGATCCCCACATTGTCATGGGGAACATTCAAGGAGTTATATAGTCTGGTGAGATTGAGGCAAGGGGGGTTAGCTTTTTATTTTGCTTTGGTCACTCTTGAACCAAAGTGTATGAAAGAAAGAAAGGGGGAGTTCAGCGGGCAAGAGCCGCTCTAAATAAAGTGGGGAAGGGGATGGGGAGTGGAGCCATCTAGGATGCCAGGGCGATATAGTGGAGAAGATCATGTTATATGAGTAAAGAGGTGGATTCAGGGGGGGGGTAATTTTCTACTTATTTGCCGAAAGGGAGGGGCAGGATCATATCAAGGCATCATGTTTAGGTGACATAGTAGTTAAGAATAAATAGCGGATAAGTACCACTTAGGATATGAGATATATGATAAAGCAAGCTGTGTGAGGGATGGGGACGAAGCTAACATGTGGGAGGTTCAATGCTCATTATAGATAAATCAGCATCTTAGAAAATGATATAACATATATTATATATTATGGGGCCAACAGATATCTGTTGAGCCCCATAAGAGCATACATATCTGAGTCATATCTGTATAGGGTAAGCTATAGAGGAGGTACCTATAACATATGGGGGAAGTTAGAAGATGTTATGTGAGCAATATCGTCTAAATAGGATATGAACTGGGGCATGCTAGACTAAACAGATATCTGAAGTTAATAAATGTTCCTATTGAGGATGCTTAAGCTAATGAGATCTATGTTAGCGACACACGCTGAACCTTAAGACTAAAGTCATAAAACATATTCAAAGACTGTTATAGATATGAGAGAATAGAATACTAATTCCTAAATTGAAGTATAATAGGTCCACTCTTGCCGTCCCGGCCGCAGACAACCCAAGATGAACCCTTCACCACAGTATGGGATATAATATAAGTATTATATGGCTAATAGAGTATAAGCTGAAATCTAGCTAGATAAAAACTATTATTCCTCTTATCAGAGTAGACCCATATATTGCGTATTAAACAAGCATATAAATTATAGCATACCTCAGATTATTACTCGTGGGAGCAGTTAACAGGAGAATTGTATGTATAGTAACTATATAAGTGAGGGCTATACATATTGCATAGGTATTATGTTCATACAGTCTCACGGCCAGTTTCAAGCTATACACCTACTGTAAAATGCATTAAAACCATAAATAGAGATTCACAATCCAACCCACCTACATGTATTGCCTCAAAAAGAAATAACTGCCTCATTAGAGTATTCTGAAGGGCAAAATCCCTCTGCATGATTATTTAGGTACAACATCCTTAGTAAGTAGAATACAATATAACAAACCAACAGAGTTTATACATTGCATTTCTCATAAATATAAATTTGTTTGTATACTAACATCTTCTCAGGGTGTATTGCTGCTTATGAAGTTAACAACAGGGGTAAGTATAAGTGTGAAAAGAACCGACTCTATTACCTGAAACAACATGGGCATAAATAATGCAGATGCCTTTGATTCCAGAGACTGCACAAACTGTTGTGTTTAGTTCTCCCCAGTCTGCAGACCCAGAATATGGGAAGGGAATATTATATTATAGGGGCAGTTTCTAACATCCACATACAGAGAGATAAACATTCTAAAGGAGTATTGTCCCTTTCGATTAAACATTAGAGGTAAAGAGTAAAGGTAGAATCAGCTGTCACGTAACTAAGCTGTTACTCAGCAATTCGTCCCCCTTCCCTCTGCACCAGGATATGCGCATGTATATTATTAGGTACATTGCAATGTGACTGTAGTGTTCAGTGTATGGGGCCATTGCGTAAAATGATATACTAAAGGTTGCTGCCCTACTCGTAGAGACTTCAGAAGTTAAGCTATAGGAGTATTAGACACTAACCAACAACTAGCATGAGTTCTAAATGTGTCGCTAATGCCTAACTGTTAACGTCGAAATAGTTAAAGAAAAGATATAGTCTTAACCTAAAACTTATTATGTAGCTGCGAGGGTGTAGGTTAATAATGGTTATATCCATATTGTCATAAGTGTTAGTAATGGAATGTCAGTATAAGCAGCAAGGGAGCTACCAAACTGTCTACCAATTAAAGAGAGATGAGACCCCCAAGTAGCGAAGCTGCATAGTTAGCTATGTAAGAATATTTAAAATAAAAATATAAGGCTTTATCCTGCGGCCAACTGACATTTATGAACTACATAATAAAAATAGACACCCCAAATAAACCCACAGCACTAAAAGAATCAAACGAGTCTCAAAGGCATAGCGTGAACATTTAAACAGTTATGAAAACATAGAGTATCAAAACTTTTCTGGCAAACGCAGAGAAAACGATGGGATATCGCCTAATATTCGGTATATACATGACCTAATTGTCTCAGGTACCTCCATGTTACCCATAATATACATTAAGTGTACACAATAGTGAGCAAGCAAAAACATATTACTGTGGACAAATACAGGACAGGTAAAATTGGCATTAATATCTAGAACGCTATCAATGTTGGTGTAACTTTTACATATATAATTCTATAATAACTGCAGACTAATCAACCAATGCTAGCTCTTAACTAGTATAATATTAGATGAACTAACACATTTCTGGAACATATGTATCTGGAACCGTTCATCTCAGGGTTTGATTGAAAAGCATAAAGTGTGCAGCAAACAAAACTATCTTAAAGTCTGATAGAGAGTTCACATAATCAAGAGTGAACTGGGAATGTCCTTTGATTCAGTGAACAGCCACTAAAACATGCAGAGCTGCAAAACAAACAGGCAGATCCAAGAAATAGTGCAGACCATGTACAGGAGCCATACTGAAAGAGCCTGGATCAACAGTAGATAGGTAACAATGTAGCCTGTTTTGTAGAGTTAACAGCGTCTCTAGAGTTAACCGATACCTCTCCTATGCAGCTGTACAGATCCAAGTGTAGGTGGCAGGGAAGGTTGAGAGAGTTGATAGACATGCTGCCACAAAACGGGTGATGTTAGTTTACGAAGGTTATCATATATTAGTAGGATCCAGCAGCTGCATGTTACCTTTGGATCACACTTAGCTGTATGGCCACAAATGTTATACTGGGGTCTTCCGCTGTTTCTTAGTTTTGCCAGTGACTGTATCACAGCCCACAAAGCCCTGATCAGTTCAACATCGCTCGCTGGGAGACCAACACCCCTGTCCAAGATCATGAGCATGGAGAGCTTCAAAAGATTAGGCTGCTCAAACTGCCACTCAGGCAAACCAGTATGTGACTCCGTTTCCCCTACACCAACCTGTGATGCTCGGCCTCTAATCAGCAGAGCGCTAGTCCATACATTCTTTGCTTTAATGGAGCTGGGCTGCGAGGGGGATCCGTCGGGTTCGTCATATGGGGCTCAGGGATCCATGTAGTTATAACGCGCACCTCCCTTAGGTCTTGGTGCCCATCTGCTCCCCATGGCAGCATGTCTGATGTACAACGCTCAGTCTCTCCCTCAGGCAGACATGTTGTCGGCATATTCTGTTTCCGGTCCATGGCAACTTTCAGCTCCTCAATGAGAGCGTGGTGGTGGGCATCTAAAGAGAGTAATAAGCCCCGCAGTGCAGATATAATTTGTCTTTCCATGACAGAGCTTAGGGTTGAGATGATGTGTAATGAAAGATCCTCTAACAACAGCTACAGAGCGCTCTCTAAAATGGCGGCCCGCTCCATGCAGCGTTTACACCAGGCCAAGAGATCTTTGTGCCGCTGTGGTATCTAATACTTCAGCTTAGTAACCTGTAACTTTTGCCCAGTGTTCTACAGCTCAGTGAATGAGAGATGCAATTTGTGAAAAGCCCGTAACTTGCTTATAATGATAGGTTATTTGATCAAGCAGCAGGAGCCCTGTATAGACACGTCCTGTTACTTCTGCAGTTGGCTCCGCCCCCCTGCCTATATATTTTAACATCAGCTTGGGATGTGCACTGCACTGGGCTGTGCATTGCTACAACAAAATATGTTCACATTTTTCAAGTGAACATTTTATAAGTGGTATTAACAATATAATTATACAAGAATTGAACAAGGATTGGGCAAGGGGCAAGACACAAGGCAAGTACTTTTATAATATTATGTTTTATGTACCTCATTGTTTCCTTATGCAATTGCTGCTGTAATACTGTGTCTTATGTGTTTAATTGGTTCCCACGTTTGTAAAAATGCTCAATATCCTCATATTCCTTTTTTCTGCCTATTGTCTCTGTAACCAACTACATTATTCAATTACTCCTTCTCCCACTCCACCTGCACTGTTCATTAGCCCATCTCTCTTAAACTAACCTTACTTTTGTACTCATGAACTTTACCTATTCCTAAACACTCTCCCCCCTTCACCTCGTCTGAAAAACAGTCTTATTACCGCAAATCTGTATCTCATCTCATGTCACTCTCCCTCTTGCTTTTACTAACTGCTGGTGACATCTCCCGTAATCCTGGTCCCCAATAACTGCCTAGCCATGCACATCTATGTATACCATCCCATAGACTCAAAAAACAAAACTCAGCCAACCTTACTCACATTCCTCTTGCATCAAAAGCCACTACCCCTTTCACATGTGCACTCTGGAACTCTCACTCTGACATACAAAGCCCTCAACTGCACTGCTCCCCCTATATCTCAGATCTTGTCTCCAGATACTCTCCCTCCCATCCCCTTCACTCTGCTCATGACCTCCTACTCTCCTCCTCTCTCTTGTTAACTCATCACACTCCCATTTACAGGACTTCTCCAGACTGGCTCCCATCTTGTGGAACTCTCTGTCTTGCTCCACAAGACTCTCCCCTAGTTTTGAAAGCTTCATGCTCTCCCTAAAGACTCTACTGTTCATGGATGCATACAACCTACGCTAACCTTTCTTTATGCCAGTTCCTCTCCTCCATTGATATACACTGAACCCCCTTAGCATGTAAGCCTAAGAGTCCAGCTGTTTGTAGATCACCGCCCCCCGCTCCAGAGAAGATAGAAAACATTGTGTTCAATATTAGCAACCGACTGTTAACCAAGTCTGAAGAAAGTTTGCTTAAGAAAGGACTCTACTTCATACCGACCACCAGGCTTAATGACTTCAACAAATATATTGATATCCAAAAATTTGGAAGAAACCTACGGCTTAAGGAATTCTTAAGTGGCCCCATCGCTGGCTAATCTGTATATGGCAGAATATGAGACCCAGAAGATGAAAGTTTATGAAACAGATCAAATCAAAAAAAATTTGTCGGTACATAGACGATTTGTTCTTCATCTGGCACGGCAGTGAAGAAGCTCTACAAACATGGACCAAGAGTTTGGACCAAGAGTTTGAATGAAATAGAGAGTACCATCAGATTTTCATACACGTCTAACAACAGCTCTGTTGACTACCTGGACGTAAGGATCTTCAAAGTTGGTGATAGATTGAGTACTACTCTATTTAGGAAGACCACTGACTGCAACTCCCTCCTTCATGCGAGCAGTTGCACTAACCTACACTGATCCGTAACATTCCCAAAGCCCAATACCAACGTGTCATCTGAAACAACACTGATGACAACACTAGTAAAGAACAGATAGGTGAGATGACACAAAGATTCATAGACAGGAGCTACAGGAAGAAGCAGCTATCTGAGATGCAATTATTGGCATTAAATTCAATGAAGCCAACAAATGACATAGATGGCCAAGTTCCTCAACAACTGACCTTTGTGACGACTTACACCCCTTATAGTCACTTGATTACCAAAGCTGTCAAAGAAGAATGGAAATTGATCGAAGCCGAATCCTCATTACCGTTCACTCTGTGGGATGCCCCAAGGATAGCAGACAGGAGAGGACAAAGCCTGAGAGACTCTCTGATGAAGACCGACATTATGTCTGAGATGGCTAAACAAACCTGGCTCAAGAAGAATAACGGGTGCTTCAGGTGTACTAGTTGCGTTACCTGCAATGGAATGCTCACAGGTACCCACTTCCAACACCCTGATCGTAAAAATAAATATAAGATAACATTTTTCCTCACATGTATAATCTATCTATTGAACTGCACCTGTGGGAAATTCTATACAGGCAAAACGACCGATGATGCCAGAACGAGAATGGCTAACCACCATTCAAGCATCCGCACAGCCATCTCGCTGGCAAGTCCGATCAATCTGTGGCCCGTCATTTTCTTGAGACAGGCCACACAGTAAAAGATTTGAGGTTTCGAATTATCGACCATGTACCTAACCTGAAAAGGGGCGGAAACAAAGCCAAGATCCTCCTACAGAAAGAGTCCAGGTGGATCTACGAACTTGGGACATTGTCACCTAGAGGACTTAATGTACACACTGGCTGGCAGTGTTATCTGTAATATTACCCATTGGCCCATATCTGTAGAGACATGAGGTCCTATATGCGAGTCCATGATCCTCATGCCTGTTGTCTGACACTCGTAACTTTTTGTTAAATATTCAGGTCTTGACAATGGGGGTGAGCCCTAAGGTTTACAATTACTCTTTTGGTATAATCTATACCATATTATATTGAGCATACACAATTCCATTCCTGTAGTAATGATTAGTGTATGTCCCTCAATATTTCTCTTCAACTATTTCTTTTCAGCTGTTCCTGCAAGAGCATTAGAATGCTGTTATGGTAGCCCCTCTAAAACTTAGATAGGGCATATATAGCCCTTGTTGTCCCTTCGGCCTATTCGTCAGGGCCGTGACTCTCTGTAACATAGTAACAAGTTGATACACTTTTAGTGAGCCTGTTGTGTTGTTTGTTTTTTTAAATTTTATATATAGCTGTTTTTATTCACACTATGTGTCTTTCACCTGTGTACACTAATACATCACACTCACAGTACAGATGGCTGTATTAGTGCTATCCGCATTCTGTCTCTGATCAGATGAATACCTATGGGGGTGTGTACTCCCTATGATAGTCGATGTGCTCTGTTTGTTTGTTTGTTTGTTTGTTTTTTCTGTTTAACTTGGGAGATCCTTCCTTCCCTGATGGGTCTTGGGTGATTGACTTGTGTTCTGATACGTGCAACTTGGGATACTCGTCTATGCTGTGATTGTTTCTGGTTGGGTACTTACCTCTGGGGTTATTCACCTACACAGGGTGTGTTGGGAAGCCCCATTGACATTGCTTTTGCTTTGTTTCTACTAGAAGTGATGGATACTATACCTGAGTGACATACACTGTTACTCTTTCTGAGTGTTATATGTGTTGATGGTTCTTTACGAATGCTGCACACTGTGAGAGTGTGTGGGTACAGCTTGTTTATTTTGATTTTTTATGTCTGTTTTTTTATACCTATTCTTGATATTTACTATGATGTTACAAGTTTTGAGGATTGTTTCCTTCTTTTTATTATGTGATTTTTGTTCTTTGCTTCACTTTGCATTGCCCATCACATGAACCTAATGGCTAGAGCAGGGATTTGCGTCTTTATTATGGAGATTATCTGGATGATCTGGCGATATTATTTCACGCCCTTTTCTTATATTGTCTCTGTCGGGTTACACTTAGGAGGCTGGTTTCCCGCTGTACTTATATCTATCCTTGAGTTTCAGCATGTGTGTCCACGGCTCTAGATGATGTACATCTGGGCTGGTCACACTGCTCTATACATTGTACTATGATTAAGACTGGGGGCTATTATTGTTTTGATACGTTGGCATAAGCGGTTAACACGCCTATTCTAAGTTTATTGGTAAGGGCAGGGATGCATATATATTAGAAATAATTCTTATTTCACGCCCCCTCACGCTTATCTGCTTTACACTGTTGCGGCTGGGCCGTGATCTGGAGGTAAGTCTCCTGTTTGACCAATGACAAACTTTGTTGTTTTTCAGCATGTGGGTTTTCGGCTACCTATGGGGAGCTCCTGAGCTCTCCACATCATTTCGGTGACTATACTTTCTGTTCACGCCCATTTTACGGCAATTGGTCAGATTAGCCTAGTGGGTGTTTATTTGAACCAATAATGGACTTTGTGTACAATATCTGAGGGCAGTGCTGCATCTTTTTGTTGCGATTAGTATGTTTTTTATTTTAGCTGATCGTTGGATACGTGGAGGTGGATAGACACCAATCACAGATTATGTTTTGTCACTTTATATGTTAACATATTTTCATGTTTTATACACTGTTGATTCATATACATATAGTATAATTGATAGTTATATTTCTCTCATTGGAGTTTTTGCACACGGTCAGCCTTGATTGGTTGCCAGTTGGGGGACGGTGTTATAGGCCTTTAAATGTTTGTTTTTTTCACATGTTGTTTGTCAGAGGAAGGGACAGTATTTAGTCCCGAAACGTCACAAAATAAAACCTATTGTCACAGATGTCTGAAGACCAAAAGGACTGCACTCACTGGATTTGTACAATGCGAGCAATAGCTAATTTATTGCTTAGTAGTGACGTTTTGGGGTCAGCAGCATGGTCTGAGGAAGGGGCTGCTGACCCCAAAATGTCACTACTATGCAATAAATTTGCTATCGCTCACATTGTACAAATCCAGTGAGTACAGTCCTTTTGTTTTATATATATATATATATATATATATATATATATATATATATATATATATATATATATATATTAGTCTAAATATGTGTAAAGGTTTATATATATTTTTATATATATATATATAAATATTTGTGTGTGTGTATTTATGTGTTTACCGCTTTAGCGTGATTGTTAACACCGCCAGAAGTAAAGTTTTTGCACACGCACGACAGCTCAAACTTATTCCCCCCATAGACTTCAATGGAGAGCACAGCAGAAAAAATCCTAACATTTATCGCTCACGTGCTACCCTGATAGGAGTTTTTAATATTTCACATTCCAATGTTCTTCACATACAGGAAAATTTTATTTTTATTTTAAATATATATATATATATATATATATATATATTCTATTGAATATTTAGAATGTTTTACAATATGTAACATTCAGCGCGCCACTATCTGGCCCATAGTGAGTGAAAGCAACCTGCATGAAATAGACAGTGACTCTATTTTGCTTTATGTATCAGTGCACATTTAACTATAGTTTGACCACTGGAGGGCAACAGAGACCAAGGTTTCTAGAAGAACTTAAAGGGACATTAAACACTTTAAGATGGTGATATATAAGGTAAAATAAAATGATAAATTGAATATATATATATATATATATATATATATATATATATATATATATATATATATATATATATATATATATATATATATATATATATATATACTAGGCGATAAGCCTGCCCAGAGAGCAGTCTATGTTTAAAAAATCCAAACCCCCAAGCTAATTTTACTAAAAAATAAAAAATTTAAAATTACAGAAAAAAATAAACAATTTAAACCTAAACTAACACCCCTATAAAAATACCCCCCCAAAATAAAAACACCCCCTAATCTAATATTAAACCAACAATAGCCCTTAAAAGGGCCTTTTGTAAGGCATTGCCCTAAGTTAACAGCTCTTTTACAACAATTAAACAAATTTAAAAAATAAAAAAAAATCCTAAAACTAAGCCCCAAATAGGTACTCACCATTCATGAAGTCTGGCGGAGAAGGTCTTATTCCAGACGGCTCCATCATCTTCTATCTTCATCTGGAGCGAAAGCGGTGCGGATCGGGGGTGCGGAGTTGGCTTCCCCGATGAGGATCCTCAGTGGCGATCCTCAACGGCGGCGGCCCTCGGCGGCCAAAGGGATAGGTTTAATTTTTTTAATTTTTGATAATTTTGTTTATTTTTTTGTAATTTTAGATTATTTTTTTTTGTAATTTAATGTTAGGTTTTATTATTTAAAGTATAACTTAGTATTGGGGTTAATTTATGGGGTGTTAGGTTAGGGGGCTTAGTAATTAAATTAGTTATTTGCGTTGTGGGGGGGTTGGCGGTTTAGGAGTTATTAGGGTAATTAGGTTTATTGCAATGTGGGGGGTTGGCGATTTAGGAGTTAATAAGTTAATTAGGTTTATTGCGATGTGGGGGTTTGTCAGTTTAGGGGTTAATAGGTTAATTAGGTCTATTGCGATGTGGGGGTTTGTCGGTTTAGGGGTTAATTAGGTTAATTGCAATGTGGGAGTTTGTCAGTTTAGGGATTAATATTTTAATTATGTTATTTGCAGATTAGGGGTGATTTCTTCATTATTTTGCTATGTTTCAGTGTTAATACTTCGTGCAGGAGGTTATTTTTTTTTGTTATACTTCGTGCAGGCGTTTTTTTTTTTATTATTTCTTGCGGGCGGTTACGTGTTTTTTCGTTATGATTGCGTGGTTTTTTTTTAAGGCTTCCTTTGCCTACACTGCATCCAGGTGGATTCCGAAAATGACAGGGTGGTGAAAGAATCCACCACATTTCGGAATCCACCGGGTTGCATCCAGGTGGATTCTTTTGGCTGTGCACGCAGCCAACATTCTTTTGGCTACCTCGTGCAGCTAACATTCCTTTGAGGATGCGTGCGCAACTGGCGACACCGACGGACGCATTACAAACGCGATTATAGTATAAATATATATATAAACTTTGCAATATACTTTTATTATTTATTTTCTCCCCTTTTCCTCTAATTCCATTCTGAAATTGTGAGCTTTTCCGTTCCTGTTATAACTGTCCTTAATTGGCCACAGCAAAGAAGGTAACCTAAGTTACAACATGGCAGCTCCCATTGTTTTATAGACTTTAAAACTTTACACTTATTTTGTCAATATTTAAACAGCTAATTTAAACTTTAAAAAAATACATGTATTTTCTCAGACTAATCTTTTCTTTGAATGCATCATTCTATCTAGCATTTATTTAGTGTTTAAGGGCTCCTTAAATAGACATTAAATCCTATGATTGTTATTTTATTATTTTCATCATAGCACCACAGGGCTGATTACATGACCCTTGGGGTGTATAGTGCAATACAATAAGACTAGCTATCAAGGTATTTATTATATTGTGTAATATTGTTACTTATTTTGAGCTGCATTGGTACCTTCTTCCTCCGCTCTTTTCTCACACTATGGCCAATGGAGAGGATGGACTACTCTAATTAATTCCCTTATTATTAGTACAGGGGTCTTTTTTTTTTTCTTTTTTAATTTTAAACTTTTTTTATCTATAAACTGCATATCTCTCAGACACTCCATTGCTTATTTATATTTGTGCCACAGCAATGAAGAGATTCAGGATTTCATAGCTGTGCCTTGTGGAGACATTAATCACAGTTTTATAGCCACTAGAACTTTTATTCTTAGAAAGATCCATTAAGGTCCTACTTAGGAATATCCCATACCCCAATTTTCTAACCCAGCTACAGCTAAGAATTTCTCTCATTTTCATTTTTACATTGTCTGCTTTTTGGATATAGTCCATGTTTTATTTATTAATTTTATTTATTGTTTCTTTTTTTGGTAGATTAGGATGCTACCAGTTATGAAACCTATAGGGTGAGACCATGGCTTCTAGTTATCAAGGTCTGTCGGACCTGATCCGACAGTGCGGATCAGGTCCGACAGACCTCGCTGAATACGGCGAGCAATACGCTCGCCGTATTCAGCATTGCACCAGCAGCTCACAAGCTCAACCATGTGAGGTTTTTCTAAACCGTGGATCCTACTCTCTTACTTAACACTCCTAACTAACAAATCTATGGACTCTTTCATTAGAAAGTCAGGTCAGATATCTTCTAGGCATAATATTAAGCTGGTACCCTTGCCCTCTACTTCTTTAGTGGAATCTTTTTAATGCAATAATGTGACATACAGAGTTGTGATGGAAAAACAAATGAAAACATAACCCATCAAACTCAAAATTAAGAAAAAATATTTCCCATTATTCTGTATGAATAATTCAGGCCGCATTTCTATTAGATTGGAATACCTTAAAATAGCAACACTCTAATGGAATTGTGTGTTTACAGTGGATTTAGTTGTGCAGGGCTCTTGGCAGTATATGGCCCCGATTACTGTAATTTTTTATGATACTTGTGCTCAGTCAGGCTATAAAATGAATTTTACTCCAGCAAAACTTTGGCTGATCTCATCAACACCCTCTACGTCAATTCCAAGATGGCTGGCATAGCTTTTGCTATCTAGGTATGTTGATCCTAGAGAAGTCTTCCATCCTTTTTAACCTAAATTTGACACTGCTGCTTTATTTTATCAACCAAATTTGAAACATTTTTTTCTTTACGTTTCTTGAGTAGAACTTGTTAAAATGGTACAGTTTCCAAAATTATTTTACTTGTTGGAATCACTGCAATCCATTCTTTCAATGTCTTATACTCATATCTTTACCTTCTATGGGTATGCTTGTAATTTCTGCTATTACATTTTTAACACATTCACATACACATAGCCAGCACTGCACTCTTAAACACTGTGTGTTCTTGGTTTATTTTATGCACTCACAGATCCCCTCACAACATTTGTGGTCATAAATACCTGTTATTTAAAAAAAAGCACCACAATGTATACAGATTCTTGTGTTTTCATAGTTTCTTCTCTTCTAGGCCAACAACCTTTCTTTTCAGGTAATATAGATTCACTTTTCTTTTGTTGTCTGAAAAAAAGAACCTTCTCAGCTTACATGATTTTATACTTTCCCTCTCTAAAGGTAATAAATGCCTACACAGCTGCAGGATGGATGTATGCTTGCATGTTGAAACTAATAGCTATTTGCAGATTTCTCATTTCAACGTATCCTGATGTTACAGGGTAATGACCCAGTATTTGTTTTATGTTAAACAAAATGTGCCTCATCCAAAACACTACAAAACAGTATTTCTTTGCTTTCAGATGCTGCACAGAACATGGGGTCGATTTATTATGCTGTGAATACAGCAGTTTCCACATGCACTGGAAATGTAAGTTAAAGGGCCATGATACCCAAATGTTAAAACACTTGAAACAGTGCCGCCATCAGGGGGTGACAGGAGTGACTCCTGTGAGGGGCCCAATGGGCCAGGGGGGCCCCATGAGACAAGAACAACTAAAAAAAATTGTTGTTTTTTAAAATTTTGTCAGCCACAGTGGGTACTACAGCAGAGTGCTAATTGAGCATGGAAAATGTTATTACAAGGAGTAAAGTATTAGCATTTGAGAGGATTTCTGAGTGTGCACTAAACCACTATGCACAGTGTGAGACAGACTTGACACTTTGTTTGTACAGTGTTTGCCTGAGTCAGACAGCATTGCAGAGGAGGTAGGACTTACTTAGTAAATGTTTTTTATTTCTTTGTGCAATTTCGGATTGTAACTTCAGTGTGGTAGTAGTTGTATAGTGGGTCCAGAGGTCCATAAAAACACATTTTTTTTAGCGGCAGTGTATTTATTATTATTTGACAATGCTGTAGAAATTCTATATTTAAAGCCATGCAGAAATGTTTCCTCCTCAATACACAAATGGTAGGTGCCCTTTTGGCAGATATGCGTTTTTTTTTATTAATATATATATATATATATATATATATTACATTCCAGTTTACTGTCCCTTTATGCAAGGACTTTCCAGATGCAAGGAGGCATTTTATCTAAGATTTTTACATCTGCATAAAATGTTATACTCTCAGACTAAGATTGCTCAGTGTTTGAAATGAGACAGGTTAACTTAAAACTGTTCAGTTTATACTACAGCTGACTTAATTTTGAAATACATACAAACAAGCCTAAATCCTACATTTAACCAGATCTAATGGTATAAGTACCACAGCTTATGGTTCCACCAAGACCATATAGAGTACAGCATTTTCAAAATCCATAAGTACAACTGACAGATGGAAACATTTGTACACTATATTTGAAGTGGTGCTCTTGGTTGGGGAAAATTGGGGGGGGGAACAAACATATGTCAACCTTTTAAAAGTGATCTCTTAATTTCTGCAATTTTTTTATCATGCATGTCACACACTGTTGATTTAGGGGATGCAATGTGCAGAAATGTTACTTTCTATCATGTAATTAGCAAGAGTCCATGAGCTAGTGACGTATGGGATATACATTCCTACCAGGAGGGGCAAAGTTTCCCAAACCTCAAAATGCCTATAAATACACCCCTCACCACACCCACAAATCAGTTTTACAAACTTTGCCTCCTATGGAGGTGGTGAAGTAAGTTTGTGCTAGATTCTACGTTGATATGCGCTCCGCAGCAGGTTGGAGCCCGGTTTTTCTCTCAGCGTGCAGTGAATGTCAGAGGGATGTGAGGAGAGTATTGCCTATTTGAATTCAATGATCTCCTTCTACGGGGTCTATTTCATAGGTTCTCTGTTATCGGTCGTAGAGATTCATCTCTTACCTCCCTTTTCAGATCGACGATATACTCTTATTTATATACCATTACCTCTGCTGATTTTCGTTTCAGTACTGGTTTGGCTTTCTACAACATGTAGATGAGTGTCCTGGGGTAAGTAAATCTTATTTTCTGTGACACTCTAAGCTATGGTTGGGCACTTTTTTTATAAAGTTCTAAATATATGTATTCAAACATTTATTTGCCTTGACTCAGGATGTTCAACATTCCTTATTTCAGACAGTCAGTTTCATATTTGGGATAATGCATATGAATAAATCAATCAATAAATCATTTTTTTCTTACCTTAAAAATTTGACTTTTTCCCTGTGGGCTGTTAGGCTTGCGGGGGCTGAAAATGCTTCATTTTATTGCGTAATTCTTGGCGCTGACTTTTTTGGCGCAAAATTTTTTTTTCTGTTTCCGGCGTCATACGTGTCGCTGGAAGTTGCGTCATTTTTGACGTTCTTTTGCGCCAAAAGTGTCGGCGTTCCGGATGTGGTGTCATTTTTGGCGCCAAAAGCATTTAGGCGCCAAATAATGTGGGCGTCATTTTTGGCGCTAAAAAAATATGGGCGTCACTATTGTCTCCACATTATTTAAGTCTCATTTTTTATTGCTTCTGGTTGCTAGAAGCTTGTTCACTGGCATTTTTTTTCCCATTCCTGAAACTGTCATTTAAGGAATTTGATCAATTTTGCTTTATATGTTGTTTTTTCTATTACATATTGCAAGATGTCCCACGTTGAAACTGAGTCAGAAGATACTTCTGGAAAATCACTGCCTGGGGCTGGAGCTACCAAAGCTAAGTGTATCTACTGTAAACTTATGGTATCTGTTCTTCCAGCTGTTGTTTGTACTGTTTTGTCATGACAAACTGTTAATGCAGATAATATTTCCTTTAGTACTGTTACATTATCTGTTGCTGTTCTGTCAACATCTAATACTCAGAGTGTTCCTGATAACATAAGAGATTTTGTTTCTAAATCCATTAAGAAGGCTATGTCTGTTATTCCTCTTTCTAGTAAACGTAAAAAGTCTTTTAAAACTTCTCATTTTTCAGATTAATTTTTAAATGAACATCATCATTCTGATTCTGATAATGGTTCTTCTGGTTCAGAGGATTCTGTCTCAGAGGTTGATGCTGATAAATCTTCATATTTATTTAAAATTAAATTTATTCGTTCTTTACTTAAAGAAGTCCTAATTGCATTAGAAATTGAGGATTCTGGTCCTCTTGATACTAAATCTAAACGTTTAGATAAGGTTTTTAAATCTCCTGTAGTTATTCCAGAAGTTTTTCCTGTCCCTAGTGCTATTTCTGAAGTAATTTCCAGGGAATGGAATAATTTGGGTAATTCATTTACTCCTTCTAAACGTTTTAAGCAATTATATCCTGTGCCATCTGACAGATTAGAGTTTTGGGACAAAATCCCTAAAGTTGATGGGGCTGTCTCTACTCTTGTTAAGCGTACTACTATTCCTACGGCAGATGGTACTTCCTTAAGGATCCTTTAGATAGGAAAATTTAATCCTTTCTAAGAAAAGCTTACTTGTGTTCAGGTAATCTTCTTAGACCTGCTATATCTTTAGCGGATGTTGCTGCAGCTTCATCTTTTGGTTAGAAGCTTTAGCGCAACAAGTAACAGATCATATTTCTCATAGCATTTTTATTCTTCAACATGCTAATTTTATTTGTAATGCCATCTTTGATATCATTAGAGTTGATGTCAGGTATATGTCTCTAGCTATTTTAGCTAGAAGAGCTTTATGGCTTAAGACTTGGAATGCTGTTATGTCTTCTAAGTCTACTCTGCTTTCCCTTTCTTTCCAGGGTAATAATCGTTTTCGTTCCTTTTGTCACAACAAGGAACAAAAACCTGATCCTTCATCCTCAGGAGCGGTATCAGTTTGGAAACCATCTCCAGTCTGGAATAAATCCTAGTCTTTTAGAAAGTCAAAGCCAGCTCCTAAGTCCACATGAAGGTGTGGCCCTCATTCCAGCTCAGCTGGTAGGGGGCAGATTACGTTTTTTCAAAGAATTTTGGATCAATTCCGTTCACAATCTTTGGATTCAGAACATTGTTTCAGAAGGGTACAGAATTGGTTTCAAGATAAGGCCTCCTGCAAAGAGATTTTTTCTTTCCTGTGTCCCAGTAAACCCAGCGAAGGCTCAAGCATTTCTGAAATGTGTTTCAGATCTAGAGTTGACTGGAGTAATTTTGCCAGTTCCAGTTCTGGAACAGGGACTGGGGTTTTATTCAAATCTCTTCATTGTACCAAAGAAGGAAAATTCCTTCAGGCCAGTTCTGGATCTAAAAATATTGAATCGTTATGTAAGGATACCAACATTCAAAATGGTAACTGTAAGGACTATCCTGCCTTTTGTTCAACAAGGGCATTATATGTCTACTATAGATTTACAGGATGCATATCTGCATATTCCGATTCATCCAGATCACTATCAGTTTCTGAGATTCTCTTTCCTAGACAAGCATTACCAGTTTGTGGCTCTGCCGTTTGGCCTAGCTACAGCTCCAAGAATTTTTACGAAGGTTCTCGGTGCCCTTCTGTCTGTAATCAGAGAACAGGGTATTGTGGTATTCCTTATTTGGACGATATCTTAGTACTTGCTCCGTCTTCACATTTAGCAGAATCTCATTCGAAACGACTTGTGTTGTTTCTTCAACATCATGGTTGGAGGATCAATTTACCAAAAAGTTCATTGATTCCTCAGACTTAGGTAACCTTTTAGGTTTTCAGATAGATTCAGTATCCATGACTCTATCTTTGATAGACATGAGACGTCTAAAGTTGATATCAGCTTGTCGAAACCTTCAGTCACAATCTTTCCCTTCGGTAGCCTTATGCATGGAAATTCTAGGTCTTATGACTGCGGCATCGGACGCGATCCCCTTTGCTCGTTTTCACATGCGGCCTCTTCAGCTCTGTATGCTGAACCAGTGGTGCAGGGATTACACAAAGATATCTCAATTAATATCTTTAAAACCGATTGTACGACTCTCTCTGACGTGGTGGACAGATCACCATCGTTTAGTTCAGGGAGCTTCTTTTGTTCTTCCGACCTGGACTGTAATTTCAACAGATGCAAGTCCTACAGGTTGGGGAGCTGTGTGGGGGTCTCTGACAGCGCAAGGGGTTTGGGAATCTCAGGAGGTGAGATTACTGATCAATATTTTGGAACTCCGTGCAATTTTCAGAGCTCTTCAGTCTTGGCCTCTTCTAAAGAGAGAATCGTTCATTTGTTTTCAGTCAGACAATATCACAACTGTGGCATACATCAATCATCTAGGAGGGACTCACAGTCCTCTGGCTATGAAAGAAGTATCTCGAATTCTGGTATGGGCGGAATCCAGCTCCTGCCTAGTTTCTGCGGTTCATATCCCAGGTATAGACAATTGGGAAGCGGATTATCTCAGTCGCCACACGTTTCATCCGGGCGAATGGTCTCTTCTCCCAGAGGTATTTCTTTAGATTGTTCAAATATGGGGTCTTCCAGAAATAGATCTGATGGCTTCTCATCTAAACAAGAAACTTCCCAGGTATCTGTCCAGATACAGGGATCCTCAAGCGGAAGCAGTGGATGCGTTGTCACTTCCTTGGAAGTATCATCCTGCCTATATCTTTCCGCCTCTAGTTCTTCTTCCAAGAGTTATCTCCAAGATTCTGAAGGGATGCTCATTTGATCTGCTGGTGGCTCCAGCATGGCCTCTCAGTTTTTTGGTATGCGGATCCTGTCCGGATGGCCTCTTGCCAACCGTGGACTCTTCCGTTAAGACCAGACCTTCTGTCACAAGGTCCTTTTTTTCCCATCAGGATCTCAAATCCTAAAATTTAAAGGTATGGAGATTGAACGCTTGATTCTTTGTCAAAGAGGTTTCTCTGACTCTGTGATTAATACTATGTTACAGGCTCGTAAATCCGTATCTAGGGAGATATGTTATAGAGTCTGGAAGACTTATATTTCTCTTCAATTCTTTTAGAATTCCGAGAATTTTACAGTTTCTTCAGGATGGTTTGAATAAAGGTTTGTCTGCAAGTTCCTTGAAAAGACAAATCTCTACTCTTTCTGTTCTTTTTCACAGAAAGATTGTTAATCTTCCTGATATTCATTGTTTTGTACAAGCTTTGGTTCGTATAAAACCTGTCATTAAGTCAATTTCTCCTCCTTGGAGTTTGAATTTGGTTCTGGGGGCTCTTCAAGCTCCTCCGTTTTGAACCTATGCATTCTTTGGACATTAAATTACTTTCTTGAAAAGTTTTGTTCCTTTTGGCCATCTCTTCTGCCAGAAGAGTTTCTGATTTATCTGCTCTTTCTTGTGAGTCTCCTTTTCTGTTTTTTCATCAGGATAAGGCGGTGTTGCGAACTTCTTTTAAATTTTTACCTAAGGTTGTGAATTCTAACAAAATTAGTAGAGAAATTGTGGTTCCTTCATTATGTCCTAATCCTAAGAATTCTAAGGAGAAATCATTGCTTTCTTTGGATGTAGTTAGAGCTTTGAAATATTATGTTGAAGCTACTAAGAATTTCCGAAAGACTTCTAGTCTATTTGTTATCTTTTCCGGTTCTAGGAAAGGTCAGAAGGCTTCTGCCTTTTCTTTGGCATCTTGGTTGAAATCTTTACTTCATCATGCTTATGTCGAGTCGGGTAAAACTCCGCCTCAAAGGATTACAGCTCATTCTACTAGGTCAGTTTTTACTTCCTGGGCGTTTAGGAATGAAGCTTCGGTTGTTCAGATTTCCAAAGCAGCAACTTGGTCTTCTTTGCATACTTTTACTAAATTCTACCATTTTGATGTGTTTTCTTCTTCTGAAGCAGTTTTTGGTAGAAAAGTACTTCAGGCAGCTGTTTCAGTTTGATTCTTCTGCTTATAATTTCATTTTTTTTCATTATAAGGAATTGGCTGTCTTTATTTTATCCCTCCCTCTCTAGTGACTCTTGCGTGGAAGATCCACATCTTGGGTAGTCATTATCCCATACGTCACTAGCTCATGGACTCTTGCTAATTACATGAAAGAAAACATAATTTATGTAAAAACTTACCTGATAAATTCATTTCTTTCATATTAGCAAGAGTCCATGAGGCCCACCCTTTTTTGTGGTGGTTATGATTTTTTTGTATAAAGCACAATTATTCCAATTCCTTATATTTATGCTTCGCACTTTTTTCTTATCACCCCGCTTCTTGGCTATTCGTTAAACTGATTTGTGGGTGTGGTGAGGGGTGTATTTATAGGCATTTTGAGGTTTGGGAAACTTTGCCCCTCCTGGTAGGAATTTATATCCCATACGTCACTAGCTCATGGACTCTTGCTAATATGAAAGAAATGAATTTATCAGGTAAGTTCTTACATAAATTATGTTTCCTGTGAGTGTCTCTGTGGGTGTCTGTGTTTATGTCTTTGTGCTTTTGCTTGTGTCTCTATGAGTGTGTATGTATTTTTTTTCTGTGGGTCTCTCTGTGAGGGTGAGTGTGTATGTCTGTGCATTTTCTGTGGATGTCTGTGATGGTGTGTGCGTATGTCTTTGTGCTTTTTCTATGGGTGTCTCTTTGAGGGTGTGTGTGTGTATGTATGTCTTTGTGTATTTTCTCTGGATGCCTCTGTGAGGGTGGGTGTGTATGTCTCTGTGTTTTCTGTGGATGTCTCTGTGAGGGTGTGTGTGTGTGTATGTATGTTTGTCTGTGTTTTCTGTGGATGTCTCTGTGAGGGTGTGTGTTTTCTGTGGGTGTCTCTGGCCTAGATTTGGAGTTCGGCGGTAAAAGGGCTGCTAACGCTCCGCGGGCTTTTTTCTGGCCGCACCATAAAATTAACTCTGGTATCGAGAGTTCAAACAAATGCTGCGTTAGGCTCCAAAAAAGGAGCGTAGAGCATTTTTACCGCAAATGCAACTCTCGATACCAGAGTTGCTTACGGACGCGGCCGGCCTCAAAAACGTGCTCGTGCACGATTCCCCCATAGGAAACAATGGGGCTGTTTGAGCTGAAAAAAAACCTAACACCTGCAAAAAAGCAGCGTTCAGCTCCTAACGCAGCCCCATTGTTTCCTATGGGGAAACACTTCCTACGTCTGCACCTAACACTCTAACATGTACCCCGAGTCTAAACACCCCTAACCTTACACTTATTAACCCCTAATCTGCCGCTCCCGCTATCGCTGACCCCTGCATATTTTTTTAAACCCCTAATCTGCCGCTCCGTAAACCGCCGCAACCTACGTTATCCCTATGTACCCCTAATCTGCTGCCCTAACATCGCCGACCCCTATATTATATTTATTAACCCCTAATCTGCCCCCCTCAACGTCGCCGACACCTGCCTACACTTATTAACCCCTAATCTGCCGAGCGGACCTGAGCGCTACTATAATAAAGTTATTAACCCCTAATCCGCCTCACTAACCCTATCATAAATAGTATTAACCCCTAATCTGCCGACCGGAGCTCACCGCTATTCTAATAAATGTATTAACCCCTAAAGCTAAGTCTAACCCTAACACTAACACCCCCCTAAGTTAAATATAATTTTTATCTAACGAAATAAATTAACTCTTATTAAATAAATGATTCCTATTTAAAGCTAAATACTTACCTGTAAAATACATCCTAATATAGCTACAATATAAATTATAATTATATTATAGCTATTATAGGATTAATATTTATTTTACAGGTAACTTTGTAATTATTTTAACCAGGTACAATAGCTATTAAATAGTTAAAAACTATTTAATAGTTACCTAGTTAAAATAATAACAAAATTACCTGTAAAATAAGTCCTAACTTAAGATATAATTAAACCTAACACTACCCTATCAATAAAATAATTAAATAAACTACCTACAATTACCTACAATTAACCTAACACTACACTATCAATAAATTAATTAAACACAATTCCTACAAATAAATACAATTAAATAAACTAGCTAAAGTACAAAAAATAAAAAAGATCTAAGTTACAGAAAATAAAAAAATATTTACAAACATAATAAAAATATTACAACAATTTTAAACTAATTACACCTACTCTAAGCCCCCTAATAAAATAACAAAGCCCCCCAAAATAAAAAATTCCCTACCCTATTCTAAATTAAAAAAGTTACAAGCTCTTTTACCTTACCAGCCCTGAACAGGGCCCTTTGCGGGGCATGCCCCAAGAATTTCAGCTCTTTTGCCTGTAAAAGAATAAATACAATACCCCCCCCCCAACATTACAACCCACCACCCACATACCCCTAATCTAACCCAAACCCCCCTTAAATAAACCTAACACTAAGCCCCTGAAGATCTTCCTACCTTGTCTTCACCATACCAGGTTCACCGATCCGTCCTGAAGAGCTCCTCCGATGTCCTGATCCAAGCCCAAGCGGGGGCTGAAGAGGTCCATGATCCGGTCAAAGTCTTCATCCAAGCGGGGCAGAAGAGGATCTTCCATCCGATTGAAGTCATCATCCAGGCGGCATCTTCGATCTTCTTCCATCCGGAGCGAAGCGGCAGGATCCTGAAGACATCCAGCGCGGAACATCCATCCGGACCGACGACTGAACGACGAATGACTGTTCCTTTAAGGGACGTCATCCAAGATGGCGTCCCTCGAATTCCGATTGGCTGATAGGATTCTATCAGCCAATCGGAATTAAGGTAGGAATTTTCTGATTGGCTGATGGAATCAGCCAATCAGAATCAAGTTCAATCCGATTGGCTGATCCAATCAGCCAATCAGATTGAGCTCGCATTCTATTGGCTGTTCACTAGCTCATGGACTCTTGCTAATATGAAAGAAATGAATTTATCAGGTAAGTTCTTACATAAATTATGTTTCCTGTGAGTGTCTCTGTGGGTGTCTGTGTTTATGTCTTTGTGCTTTTGCTTGTGTCTCTATGAGTGTGTATGTATTTTTTTTCTGTGGGTCTCTCTGTGAGGGTGAGTGTGTATGTCTGTGCATTTTCTGTGGATGTCTGTGATGGTGTGTGCATATGTCTTTGTGCTTTTTCTATGGGTGTCTCTTTGAGGGTGTGTGTGTGTATGTATGTCTTTGTGTATTTTCTCTGGATGCCTCTGTGAGGGTGGGTGTGTATGTCTCTGTGTTTTCTGTGGATGTCTCTGTGAGGGTGTGTGTGTGTGTATGTATGTTTGTCTGTGTTTTCTGTGGATGTCTCTGTGAGGGTGTGTGTTTTCTGTGGGTGTCTCTGGCCTAGATTTGGAGTTCGGCGGTAAAAGGGCTGCTAACGCTCCGCGGGCTTTTTTCTGGCCGCACCATAAAATTAACTCTGGTATCGAGAGTTCAAACAAATGCTGCGTTAGGCTCCAAAAAAGGAGCGTAGAGCATTTTTACCGCAAATGCAACTCTCGATACCAGAGTTGCTTACGGACGCGGCCGGCCTCAAAAACGTGCTCGTGCACGATTCCCCCATAGGAAACAATGGGGCTGTTTGAGCTGAAAAAAAACCTAACACCTGCAAAAAAGCAGCGTTCAGCTCCTAACGCAGCCCCATTGTTTCCTATGGGGAAACACTTCCTACGTCTGCACCTAACACTCTAACATGTACCCCGAGTCTAAACACCCCTAACCTTACACTTATTAACCCCTAATCTGCCGCTCCCGCTATCGCTGACCCCTGCATATTTTTTTAAACCCCTAATCTGCCGCTCCGTAAACCGCCGCAACCTACGTTATCCCTATGTACCCCTAATCTGCTGCCCTAACATCGCCGACCCCTATATTATATTTATTAACCCCTAATCTGCCCCCCTCAACGTCGCCGACACCTGCCTACACTTATTAACCCCTAATCTGCCGAGCGGACCTGAGCGCTACTATAATAAAGTTATTAACCCCTAATCCGCCTCACTAACCCTATCATAAATAGTATTAACCCCTAATCTGCCCTCCCTAACATCGCCGACACCTAACTTCAATTATTAACCCCTAATCTGCCGACCGGAGCTCACCGCTATTCTAATAAATGTATTAACCCCTAAAGCTAAGTCTAACCCTAACACTAACACCCCCCTAAGTTAAATATAATTTTTATCTAACGAAATAAATTAACTCTTATTAAATAAATGATTCCTATTTAAAGCTAAATACTTACCTGTAAAATACATCCTAATATAGCTACAATATAAATTATAATTATATTATAGCTATTATAGGATTAATATTTATTTTACAGGTAACTTTGTAATTATTTTAACCAGGTACAATAGCTATTAAATAGTTAAAAACTATTTAATAGTTACCTAGTTAAAATAATAACAAAATTACCTGTAAAATAAGTCCTAACTTAAGATATAATTAAACCTAACACTACCCTATCAATAAAATAATTAAATAAACTACCTACAATTACCTACAATTAACCTAACACTACACTATCAATAAATTAATTAAACACAATTCCTACAAATAAATACAATTAAATAAACTAGCTAAAGTACAAAAAATAAAAAAGATCTAAGTTACAGAAAATAAAAAAATATTTACAAACATAATAAAAATATTACAACAATTTTAAACTAATTACACCTACTCTAAGCCCCCTAATAAAATAACAAAGCCCCCCAAAATAAAAAATTCCCTACCCTATTCTAAATTAAAAAAGTTACAAGCTCTTTTACCTTACCAGCCCTGAACAGGGCCCTTTGCGGGGCATGCCCCAAGAATTTCAGCTCTTTTGCCTGTAAAAGAATAAATACAATACCCCCCCCCCAACATTACAACCCACCACCCACATACCCCTAATCTAACCCAAACCCCCCTTAAATAAACCTAACACTAAGCCCCTGAAGATCTTCCTACCTTGTCTTCACCATACCAGGTTCACCGATCCGTCCTGAAGAGCTCCTCCGATGTCCTGATCCAAGCCCAAGCGGGGGCTGAAGAGGTCCATGATCCGGTCAAAGTCTTCATCCAAGCGGGGCAGAAGAGGATCTTCCATCCGATTGAAGTCATCATCCAGGCGGCATCTTCGATCTTCTTCCATCCGGAGCGAAGCGGCAGGATCCTGAAGACATCCAGCGCGGAACAGCCATCCGGACCGACGACTGAACGACGAATGACTGTTCCTTTAAGGGACGTCATCCAAGATGGCGTCCCTCGAATTCCGATTGGCTGATAGGATTCTATCAGCCAATCGGAATTAAGGTAGGAATTTTCTGATTGGCTGATGGAATCAGCCAATCAGAATCAAGTTCAATCCGATTGGCTGATCCAATCAGCCAATCAGATTGAGCTTGCATTCTATTGGCTGTTCCGATCAGCCAATAGAATGCAAGCTCAATCTGATTGGCTGATTGGATCAGCCAATCGGATTGAACTTGATTCTGATTGGCTGATTCCATCAGCCAATCAGACAATTCCTACCTTAATTCCGATTGGCTGATAGAATCCTATCAGCCAATCGGAATTCGAGGGACGCCATCTTGGATGACGTCCCTTAAAGGAACAGTCATTCGTCGTTCAATCGTCGGTCCGGATGGATGTTCCGCGCTGGATGTCTTCAGGATCCTGCCGCTTCGCTCCGGATGGAAGAAGATCGAAGATGCCGCCTGGATGATGACTTCAATCGGATGGAAGATCCTCTTCTGCCCCGCTTGGATGAAGACTTTGACTGGATCATGGACCTCTTCAGCCCCCGCTTGGGCTTGGATCAGGACATCGGAGGAGCTCTTCAGGACGGATCGGTGAACCTGGTATGGTGAAGACAAGGTAGGAAGATCTTCAGGGGCTTAGTGTTAGGTTTATTTAAGGGGGGTTTGGGTTAGATTAGGGGTATGTGGGTGGTGGGTTGTAATGTTGGGGGGGGGGTATTGTATTTATTCTTTTACAGGCAAAAGAGCTGAAATTCTTGGGGCATGCCCCGCAAAGGGCCCTGTTCAGGGCTGGTAAGGTAAAAGAGCTTGTAACTTTTTTAATTTAGAATAGGGTAGGGAATTTTTTATTTTGGGGGGCTTTGTTATTTTATTAGGGGGCTTAGAGTAGGTGTAATTAGTTTAAAATTGTTGTAATATTTTTATTATGTTTGTAAATATTTTTTTATTTTCTGTAACTTAGATCTTTTTTATTTTTTGTACTTTAGCTAGTTTATTTAATTGTATTTATTTGTAGGAATTGTGTTTAATTAATTTATTGATAGTGTAGTGTTAGGTTAATTGTAGGTAATTGTAGGTAGTTTATTTAATTATTTTATTGATAGTCTAGTGTTAGGTTTAATTATATCTTAGGTTAGGATTTATTTTACAGGTAATTTTGTTATTATTTTAACTAGGTAACTATTAAATAGTTTTTAACTATTTAATAGCTATTGTACCTGGTTAAAATAATTACAAAGTTACCTGTAAAATAAATATTAATCCTATAATAGCTATAATATAATTATAATTTATATTGTAGCTATATTAGGATGTATTTTACAGGTAAGTATTTATCTTTAAATAGGAATCATTTATTTAATAAGAGTTAATTTATTTAGTTAGATTTAAATTATATTTAACTTAGGGGGGTGTTAGTGTTAGGGTTAGACTTAGCTTTAGGGGTTAATACATTTATTAGAATAGCGGTGAGCTCCGGTCGGCAGATTAGGGGTTAATAATTGAAGTTAGGTGTCGGCGATGTTAGGGAGGGCAGATTAGGGGTTAATACTATTTATGATAGGGTTAGTGAGGCGGATTAGGGGTTAATAACTTTATTATAGTAGCGCACAGGTCCGCTCGGCAGATTAGGGGTTAATAAGTGTAGGCAGGTGTCGGCGACGTTGAGGGGGGCAGATTAGGGGTTAATAAATATAATATAGGGGTCGGCGATGTTAGGGGTAGCAGATTAGGGGTACATAGGGATAACGTAGGTGGCGGCGATTTGCGGTCGGAAGATTAGGGGTTAATTATGTTAAGTAGCTGGCGGCGACGTTGTGGGGGGCAAGTTAGGGGTTAAGAAATATAATATAGGGGTCGGCGGGGTTAGGGGCAGCAGATTAGGGGTACATAAGTATAACGTAGGTGGCGGTCGGCAGATTAGGGGTTAAAAATTTAAATCGAGTGGCGGCGATGTGGGGGGACCTCGGTTTAGGGGTACATAGGTAGTTTATGGGTGTTAGTGTACTTTAGGGTACAGTAGTTAAGAGCTTTATGAACCGGCGTTAGCCAGAAAGCTCTTAACTCCTGCTATTTTCAGGCGGCTGGAATCTTGTCGTTAGAGCTCTAACGCTCACTTCAGAAACGACTCTAAATACCAGCGTTAGAAAGATCCCATTGAAAATATAGGCTACGCAAATGGCGTAGGGGGATCTGCGGTATGGAAAAGTCGCGGCTGTAAAGTGAGCGTTAGACCCTTTAATCACTGACTCCAAATACCAGCGGGCGGCCAAAACCAGCGTTAGGAGCCTCTAACGCTGGTTTTGACAGCTACCGCCGAACTCCAAATCTAGGCCTCTGTGAGGGTGTGTGTATGTCTGTGCATTTTCTGTGAGTGTCTCTTTGAGAGTGTGTGTATGTCTTTGTGTGTTTTCTGTGGATGTCTCAGTGAGGGTGTGTATGTATGTCTTTTTGTGGTTGTCTCTCTGTGTGTATATGTTTTTGTGAGTTTTCTGTGAGTGTGTGTGTGTATGTCTTTGTGTGTTTTCTGACTGAGGCTGTCTCTGTCGTTGTTTCCTTGGGTGTATGTGCAAGTTTGTGTTTGAATTTGTGTGTGTCAATTGTCTGTTCCTTTTTAGGACACTTTGACCTTACTACTGATTATTCACATCTTTCTACAGACTTTGAGACTAATGAAACCTTTCTGGAAGTCACCAATCCAACATTTAACATTTAAATTATTGTTTAGGCAGTTCAGGGCCCTTCCTTTCAGCCACTGCATGCTGTTGTCATCATTTAGTTGGCATCTTCCTTGACAAAAAGATAACCAGAACTCCATATTTTGTTTTATAAATCTCCTTTTTTGACAAAACTGTAGTCTACCTCATTACTTGTCAGGTCAGTATAAACAAGTGCTGAGTGTCTGTGTCTGAGTGTGTTTGTGTGTTTCTTTGCGTGTCTGCTAGAGTGTCTATATTTGAATCCTTATGTGTGATTGTGTGTTTCAGTGTATGAGTGTGTCTGTGTGTTTCTGTGTTTGTGTGTTGCTACCTACTTTACAACATTTCCAAGTTTGACTACACTTAAGAATAAAATGCATATACGTTTTAGTCACTTGTTGGGGGGGGGGCCTGATCAATGGTTAAGTCAGGGGCCCCAAAATTTCTAGTGGCGGCCCTGCTTGAAAGTGATGCAGCATAGCTGTAAAAAGCTGACTAGAAAATATCACCTGAACATCTCTATGTAAAATAGGAAGATATGTTACTTCAAAATCTCCTAAGTATTCAAACCCCATTGCAAAGGACTTTAATCAGCAAATCAGTATGTCTGTCCCGGGACAGGCAAGGGCGCAAGCTTTGTGTACACTCCTGTAATTTCCCTATTCAGTTTAAGGAAGTTTACTATGAAATCTCATGAGAGTCAAGTCAAATCTCATGAGATCACAGTAAAAGAGTTCATGACCTCAGCACTGTTGATGCTGATTGGCTGCTGTTTATTTCTTCATTGCACAGCAGCTGAAGTATAACTTTTTACACAGGACTTACTCTGCTGAGCTGAGTAAATTGTGAGGTAAAATATCTTCCTTTTTTACATAGAGATGCTCATGTGATATTTTCCTGTCAGCTTTTTACAGTTATGCTGCATCAGTTTCAAGTGATTTAGCATATGAGTATTATGTCCCTTTAAGAAGCAGCGGTCATAAGACCACTGCTCCTTAACTCGTCCGCCACCTCTGAGGTGTGGAACAGCAATCAGCACGATCGGATACGACGATGATTGACACCCCCTGCTAGCGGCCGATTGGCCGTGATTCTGCAGGGGGCGGCATTGCACAAGCATTTCACAAGGATTGCTTGTGCAATGATAAATGCTGACAGCGTATGTGTTCTGTTGTTTTTCTTATTTACTTTAATATGTTCACAATTATTTATTTTACTTGCTGGAGTGTATTAAATTGATTACAGATAGTTAATTTACCGTGATTTTGTGATTTGAATGAGCTGATATATAAACTAGTGGGGAACTGGACAGAAAGTGCTCTTTTTCCATTGTTCTCTCAAAGTATTAACCTCATTGTGTATAGAGAGATAAGACCATTTTTTTGTATAATATAGAGATATAAGATAATTAGGTCCGCTCTACCTCCAAGCTCAGTCCAGTTGATTGGGTTGTTGTTTCAATTAGCAGGGGTAACTATTTCATATACAAAATATACAGAATGGAGCAATTACCTGTATATTTAAAGCTCTGCAGCTGGTATAACCAGTCATTGTAAACACATTAAAGGAAAATTAAATATAGTGGAATTGCATAGTCAACAGATGTATAAAAAGACAATGCAATAGCACTTTCTCTGAATTTCACATAAGCAGTAGATTTTTTTTCTGAAAATTTTCAAAATTCCTTTAAATTTCATTGCCCCTGTATCATGTGACATCCATCAGCAAATCACACAGACTCATATACACTGTGCACTTTTGTACATGTTAAGTAGAAGCTGCTGCCTCAGAAGGCGTGCATATACAAAAAGTGTGCACATTTTGATATTGGAAGAAGATTTCAAAGTTTTTCTTTTAATAAAATGCTCTTTCTGAATCATGAAAGTTTAATTTTTACTTTAGTGTCCCTTTAAGGGGAAACCAATTTTGCCGTACACTGTCCCTTTAAAATAACTTTCTAGTGCGAAGAACAACACTTTTGACGTTGAAATTTATAGTAACATGGCAATGTGAGGAACAACGTATTATTACATCTTTTTTTTAACATAAAATGTTTAGTGCCCCTTTAAAGGTTTGTCTGGTTGCCAAGGATATGTTTTGTTCTGTTTTTATCTGGCACAGACTTTCTTTTTCTTTTTATTTGAGTTTCTTCCCTTCCTCTTTCCTGTTTTCCAATCCTACTCTTCTTGATGTTACATTATACAAAATGACTATATGTAGTTGTGAGATTTCTTTATGGTAATATGTTAACAGAATGTAATTAATATACATTGTCAGATATAAGACTTTGTACCCAATGCACAGTCAGAAGTTTTTATTTAAAAACTTTGAAACACAATTTTTTAATTGTGCTGAAATTTGGCAGTCTGCTGTTACTAATATCTACAAAACTGCCAGGTCTCAATTTAATTGGTCAAGCCATTTTAAAGTTATTTTTCAGAAAAATTTCTGAAAATTTCCTTTGATGTATAATTAGGACTTGTGGAAAGTTCTACAGCTGATACAGCTGAATATATTTTTTTATTAAACTTAGCATGCTGATAGCTTTTAACTTGTTCTTATGCCCTTTGGTAGTTTGAAGTTTATAACTTCTAGAATTTCTAAGTTATATCATACAAATTAGCTTTTAGTTTTGTAGCAGTCCACAGTGCAGTATAGTCGGTCAGTTATGTCGCCACCTGACACACTCAGTAGAGTGCTTTGTCTTCAACACATTATTAATGTAGCTGCAGTGCAAGAGTCTGTCACAAGGGGGAGCCGCCAATCAGCATTATCAGTGCTTTACTGTGGTCTTATGGGATTTCACTGAAATATTACAAGACTATAGTAAACTTCTTATCTATTATCTACTTAAGGAGGTCTATTGAGATACGCCTATTATTACAATGACTAATGGAGCCTTACCTTATAACCTGGATGCCGTGCGCAAACCCCCATGGACAAAAGTACAAATCTGTGATACATTATAGTAAATAGCAGCCACAATAAAGTAGAATATATCATATTATCACAGTGGTTTTTGGCTATCTATACCTTCATATTGGGGTATCAGTATTGGAGCCAACTAAACGGCACTTGATAATAGTGCAAGCTGGGAGATTATCTGGGGTCACATTATAGAGGATCAAGGTGACTAAAAGAAGAAGAAGAATCTATATGCCGTTTGTAGAGTTTACTGAACAGTTCCTAAAGTTTCAGAATGTGAATGTTTGCACTCATTAGTGAACTTTAAATCACGGAGTATTCTGTTTATCTTTAGGTGACTTCTGATGTGAAGGATATCACACCATTGGGCGCCTCTTTCTGTTTTTTCTGTTTTCATAGATGATAGTGCTCACCACCAAGAGTGACTATTGAAAAAGAGTCACCTCAGATTGGAGATTTCTCTATAAAGATTAAAACAAGTAAGTCCAATATATCAGAAACACTTGGTAGTTTTTATTATATTGTGATCTTTCATAACAATAAAGTAGAAACTACAAGTGTGTGTGTGTGTACCCTATACAATATATAAATATATACTTGTCAGCGTATGTTGGTCTTCTCTATCCTTACAGATTTGTATTTATTATTAGAACTGTAAAAATTAAAAAAAAATTAAAAAATTCAGAGGTGAACATGAAAGTAGAAACCATTAAATATGATGAATGGGAGGCAGGGTGAATGAGGCACCAGCCCCTGGCCCAATGTTTTGGGGGCCACACATTATTATTATTCTTTATTTATAAAGCGCCAACAGATTCCGCAGCGCTGTCCATGTGTAACAAAGATAAAAGGACAGTACAATATGAGACACCAGACAAAATTTAACAAAAAATACAGGGGGAATCGGGAGCCCTGTTCCTGTGGGAACTTACCATCTAGATGGGTAGGAGGGTGAGAAACAGGAGGTGCTCTGTCTTCATGTTCACAAATTATTATTCAGATATTTTTATTTTGTAATATATTTATTTTTTTCTGTCATATAAATAAGGTAGTAAGAAATAACAACTATACCTTACAATACAATGTTTTACTGTATTGTCTGGTAGCTATGTTTGTGTATTTTTTGTTTGTTTGTTTTTTTTTAGAAAAAATATGGCTTTCATATAACATTGAATTGCAGCCCTATATTGTATGTCATGTGGTAAATGTAAGTTACTTCTAAAATACTCTGGCGCAATAGTATTAGTTTAATAGTAGATAGTTAAAAACTACCAGAGAATGTTCTCCTTAGCACACCCTATACTTTCAATGGATAGATCGGCTGTGCTAAACATCACTTTAAAACACATAACAGTGCTAAAAAAGTTAGCCCAACATGAAGTAAAGTGTTAGGGCTACAATAAAAATATATAGGCACATGTCAAACATATTAATGTGTTTATTTTTTAAATAATTTTATAAAAAGTGTTTTAAAATTATATTGTATATGTCAAGGTGTTGGACTGAGAAGGGGTCAAAGGTGTGTCTATTTGCGTGTGAATTTGTATGTGTATGTATCAGGCAGGTGAGGCAGTGCTTCACCTCTCATATGGGCAAAAATATTTTTTTTTTTTATTGGCTTTAAAAAAAAAAATTGTAATTTTTTTTCCCAGCATTTTTTTTTCTCACAGCTATATGTTGTGCAATGAAGAGGCACAAGCAGGTCTGCCCACCATTACACAACATGCTGCGCCATCTACTGGATGCAAGTGGTTAAGATCATTGCATGGCCCATTAACTGCTTATTTGAGGCAGTCCTATTTGGGCTGAACCAATCCAGCGAGAGGCATTAGTAAGTGGAACATAGGGTTGGGGCTGGATGTTAAATCATATAAAACAAAACAAAAACGGAAAAAAACAACTTTCATATATTTTGTTGCTGTCCTGTGAACCTGCTAGCTTTGCTAAAGTGAAAAAGAGAGTTCTGTTCTTCCCCTCTAAGTGCAGTGGAATGTGCCACTGTCACTTCCTGAATCCTTACAGAGCAGGGAGAGAGGCACAGAGAGCAGTGTTTCATCCACATCTTATTAAAGTAAGATTTTACTGAAAGGGATTCTGTTAGTGTAAATGATAATTTAATGAATGTGGTTTAGTGTTTTTTTTACTCTTTTACAGCAGGGTCGTTTTTGTATTTTGTTTACTCAAACTTTACACCCACTAACTTAGCAGCTTGCCTCTGTACTTCACACTAAATTATAGACTAATTTTCTGAACTCTCTGTAGCTCTGCTGTTTTATTACTTAAAATGCAGTGGTCCCTCTCTCCCCCCTTGTGTGTGTGTCTCTCTCTATATATCTAGCCATCTCTCTCCTTATGTGTTGTTCTCCCCATGGTCTCTTTCTCTCTCTCTGTCTCTCTTCCTCCCCCTCTGACTCTCATCCCTTATGTAATGAAAGAATCTATAAGCATAATTTGCAGCATTAAAGTAAAAAGTATGTTTTAAACATATTTTAATGGGCATGGATTTCTAGATCTCATAATCAGAGCAAGCATTGTGTTATCTGGCAAGAGTTTCTGTTACAATCCTTTTAGACTAAAATCAGATGTTTACTAAGTTGACCAGTTTTCCAAGACACCATTTAAAGGGACATGAAACCCATATGAAACCCATATGCAAATTTAAATAACTTTCCAATTTACATCTAATATCTAATTTTCTTCATTCTTTTGATGTCCTTTGTTGAAAATCATATCTAAATATGCTCAGTAGCTGCTGATTGGTGGCTGCACATAGATACCTCATGTGATTGTCTCACCCATGTGCATTGCTATTTCTTCAATAAAGGATATCTAAAGAATGAAGGCGTATCCTGCCACTGCCTCACCACCCTCTGACATCACTGCACGTCACTGGTATGTATATATATTTATATGTGCATATGTATGTATGTGTATGTATATATATATATATATATATATATATATATATATGTATATGTGCATATGTATGTGTACATACAAATACACACACACACATACATCTTAGAATCCTCCCTAGTCCAATGTTTTGTCATATACCATATCATTTAAAAACAATTTTAACACCACTTTTTTATTTAAAAAATATAAATAGTTTTGTTCTTCACTCTTTTTATTTAATATATACTGTATATATTTGTAATTATCATGTATATACTCTAGTTTTCACTAGAGGGGGCTGCAATATACATTAGACAGTGTAAATAATATTTTCCCTTTGCTTTTCTCAAAGTTACAGAACAGAATATATCAATAAAAAAATCAATGAGTACTGAAACCTTTTTTTTTTAGTACCGGCACCTTTTCTTTTACAAAAAAAGCCCTATATATATATATATATATATATATATATATATATATATATATATTAAATAAAATTTACATTTTCTTCTGAGTGAAAAGCAAACCTATTAGTGCACCTGCAGGTTAGCGCACCTTCGAGTAAGAGTTCATGCTCCCTATAGACGTTTATGAGGTGAGGGATTTTTAGCGTGGCCTTGCTATCCCCTCCAGATGTTAGTGCGTCTGCGGCTTTTGCTCGAGCTCTACTTTTTTACTTTTAACTTGTGATATGAGCGCAAGAATAAGAGTAATATTGATTTAACTTGAGTGGTGATAGCGCTAATATTTTTATGCTTCACTTGTAAACTGGGCCTTATTGTACAAATAACATGCAAGACACAAATTGATCAATTGTGTTACAATTTTTTAGAGAACATGAGTGTTGAACTAACTTTAATACATCTCCAGTCCATCATGAATAATGTAAATGTGTAATTATTTTCATATTTGCATTTCCAGTATTTATGTCAATTACATACGTTTTTTTATACATCGGTCTAAGAAACTACAGACTCTTATTGGCTGTGATAAACGACCCTCCTTAAAAAAGAAAAGAAGAAAATAAAAATGTCCACCAATACCTTATATAAGATGGACTTTGTAAGTAAAGAGTTATGTCAATGCATCACTTAATGATTGTCACTTAACTATATTGTTGTTCTGATACTTGTGTGTCTATTTAAACAGTTTATAAGCTGAAAAAAGGGATAAACAAAGAAGAAAAAAAGTTTTCAGCCATTTTTGTTTAGGCCCTTTGTACTTTTTTCCTTTTAATAAAACACATTCACTGACTTTTTTTTTACTTAACTTTCATGCTTCACTACATTTGTGCTGTAAAATCACCTCAAATTATTATGATTTACTATACTGAGCATAGCAGATGTTTACATGAAAATGTGAAAAACACTAGAGAGCACAAACAAATTAAAAATTCTTTATTTTATACCATATGAAGGTGCAAAGTTATTCTTCGCTCATATAGGTTACCATGAAAATATAAATATATCAGCTGACATTTATGAGGGCTACTAGGTGTAAATTATTTCATGTGATATGTGCTGAAAATACATCTGTTATTATGTCTGGAAGAGGAATCCTTAGTTGGTGGTTATTCAGGTGCACATCTGGTATAGGATGGGTCCACTCAACTTCACATGTTCTATCCAGATTTGCTGTAAAGAGGTTTAGCTATCGCACAACAGAGAGTCTATAAAGGTAACGAAGGTCAAGCGGGACACAAGGATCTCTCTAGCAGAAGTGGAAGCACTAAGAGAAGAACAGATGTTCACTTTGTTCAGTGACTAATGTGCTGGTGAGGTTAGTTTATGTTTGAGGAAAGTTAAGCTGAGCATACAATTAAATCTTTATGTTCTCATCTTGTTTTATCAGTACAACCAAAGTGGTACTTGTGTATTCAAAGGAGATATGATGATCTGTTAGTTGTAGGTTATATAGGTTATGTAGAGGTTTCATTATCTTTTTTTATACTGATTTTGCCTTGGGATAACAACACTAGTATGTGCACTCACTAAATGTTTGTGCAAGACAAAATGAGGAATCTTCCCAAGTTTTACTATAATGAATAAACAATTTAGCTGCATGCAAAGGGTAAATAATGTGCCTCTGAATAGCTGTACCCTTAGAGAGCTGCCTACTTTTCTTCATGACTAATTTGACTGTTCTGATGTATCTGAATCTGTTCACTAATGTATGAGATAGAAGCAGAAGAATAGCACTCAAAGTCATAAGCCTTTTTGTCATAAAGAACATAGGGAACATAAAAGGATAAGAGGAACTTTTTTCAACAGTTTTATGTCTTTAGATAAGCATTTTTCTTTTTCTTTTAATTAATTTTCACAAAATATAACAATGCTAACTCAAAAAACAAGAAGTCTGACACTATCATCTACAAAATAAAACACACAAAAAAATGATTTAAAGGGACACTCAATCAAAAAATTAAACTTTCATTATTCAGATAGAGCATGCCATTTTAAACAACTTTCCAATGTACTTCCATTATCTAAATGTGCACAGTCTTTTTATATTTAAACTTTTTGAGTCACCAGCTCCTACTGAGCATGTGCAAGAATAAGTGTGTATGCATTTGTGAATGGCTGATGGCTGTCACATGGTACAGGGGGAGTGGAAAAAGACATAATTTAAAATTGTCAGAAAAAAACATCTACTACTCATTTTAAGTTCAGACTATTGCAGTGCTATTGCATTGTCTTGTTATCTTGCATTTGTTGATCTACTGTGTTGACTGGTCCTTTAATACTCTCCCATAAATTTAGAAAAAATCCATATTCTATTCCTTCCAATTACTCTTAAAGGGACATGAAACCCAAACATTTTCTTTCATGATTTAGATAAAACATACAATTTTAAACAACTTTCCAATTTACTTCTATTATTAAAATGTGCTTCATTCTCTTGGTATCATTTGTTGAAGGAGCAGCAATGCACTACTGTTTTCTAACTGAACACATGGGTGAAAGCCAATACCAATTTGTATATATATATGCAGCCACCAATCAGCAGCCAGAACCTAGGTCCTTTGCTGCTCCTTAGCTTACTTATATAAACCTTTCAGCAAAGGATAACAAGAGAAGGAAGCATATTAATTAATAGAAGTAAATTAGAAAGCTATTTAAAATTGCATGATCTTTCTGAATCATGAAAAAATTGGGGTTCATGTCCCTTTAAACTATCTTTTGTCCTTTATGTCTAGTATTTCTTAAAAATTCAGATTTTTTCAATGTGTAATCTGATGTTGGACAGGCAGAGATTTTTTTTTTTTTTTAATGGAATATGTTCAATTATAAATGCCTGTCTCCATATTGAATTGCAACATCAAATTGCTTAATTAACATTAAGTATGTGTTTTTACATTTTATCCATATAGGAACTTTTTTAAAATTCAAATTAATATAATGGCATTCAAATATTTTGCACAATTTCCATAAATTTCTCCCTTTTAAGATTTGCATTTTTTGTCTGTTTTTCTATTATAATTTTTTTGTTTGTTTGTTTGTTTTTGTTTTTAAAATGGCTTTGCACCACATAAACTTGTCTAATAATTTACATTGAGTTCTTACCAACAGTATTCCCACATTTTTCTTGTGATTTTTCTTAAATGTATTTCAAAAGGTTTTATGCTTTTAAAAACCCATTATTTCCATCTTTAAACTAAACTTCTAAGTTGTTCATGTTTTAGTTTCTTGATTCTGCTGTTGAGCCTGCACTATTGTTGGGCATGCTCAGCTTGAGGAGGCTGATTCAGGAAGATGGAAGAGTTGAGGAGGACCCATTCTGTGAGAGAGACTGGGCCAGAGCGTGAGAGAGGAGTTTTATAAGTCTAGCCTGTGGGAGAGGCTGGACCTGAGTAAATAAAGGTAATAAGGTGTCCACCATGTGAGAGAGGCTGAGCTAGCGTGCAAAAGAGGCAGGACTGACAACTAACAGGATCCATGGGGCAAAGTAGGTCAAGGACTCCACCAACACACTGCAAAAACAAAGCACACACCTTTTTATGTACAAGTCACATTACTGCTCTCCCTTGTGCCCCCCAGTGGCATAATGTAATGTCCCCATGTCTACCCCAGTCACATTATATGAACTCTATCCTTGACATTATATAAGTTCCCCATCCCCCCAGTCACATAACATGAGCTCCCCTGTACCTCTATATGCATTATGTAAGCTCTCAATATCCTCCTTAGTAACATTACATGAGCTCCATAAACCCTCCAGTCATATAATATGAGCTCTATCAGTCACATTACATGAGCTCCCGATACCCCAGTCACATATATAAGCTATCCAATGACATCCATAGCTCCCTAATGCTCTCCCATTCACATTGCATAAACTCCCCATGCCCCTAGTCACATGACTTAGGCTTCCCATACCCCAGTCACATATATGAGCTATCCAATGACACCCATAGCTCCCTAATGCTCTCCCATTCACATTGCATAAACTCCCCATGCCCCTAGTCACATGACTTAGGCTTCCCATACCCCAGTCACATATATGAGCTATCCAATGACACCCATAGCTCCCTAATGCTCTCCCATTCACATTGCATAAACTCCCTATGTACCTAGTCACATGACTTAGGCTCCCCATACCCCGGTTACATATATAAGCTATCCAATAAAAACCCAGAGCTCCCTAATGTTCTCCTATTCACATTACATAAGCTCTCCATGACCCTAGTCACATCACTTAGGCTCCTCATGCCCCCAGTCACATTATATGAGCTCTCCATGCATCCAGTTGCATAATATCATATACCCAGTCCTTTTAGTCATTACATGAGCTCCCTCTTCCCCCAGTAACATTACATGAGCTCACCATATGCTATTCACATTACATGAGCTTGCCATGCCAACGTAATCACATTCACATTATGTGAGCTTACCGTGCACCCACAGTCACATATAAGGCATACAAAACCCTAATAAAATTCCTTCATGATTCAGATAGATCGTACAATTTGAAACAACTTTCTAATTTACTTCTTTTCTCAAATTGTCTTTGTTCTCTTGGTGTTGAAAAGCGTAAATATCTCTTTAAATCTTTAAATGAGCTCCCATACACCAATAGTCACATTACCTGAGCCCCCTATGCCCCCAAGTCACAGTAATTTTATGTGAACTTGTCATGCACCCATAGTCACATTATATGAGCTCCCCATACACTGATAGTCACATTGCCCGAGCTCCCCATGAACTAGTCACATGACTTAGGCTTCCCATACCCCAGTCACATATATAAGCTATCCAATAAAAACCCAGAGCTCCCTAATGATCTCCCATTCACATTGTATAAACTCCCCATGCCCCTAGTCACATGACTTAGGCTTCCCATACCCCAGTCACATATATAAGCTATCCAATAAAAACCCAGAGCTCCCTAATGCTCTCCCATTCACATTGCATAAACTCCCCATGCCCCTAGTCACATGACTTAGGCTTCCCATACCCCATTCACATATATAAGCTATCCAATAAAAACCCAGAGCTCCCTAATGCTCTCCCATTCACATTGCATAAACTCCCCATGCCCCTAGTCACATGACTTGGGCTTCCCATACCCCAGTCACATATATAAGCTATCCAATAAAAACCCAGAGCTCCCTAATGCTCTCCCATTCACATTGCATAAACTCCCCATGCCCCTAGTCACATGACTTAGGCTTCCCATACCCCAGTCACATATATAAGCTATCCAATAAAAACCCAGAGCTCCCTAATGCTCTCCCATTCACATTGCATAAACTCCCCATGCCCCTAGTCACATGACTTAGGCATCCATACCCCAGTCACATATATGAGCTATCCAATGACACCCATAGCTCCCTAATGCTCTCCCATTCACATTGCATAAACTCCCCATCTCCCTAGTCACATGACTTAGGCTCCCCATACCCCGGTTACATATATAAGCTATCCAATAAAAACCCAGAGCTCCCTAATGTTCTCCTATTCACATTACATAAGCTCTCCATGACCCTAGTTACATCACTTAGGCTCCTCATGCCCCCAGTCACATTATATGAGCTCTCCATGCATCCAGTTGCATAATATCATATACCCAGTCCTTTTAGTCATTACATGAGCTCCCTCTTCCCCCAGTAACATTACATGAGCTCACCATATGCTATTCACATTACATGAGCTTGCCATGCCAACGTAATCACATTCACATTATGTGAGCTTACCGTGCACCCACAGTCACATATAAGGCATACAAAACCCTAATAAAATTCCTTCATGATTCAGATAGATCGTACAATTTGAAACAACTTTCTAATTTACTTCTTTTCTCAAATTGTCTTTGTTCTCTTGGTGTTGAAAAGCGTAAATATATCTTTAAATGAGCTCCCATACACCAATAGTCACATTACCTGAGCCCCCTATGCCCCCAAGTCACAGTAATTTTATGTGAACTTGTCATGCACCCATAGTCACATTATATGAGCTCCCCATACACTGATAGTCACATTGCCTGAGCTCCCCATGAACTAGTCACAGCTACATTATCCAAGCTCCCTATGCTCTTAGTCACAGTCACATTACAAGAGCTCACCATGTCCCTAATTACAGTCACATTACATATACATATATGCACTCTTAAATGTCCCTCTGTTCCATCACATTAGCTTAATTCTCCCCAGTCATATTACATGAGCCCCCCATGCCCCCAGTTACATTACATAAGCACCCCATGCCCCCAGTTACATTACATAAGCTCCCCATGCCCCCAGTTACATTACATAAGCTCCCCATGCCCCCAGTTACATTACATAAGCTCCCTATGCCCCAGTTACATTACATAAGCTCCCTATGCCCCAGTTACATTACATGAGCCCCCCATGCCCCCAGTTACATTACATAAGCTCCCCATGCCCCCAGTTACATTACATAAGCTCCCTATGCCCCAGTTACATTACATAAGCTCCCTATGCCCCAGTTACATTACATGAGCCCCCCATGCCCCCAGTTACATTACATAAGCTCCCCATGCCCCCAGTTACATTACATAAGCTCCCCATGCCCCCAGTTACATTACATAAGCTCCCTATGCCCCAGTTACATTACATAAGCTCCCGATGCCCCCGTAACGTTACCTAAACTTCCCATGCCTCCAGTTGCATTACATGGAGTCCCCGTGCCCCTTTAAACAAACTACCTGAGCTACCTTTTGCCCCCTGTCACATTAGCAGCAAAAACGTGCGCAACAGTTGTTAACTTGTGATTGTCAAAATATGTGCAAACTTTAACAAATCTTTCTTTAAAGGGACATAATACACTAAATATATTCTATAAGAATATTATTGAGGTTATTCTGCACCTCCCTCTAGTCATGGGTGACATCATATTGAAATCTATATTTCACTACATTTTAGTGCTGACCTGTTTGCACATGTGCAGCAACTCTCCTTCAGATATCTTCAGTATAACCTATAATGGCAGTACGTACCCATGATTAAAAGAAGGTGCATAAAATGTATTTAGTGTCCCTTTATTCATGGGCAGGATTTACTAAACTGAGAGCACGATTTAAAAAAAAATTCTCATTAAGTGGAATCTCCGGGGCTCCGTATTGCACTGCTGAACAGATCTTACTTTTTCACATTTGTCGGAATGAGCGGGCAGGTTCTTTGTGTGCTGTCTGATTCTGAATTGAGTTATATTTCCTCATTAGAACACTGAATTCCAATCTATCTGACAAATATCTGGTAGATATTGCAAATAAGCTCAGTTTTTTGTTTTTTTCTTCTTCTTTTTCTTTTAAATCAATTGCATGCTTAGGGGCCTATCTATCAAGCTCCGAATGGAGCCCCCTGCAGGCTCGCCAGAAACAGCAGTTATGAAGCAGCGGTCACAAAGACCGCTGCTCCATAACCCTGTCCGCCTGCTCTGAGCAGGCGGACAGACATCGCCGGAAATCAACCCGATCGAGTACGATCGGGTTGATTGACACCCCCCCCTGCTGGCGGCCCATTGGCCGCGAGTCTGCAGGGGGTGGCGTTGCACCAGCAGCTCTTGTGAGCTGCTGGTGCAATGCTGAATACGGAGAGCATATTGCTCTCCGTATTCAGCGAGGTCTGGCGGACCTGATCCGCACTGATGGATCAGGTCCGCCAGACTTTGTTAAATAGAGGCCTTATAATCAGTCAGTGAAACCACTAAGGAACAGGGGAATTTCATGATTTTCAGGTAGGTTTTTACAAAGTTTTTATCTTCATGAACATTAGTCATGACAGATAAGTAATGCAATAATGATGATGGGACTCAATATGTTTGAATGCTGGTATTTTGTACTATTATTAATCAATTACATCTAGAATTAATAACTTGATATAGTTTATTACTTCTCCAATCACAAATTAACATTTAGATTATTGCATTTAATTTGCGTACAAGTTTAAATTATTCTGTTTTAGTGCAAAACCATTGCTGAATTGTCACCATGCATAACATAAGAGATGTATTGGTGGGTCAAATGCATTTGAAAACCATTAGATAAGATAATCAGGTTGACCAATGTATTAGAATAGTTTTCTGTTTGAAAACGCTACAATAACCCATTTGATACATATGAGAAGGCCATTAGTGTGGACTGATATTTAGGTCAATGAAAACAAACAAAAACAAAAAGTATAAAAACACAAGGGAAAAAAAAACATTGAAAAGAAGACATAAAATATCTAGTAGTTGAAGAGTATGCTACAAGTAAAATAAAGAGCACAAACCTATGTTCCTTATTAACGTTTTCATGTAAAGCTTATTCACTGAGAAGTATATAGTTCCCGCTGTAGGGAACATGAACTTTGTTTCAGTAGACAATTTTCAGATCTGTATTTATGTATGTATCTTTATTTGTATAATGCTCTCCTCGTTTATAGCTCTGTGCAGTCTTTACAGGGCAAATAGAAGAGATATAAGTGTATTTCAGCTTTAAAAGAACAGATATAGCATAATGTGTATAGAGTTCTTACCTGAAGAGCTTACAATTTAATTAACAGTGTGGAAGATGTACAGACATGAGAGGGTGCAAGGTGTTGATTGTGCACAAATGACAGAGTTGAGTATTAATCACGAGAACTGTTTGTATACCTGTTTGAGTAGGTGATCTATGGGAAAAAGGGAAGATGGAATTTTAGCTAATCTAAGTCCCAAATACAAATGAAATCTTTCTATCTTCATCGCTAAGCTCTCAATTGGTGCTGATCAGTTAATCTATCTAGTTATCTGGCATTCCTGAGACTGTATTTTGTGAAATGTTTTAAGGCGGGAGCAGGATATTGAACTATAGGAGCCTAATAATTAGTTTTTCAGATTTCTTTTGTATGTTAAGTAAAAAGGAGCACTTCACTGTTTCATCTTCCCTATAATCTGCATATAATCAAATACATACATTTTCTTTGAAACCTACATTTCAGCCCTAAAATTGGGCCTGAAACTGACCTTGTTTTAAGGACTCTAGACCCAGCCAAAATTGCAAAGCACTAACACTAGAAAATCAGTTTTTATTTTGACTGTGTCCTTTCTGCTAGGAGGAACGGCCTGCATCTGCTAATTATACTACTGACCATGTGAATCGTGTACACTTGTAAGTCTGCGGCCAATATAACTGTCCTGCCAATGTACTGTGTATTAGGCCAATAGCTCCAAATTGTGAGGCCCCACCTTGCACAGCTTAAATAAAGAAAATAATGTTTTTATAGAGATAGCACCTAGGCTGTTGAACCATTTAGAACCAGTAAACAGTCCTATAACTGAACATGTTATACTTTTCAGTACGACTTCCTTTAAGGAAAAAGAATAATGCAATATTAATGATAGTCTTTCTGTACATATTATTTGTCAAATGTATTGATTTATTTAAATGGATGCACTAGTGCAAAAATAAAAATAAATCTAATGTTTTAAAGCATGTTATTCTAAACATATTATTGACACGGGGAGCAAATAAGAAGAGGCACACACAAGTATCTGCCAAGCTGGACTTCATCTATGTGTTTAACTCCTTTGTGTGTGTGTAAATATATAGGGGTTGATCAAAATCCATTGCTTGTTTTATGTAGATGTTAATGATTTCTGATATTGCCATGCCCTATCTGAATCATGAAAGTGTAATTTTGACTTTACTGTCCCTCAATTTACACAAATTGTACACAGTCTTTATATGCACACTTTCTGAGGCATCAGCTGTTACTCAGCATTACAAGAGGTCACATGATACAGGAGGCCGGCAAATTGAAATGCATTTTGAAATTAGTCAGACAAAAAATCTACTGCTTATTTGATATTCAGAGTAAATGAACAGTAACAGGACATACTAGCACAAAATACAGTGATCTAATATGTTAGCGCATTTTATTATTGTACTAATGCTTGACCCTAACTATAGGGTTGATCACAATCCAATGTTTCATAATTATCTGCTTTTTACTGGCTGCGAGTGAGCTATTATCAATGTCAGCGCAATCATAATAACCCATGTTCATTGTTTAGCGGCAGCATTTTTCTAAATAATCAGTATGGTGAAAAATGTCTCTCTAAGCAAGCTTTGTTTCTATTGATCACAATCCAAATTCCCCATAATTTCCAATTTACTTTTTTCATAAAATTTGCTTTGTTCTCTTGATATTTCTTGTTGAAGGCTAAACCTAGGTAGACTCATAGGCTGATTTCTAATCTCAGTGCATTTTATTAGTTTTTCTCAGCTAGACAGTGCTTGTTCATGTGTGAATTAAGTACATCAAATAAACATTCTAGAGTAAAAATAAAATGTTCTATAATTAAGAGGATTTTTCTTTACAAATTCCCTTCTTTTATTATGTGTTTAACCCCTGCAAAGGGGGTTTAATACATAGTCAAACGTGCTCCTGTGCCACAACAGATAAGGGAGGTTACAGTTGGTTAACCAAGGAGAAGAACCCATACATGTGTATACTCCAGTCAGTGGCTTTATCATCACTCAGAGTATAATAACTGTGATCCTTGTATGCAGTTTTGTCTACATATCTAAAAAAAAAATTAAAAAGTTAAACACATAGGAGTTGATTTGATCACAATCTATCATGTGCCCATGAGCCATTTTCAGTGTCAACACGACTGCAATAAGCCATTTTCATTGTTTATCAGAACCACTATTTTCACTATTGGTTATGTGAAAAGTGGCCCTACACTTCATATTACAAAACTGCATGCTCTACCTTAATCATGAATGTTTAATTTTGACTTTAGTGTACCTTTAAAGGGACAGTAAAGTCAAAATGAAATGTTTATGATTCAGATAGGGCATGCAATTCTAGGCAACTTTCCAATTTACTTTTAAGTACACAGAAAGAAAAGGGATAAGGTAATAATTCCTATATCAGACCCCAAATAAATCACTAGTATAGTATATAGTCAGAAACAGCTGACTATATACTTCGTGGGTAATATCCCAAATCAAATATCACGTGGGGGGTGCTCCCTATCCTGGTAGTATAGAATAGAACAAAAAAGAAGACAAAATGGATAGTCCAGAGCAGTCAGTCAGATACAATTAGTAGATTATGTCACAGTGAGGTTATGCAGTACGGGGGAATTATAAAACTTAACATTTAATAAAGAAATTAAAAGTAGATAAAAGCTACTAGTGTAGGTTTATATAAAACTAGATAACATTCTAAGGAGGAAAAAGAGCAGGAGGCATGCCCAGGTAATGACCTAACAAATGTAATGTAAATGTTAAACCATAAATATAGGGGATTGTCTGGCAGGTATGCACCCAAACATGCTCGTGGATTGCACAGCAAAACTATCTGCAAAGAGAGGATTGACCTCAAACAAATTAACTATTTCTAGTGCAATACTGGAGCGGTGCGAACACTGTCAGAGTCCCAGAACCAAGTAAGTGTATACTATTAAGATGTAATATTCATGCTCAAATAGCAGAAATAAGTAGCACACTATAAATTCATTACAATACATAGGATAAGGCAGCACAGCTCTCAAATCAAGCACCCAATTTATTTTTATCATCAAATTTGCTTTATTCTCTTGATATTCTTTGTTAAAGGCTAAACCTAGGTAGGCTCATAGGCTGATTTCTAAGCCCTTGATTGCCACCTGTTATAGTGCATTTTCTAAGCTTTTCACAGCTAGACAGAGCCATTTCATATGTGCCATACAGATAATATGGTGCTCACTCCCGTGGAGTTATTTATGAGTCAGAACTAATTGGCTGAATCCTGTTTGATCTACATTTATTAATAGCTCAATAACTTTTTTGTCTTTTAGCTAAAATACCAGTTAACAATTTGTAATCCGAATTGAGTAATGATATAGGCCTATATGAATCCATAGACTCAGGATTTTTCCCTTTTTTATGAATCAGATTTACTAAAGACTCTGCAAAATATCGGGAAGGGGTTTCTTCTTTTGAGAACTAACTATTAAATAAATCCGTTAGAGTAGTAACTATTTCTCCTTTTAAAATTTTATAAAATTCCCCAGGTAATAAATCTGGACCTGCTGCTTTGTTAAAGGGACAGTCTAGGCCAAAATAAACTTTCATGATTCAGATAGAGGATGTAATTTTAAACAATTTTCCAATTTACTTTTATCACCAATTTTGCTTTGTTCTCTTGGTATTCTTAGTTGAAAGCTTAACCTAGGAGGTTCATATGCTAATTTCTTAGACCTTGAAGCCCACCTCTTTCAGATTGCATTTTAACAGTTTTTCACCACTAGAGGGTGTTAGTTCACGTATTTCATATAGATAACACTGTGCTCGTGCACGAGAAGTTATCTGTGAGCAGTCACTGATTGGCTAGACTGCAAGTCTGTCAAAAGAACTGAAAAAAGGGGCAGTTTGAAGAGGCTTCGATACAAGATAATCACAGAGGTTAAAAGTATATTAGTATAACTGTGTTGGTTATGCAAACTGGGAAATGGGTAATAATGGGATTATCTATCTTTTAAAACAATAAACATTCTGGTGTAGACTGTCCCTTTAAGTTTAATATTATCTATAGCTTGTTGTACTTCCAAAGTAGAGATTGGCGCATTTATAAATTGGAGACTTTCGGTTTTAAGAGAGGGAAGAGGGATCCCTTGCCAAAATATAGATTTGTTTGTAATTTCTACCTCTGAGGAGGAATATAATTTCTTTAAAAAGTTAAAGAATTCTTCCCGGATTTTATGGGGGTCCATTATTAAATTGTCACCCACTTTGATCCTTTTAATAAAGTTTTGTTTTTCCTTTGAATTTACACATTTAGCTAAGAGTTGACCTATCTTGTCTCCGTATCTATAGAATCTTGCTTTGTTTCTAAGCTCATTTATAGTATTTTTCTGTTCCGAGACAACTTCCCACTCAGCTCTTGCTTTCGTATACCTATCCCAATTCTCTCTGTTTGGGGAACCAATATATGCATTATATCTATTTTTCAGATGCCTAGACGTAATGAGTTCTTTTTTATTAACCTCTTTCCTCCATTTTGAATAGTATATTCTTTAAAAAAAACCTAAGGACCACTTTAGCGGCTTCCCAAAAAACCTCATGTTTATGTATATATGATTGATTGTCTTTTTTATAAGTGTACCATTTCTGAATGAGCCAGTTTTTAAATTTAGAATTGGATGCTAGAAACCTGGGAAATCTATAGCTTTTTGTTATATCATTCATTTTTTCTCCCAAGGTTATTTTCAGTGATATTGGTGCATGATCTGAAAGTGTAAAATCACCTATCTAAACTAGAGAAGGATTTATACTTCTTAGAGTCGCATGTAAATGCTCTCGTATTTGGATTAAATAAACGCCATATTAAGTGGTTTTGTTGTTGACCTGCTTATTTTTCTCTTTTATTGCTTTTTTTTTTTTTTTTTTAAATTCAATTTTTATTGCAAGAGTAAAGCAAAAACATCAAGACAATACATTGTGTAAAATAACGTTTAACATAAACATAGCCATCAATTTCCCCGGGTACAAAGGGAGCCATGGCTTCCTATAAAGCCTGCCCTGGCATGTTACGGGTTGTAGAATTGTGGGGGGTCAGTATATCCAACCAGAGTCTATAAAGTCCTTGGGTGTTCTTTAGTTTTCGCTCTCCTGCATGAGTTTTTTTTATTTTTTGAAAAACAAACAAACATTTAAATACTTATACAACCTATTAACATGACTACCAAAACCAAAGTAGCTCATCCGTGTAAGCTTAACCTTATCTTATGCTCTCTACGCAAACTGTGTGTGATCGCTCTGTGTGTACTTGTTCCTTAAGGAGCAGCAATATATATATATATATACATATACATTGGGGTGGAATGGAGTGGAGTGAAGGGGTGGGAAGGAAAGGAGGGGGCGATAAGAAGAAAGAAGAAGAGAGGGAGAGAGAGGAAAAAAAAAAAAAAAAAAAAGTGCAGCTGCTTATTAGAACAGCATCAGCTCTATTTGGGATTGCTCAGGGCCTTGGTCCTTGACACTGTTTATGATGTGTTGCCATTCAGCAGACATACCTAGTTGAAGTATTGTCTCAGAGTGAGCGAATGGTTTCAGAACTTGTCCCTGTATAGGAGGGTCTAGTTTACTGATAAGAGGTTTCCATTTTCTTAAGAAGGGGCGTAATCTGTGCTTGGTATCAAGTCTGGCATCGTATTGTTCTACAAAAAGCTGTCTCAGTAATGTATGTCTGAACTGGGCTATTGTCGGTGCCTGTTTTTTAATCCATCTCTGGAGGATGCAGTGTCTTGCAAGAAGTATGCATAGTGTAAGAAATCTATGAAACCGCCCGTGAGTCTCGTCCCATTTAAACATAAATATTTCTGCGCCTGTGAGTGAAATTTCCACTCCCAGTACGGTCTTTAGCCAATATTGACATCGTCCCCAGAATCTCTTGATCTTAGGGCATGTGTAAAAATAATGTTGGAGTGATGGGGCAACAGCGCTGCATTTAACGCACATATCAGGTAGTCGTCTGTCCCACTTGGACAATCTGTGTGGAGTGATGTAGTCCGAGTGTAATAGTCTTATTTGTGCCTCTCTATGATATACTGCCAGTGTGGCTTGTCTCGTATGTTCTAGGCTGTTCTTTATGTCCTGTTCTGTCAGGTCCGCCGAGCTGATTTCGCTGTGTTTTGACAGGATACCAGAAAGGAGAGGGGCCTCACCTTGTTTCAGGAGGCATCTATAGAAATGAGATAGTGAAAACACACCCAATCGGAACATCGTTTGTGATATTGCGAAGGGGGACTTCCCCCAGAAATTTGTGTTGGATGCCTGCAGAGAGTTTACATAATGTCTCAACTGCAAATACGCATAGAAGTGTCCCTTTGGAAGCTGAAATTTGTTCTTTAAGTCCTGGAAAGATCTCACTACATGTAGTAGGGGATCTAGGACATCCCCAACGGTGCTTAAGCCCCGCTCCCTCCAAACACGGAACGGTGCATGGTCCATCCCAGCCGGGAAGGAAGGGTTGCCCACTATCGGGATAAACCCTGGGGGGGGGGCATCGATTTTCAGAAATTTATGCATCAGGTGCCATGCCCTCAGTGGGTCTCTATATAGCATACTCTTGGTGATCTTAGGGGGCAGCACCCCACCTCCGTACGGTAGATAAGGCAGTGCAATTGGCGCTGTCACTGTCTCTTCCAGTTTTGTGTCACAGAAATGTCCTGTGTTCAACTGCCAATCTGTCACCAGACGTGCCAGAGCCGCCCAGTTATATAATTTGAGGTTGGGAAGACCCAATCCTCCCGTCGCGTAGGGAGACTGAAGTTTGTGGAGCGCAATGCGTGGTTTGCCCCCCTTCCACACAAAGCGAGTTATAGCTCTTGTGAGCAATCGCAAGTCCACTTTGGTCATAAGAAACGGTAGCATGAGCAGCGGGTAGAGTAATTTCGGTAAAATAGTCATTTTCACCAAGCCGACACGTCCCGATAGCCCCAAGGGCAGTTTTATCCAGTTCAGAAGCTGAGATGATAGTTGGGTGCATTTGTCAGATATATTCAATTTATATATCTTTGAGGGGTCCCTATGAAGGTGAATTCCCAGGTATGTGAGGTGTCCCCTCGCCTCCACAAAGGGATAGTCATGTTTAGAGTCTGGGTGTTTATGTAGCCACAGGACCTCCGATTTGGTGGCATTAATTTTGTAGCCGGAGAAGCTGCCGAAATCCGCGATGGTGCAAAGTATCTGCGGTATGTGTGTCTGTGGAGAGTCCACAAACAACAACATATCATCCGCATATAGGGCTAAGTGAAGGGGGACTTCGCCCACGCGGATTCCCGGGAATACCTGACGTAGCCTCTGTGCCAATGGTTCCAACGCCAAGTTGAATAATAGAGGCGAGAGAGGACACCCCTGTCTGGTTCCCCTCTGTAGATGGACATCTTCCGAGAAAAGTCCTCTAGCCAGTACCCGAGCAATCGGGTTTTTGTATATCTTGCTAATGGTTTCCAAAAAAGGGCCCTCGAAACCAAATCTCCTCATAGTGTCTAGTAAATGCGCCCATTCCACTCTGTCGAAGGCCTTCTCCGCGTCTAACGACAGCAGGAAGGCCTCCGACGTGTCTTGTTTACCCCTCCCCTCGCCCAGGGACCAATAATGGTCAATGACTTGAAGCACTCTCCTCAGATTTACCACAGAGGAGCGTTTGAAGACGAAACCTGTTTGGTCTGGGTGTAGCAGCTCTGGGAGTATCACCTTCAGCCGATTCGCCATGATCTTAGTGAATAACTTGTAGTCGGTGTTTAACAGCGATATCGGCCTATAGGATTCTGGCATGGAGTGATCCTTGCCTGGTTTGGGGATAAGTGTGATATGGGCTGAGGTGAAGTTTTCTGAAGGGGTCGCCTCGGTAAGAAACAAGACATTAAATAGTCTAGTGAGTGTGTTAGTGATCTGCGGCTGCATTGCTTTATAAAATTCGGCAGGCAAACCGTCGGGACCTGGCGCCTTACCAGCCGGTAGGCTCTGCAGTGTGTGCGTAAGTTCTTCTGCAGTGATAGGGGTATTAAGGTTAGTCAATTGGTCCGTCGAGATTTGAGGTAGAACAACCTCTTGCCAAAATTTGTTTTGAGTGTCTTTGTGTGATTGGGTCTGTCGAGTATACAACTGGGCATAATACTGGGCAAATCCCCTTGCAATGTCTTCCGACTTAGTGTAAGTCCTACCATTCCATTTCAGTGCCGCGAGTTTTGTTCTCACTGTCTGGGGTTTAGTCAGGGTTGCCAACATTTTGCCAGCTCTGTCCCCATATCTATAGAATTTGCCTGCCGATTTCAGCAGCCCTGCCGCAGCTTGTTGTTTCGCAAAGGCTTCTAGCTCCAGTTTAGCAGTAATGTAAGTGTCATAGGATAGTTTTGATTTGTTCAAGAGGTACAACTGATAAGCTTGTCCCAGTTGTTTTTGCAATGCCCTTTGTCTATGCTGCGTGTTATATTTCACTTTGGCTGAGTATGAAATTATGTGTCCCGCTAGTACAGTCTTCGCCGTTTCCCACAAGAGTTGAGGGTTATCTGTGTGTGCTGCGTTATCTGTCATGAAGTCTGTCCAGGAATGTTGTAAAAACCTGACAAATGTTTCTGATTTGGTAAGGTACGTAGGAAATCTGAGTACGTTTCTATTCATGTTTGGTCTAATTGTTCCTAACACTAGTTCAACTGGGGAGTGGTCTGATATTAATATGTCATGTATTATACTACGGCTGACTTGATCTAACAGGTTCCCGGCTACCAGAAACAGATCTATCCTGGACAGTGTGTGTTTGGCTTTAGATAGACAGGTGTAGTCCCTATCTTCTGGGTGGAGGAGTCTCCAGATGTCACATACACTCAGGTCATTACTAAACAAATCAAAGACTTTAGTCTCGTATCTGGCTTTATAATTTCGTCTGGGATCTTTAATTTTAAAAGTTTCCAGCCACTGTCTATCCAGGTGATGTATGGGGGAGATATTGAAGTCTCCGCCAATAATTAATTTCGCGCCTATGTGTGGGGCTAGGTTTTTTATCAGGGTTCTCCAAAATCCCAGATCTCTATGATTAGGGGCATAAAGATTACAGAACACATAATCAGTTGAGTTTACTCTAGCACAGACTATTATGTATCTATGGTTGGGGTCCAGATATGTATGTCCCACTGTGACCGAAATCTTTTTCCCAAATGCAATGGCTAGTCCACGGCTAGCCCTTGTATGTGATAGATAGATCACCTGTCCTACCCAGTCTCTTTGTAGCTTCTGGTGTTCGTTGTCTAGCAAGTGTGTCTCTTGGAGGAGAGCGATGTCTGTGCCCAGTCTTTTTAAGTGTGTAAGCACAGTCTTGCGTTTTATGGGGGAGTTAAGCCCTCCCGCATTCCATGTCACTAATTTTAATGTCATGTCTATCTAGTGTAAGCTAGCTTCCAAACGATGTGGAGGGAGAAAAAAAAGAAAAAAAAAAAAAAAAAAAAAAGGGGGGGGGAAGAAGAGAGAGGGAGAGGGGGAGTAGAGATATGAGGAGACTATTGATATGTGACCTGTTCCACTAGCATTCATTTGGTAATAGTAAGATGTAATAATCAGATCCCACTCCCGCTCCACCCATCTAGCATAGCCCTGTTTGTCCTTCTTCACCATACATTTTCGGATAAGTGTGGCAGCAGTAAGAAACATATAACATTTCAAAGAATGACATTTTCCCTCATTTTTCCCTTCTTTTCTGCACCACCCCTTGGTGTGGAGTTTGACTTGTTGGTAGTAGATGAGAGCTTTAACTAGCATTAACCAGAACCTGTTAACTATCAATACATTTAACATTACTTTGTTTGTCATCTGGAACCATACATCTTCAGATAAGTGTAGCGGTAACAAAACACATAACATTTCAAAAATAAAACATTGCAATCTAGATATATAACAATTTAACATTACCCTGGAGGCCTGGATTGACCTCCACCTCCATTTTCTCCGTTTGGAAGTCCAGATCTTTCTATTGTCCTTAAGAGTGTCTTTCAACAAATAACACCCAGCCATTAGTAATGACATATGTTAATTTGATGGACTCAGGTACAAAAAAAAAAAAAAAAAAAAAAAAGGAAGCCTGGTGATCTCCGACAAGGAGAGGATATCTCTGTTCATGATGGGTGTTGTTGCTGTTCCGTAGCCAGGTAACTCTTTAGTGCTTGTGGTGAATGAAAGAATTTGACTCCGTAAGGTGTTTGTAGCCGTAACTTCGCTGGGTACAATAAGGCAACTTGTCTTCCCTGTTCATGCAATTGGGTGCACATTGGGGCAAACTCTTTTCTTTGTTTTGATATTTCCATAGAGAAATCCTGAAAAAGGAGAAGCTTTACACCTTCATAAAGGATCTCTCTGCGCGCTCTGTAGGCTCTCAGGATCTTCATCTTCTCCTGAAAGTTCAGGCATTTAAATATGACCTGTCTAGGTCGTGCCCTGGCCTGGTCTAGATCCCTTTCGGGCCCTACACGGTGTGCCCTTTCTACATCAATTGGGAGGATGTCGGGGTGTAGCCCTAGAAGTTTGGGAAATGTCAGTGCTGTAAATTCTAACAGATCCTTGCCTTTGATGTTTTCCGGCACTCCTACTATGCGTAGATTGTTGCGGCGACTTCGATTCTCCAAGTCGTCAATGCGGTCCTGGAGAATCTGTGTCTTTTTGACCAGCTGCTTGACCGTGATATCTGTGTTAGATTGTCTGTCCTCCACCTCCGAGATTCGGTTTTCTGCTATAGACATTCGTGAGGAAAACTGTCTGACCTCACAGGTCAGGGTATCAACTCCCGTTTGGAGTGAGTCCATCTTAGGGAGGAAGAAAGTCTTCAATTCGTGTAGCAATGCTGAGTGGTCCATGCTCTGAACCGGGATCTGTTCTGGGGGGATGAAGGGTCTGCATGTATCTTGGCTGCGTGTTTTTGCTGCTTTTTATTATCCGCATTCTTAGACCTATGAGACATGTCTGCAGCGGAGGCAGGGGAGAGTTTATAGAAAAATTTATCCACTTTCATCAGCCCGAGTAGGGCTAGATCCCTTATTGAGCTATTTTCAAGTGCGGTAATCGGTGTCAAGCTGCGAGACAGCAACCGTGCAGGGGGGCGCCTTACAAGGTGTGTGCTTAAGGTTAGCAGGGCCTGTGATCTATGGGGAGAGCTGTACTGTCAGAGTGTTATGATGGACGGATCATGGTGCATTAAACTGTTTTCAAGTCTCTCTTTTTTGGTCTTTTCCTGTAAATTGAGCGTAATTGTATGAAAGAGTCTCTGAAAGTATTATCCCCCTCTCTTAAATAAATAGAGAGTTAAGAGTCAGGTGTTGGCTTTTGGTCTTATATTATTTCTCCCTCTTTTCCTTATTTGTTGTTAGCTAAGATGGCCGCTGTAGTGTATGCCACGTGGTTATGTTTGGTTATGTTTGCGGTTAGGCCGTTATGGAGAAAAACAGCACACCACAGTAATATCAGAAGTCTTCCAATCTTGAGCCCTGCTCTTATTATGGCGTTTGTTTGTGCCCTGTCGTGATTATATTTAGGGTGCGCAGGCAGGTGAAGCCACAACTAGGCAGCCCCGTGTGGCAGCAGGCCCGCTTATATGTAAAGTGCGTCTTGGGCGGCTGTGCGGCTAGTATCGGTGCTCCCTTTATACCCGGTTTCCGGTAACTCACCCTTGTCAGGCCCGGCTATTGATGTAATCTGCGGCTCCCGTCAGAGCGCAGTGCAGGGTTGGCAAACCGGGTGGGTGCCGCTTCACTTCTCCTCTCCTGTTGCGGGTCTCTTCGCGGCAGTTAGTGCGTCTACGGCAGTTGTGGGGCTGAGTTTCCAGGCCCGTTGCGTTGTGCTATCTGTCCGTTCCGGCAGCCAGGACAAAGATGTGAGTCCTGCACACTTCCTTGGACAGCCAGCGAGGGTTGTATTCTCCCGGCAAGTCCTTTTGTGTGGGGCTGAGCAGGGTTTTTCTGCAGATTTTAAACCCGATTCTACTCCAAGTTGCGGAGCTCTAGTGAGATCCTTTTATTGCTTTTTATGCCTAATCGGAATCCCTCTGTAAACGTATGCAAAGTATTGTTAATATTGGATATGTGCTAGAATGGTAAAAAGGAGAGGGAAAAAGGGGAAAAGGGGTCTTACAAAATGCTGCTATTCTATCTATCAATGCCCAAAAGGCATTCAATTCCATAACGTGGGATCATTTATTTACTGCACTTGAATGTTTTGTGATCAGAAACCAACTCCCAGAATTTATTAAATCAGTATATTGTAAAGCATCTTCCGCTCTATTAAAAAATGAAATAAGAACAGACAGCTTTGTGTTAGCTAAAGGGACACGTCAAGGATGTTCAATCTCGCCTCTCCTTTTTAATATGGCTATTGAGCCTTTAGCCATTAAACGTAAAGGAATATTAGAGGGAATCTCAATAGGAAAAAGTAAGTTTAAATTACTACTTTATGCAGACGATCTCCTGCTCTTAATTAAAGATGTAAAAACAGAAGTTTCTAAGTTGTTAGATATAACGCAAATATTCCGTTCCTTTTCAGGTTATTAGATCAATGCACTTAAATCTGAACTTCTATGGATCTTTCAGAATCCAAAAAGGAATACAGAAACACTCTTTAAAGAAATACAGATGCAATTCACCTATCTTGGTATTAATATATGCTGCAATCCTAAACAATGGTACAACATTAATTTTGTCCCTATTATTAGTAAACTAAAACAAGATCTAGAAAATTGGTGAAAACTCCCTTTATCCTTGACCGCCAAAATGAATCTAATTAAAATGATATTGATTCCTAAATTTATATATCTCATGCACAACATCCCGGTCCTCGTGCCCAAAAAACACATTGTGGCAGTACATAAAATCTTTAGGTTTTTTTTATGGGGGAAAGGACGTAAAAAAATAGCATTAAATAAATTAATGCATGCAAACTATATAGAAAGTTTTCCCTCATTGTATATCTATAATAATATTTGCTTGGCGAAGGTGGTGCTAGATTGGCTCACAGAAGGTGACTACATTGCATCCCTAGTGGCTGAGAAAGAGATGGTATCTCCATATTCCTTTAAAGCACTACTCCATTGCCAGGTGGGGAAAATACCAACAAAGGTGAAGAAACATATTTCTATATATGCAATTATTAAAGCTTGGCATGCTTTATGTAAATTACTAGAAGCCGATTTTTATACATACTTACAAACACAGCACTGGTTCAATGAATTAACTAAAAAAACAAATCATGTATGGATACACACTGGGATATATTCGGGTTGCCTTCTATATACTGCAGGCAATCACTTAAGCAATTATTGGCTTAAATTGATACAGAATTTTTCCGGAGACCTACATTTACAAATTTTAGTATCCAAGTGGCAATCAGATATACCAGAGATAGATAAAAAGGCAATTATTAGTAGTATCCGAAAAGTGGAAAGCGCTACACCAGCGACAAGCTGGCGAGAAAGCCATCTTAAATTAAATAACAGAGTATATATTGTTCCTGCAACCTTAAGTTAATGGTTCCCTAAAACAATTAATAATTGTCCGCGGTGCTGAAATTTTAATGCCAATTTAATACATATGTTTTGGAATTGCCCTAAAATCCAGCAATTCTGGTCAAAAATAAGTTTTCGGCTAAGTAAAACACTACAGGTCTCAATCAATCAAGTTAGAGAAACATCATATTTTCTTATTGGTTGACTTTGATATATTTAGACACCTCAATACACTATATTAATTCTGTGATTGTGGGTGGAAGATATTTAATACTTAAAAACTGGAAGAATAACAGAGAACCCTCAAAACATAATCTAATTAACTTAATGATGAAACAGGCTGTAATGGAACAATTTGATTGCTCTGTGGGATCTGACTAGAATATTAAAATAATATTGTAATAAATGGCTTAATTTGTTCAAGGCATATGAAAATACCACGCACGCTCAGTTTCTTGCCCCATTCACCTCATGTAACTATGTAGATAGATTAATGCAGAGGATTCAGAATCAATATACCTCTATTTGTTTTTTACGAAAATACAACTCTAAAATAAGTAATAGGCTGGAGGTTAGGAGAGGAAATTGGAGAGGAAGAGACAACCTTTTTCTTTGCTCTATTTTTTTATATGTTACAAATATTGTCACCAATTTTTTTGTATAGTTAGTGTGAGGACTCTTGAAGTAAAGAGATACACTCAACTCTTTTTTAATCTCTTTTTTTTTATTATTTTTTCTTTCCTGGATGGAAATATATTTATATTATGATTTAAATAGAGTTAAACTGTATTAATATGGTATATAGTCTAGAATGATATGTGTCTCTCTTTGTAATTGTTATGGTTCTTCCTTTTTTTGTACACTTATATCGTATATATAATATAATAGTATCATTTTTTTTTCTATGTGATGTATATACAGATGTAATGGATGGTACAAAGGTAGAATGTGAAGTTATGCAAAACTGAGGAATAAGTAATAAAGGGATTATCTATCTTTTTAATCAGTAACAATTTTCAAGTAGACTGTCCCTTTAAGTTATTAGTCTTGTTCTTTGTCAAATATTGTGAAGAATATGTGTTGCCCTCTCTCACTATGACTGTTTTCAGATACTATCTTTATGTGTTTATTCTCTACTGAGATCAACAAGCACTGATATATTTGTAACATACAAATTTTGAATTTGTTTAAATGTTGTGCATTGGTTTGTGAAGTTATTTTTCATGCAGATGTGCATAAATACTAGATCATTATTAGAAGATTCATATTTACAGGTGAAAATGTGCTGAGACAAATCATTTTCATATTCTATTTGTAGACACTCCTTATGGACGTGACTGCGGGTCGGAGAGTGGCTGAAAATAAAATTAAATTTATTCTGATGGTTCTGAGAATGAGAACTCTGGGGAAATGTTATTTGAGTGTGAGATTTCAAGACCTCCCAGTTCTCTTCTCAGATGTGGGGATGTTTGAGGTCTGGAAATCTCATGTACAAACATCTTTGAGAACTTTCATGTGGTTGTATTAAAAGGTGTCACTGGAAACAGAGAGTAAACAGATTATCACACTTAGCACTTCAAAGTGTACTTTATCGACCTAAGACATCTGTAGGTTCTTTACATATCCCACACTGTAGTATACATTCCCAATCCTAACACTCTGTATATATGTTTGTGGGTATATATCATAAAATAAGGCATTGCATATCTCATATACGATGCACAATACATTCATCTATTATATGACTTTGTATAATTATTACTACAAGTCAAATCTACACTGTATATATTATTCATTCTTGCTTTTTTGTACGCAGATCTCAACACCAGAAGATAGATAACGCTAATATAGACTGAACACTACACAGTGAAACTGACTTGTTCCAAAAGGGGATTGGTACCCCTACAGGATAAAAAGAGTACTACATGAAGAAGATGCTCGTTAATGAATGAGTTTTTGAAACTATTATGAAAAAAATAATATTAGTGTAGGATGAAAATAAATTACACAAGTATAAAAAAAGGCATTAAAGAGAAGTACTCAGGCATAGAAGGGACATGGATGTAATATAGAATAACACTTAGCACACTAAGTCCATTACAACTATTGTATTTAATATGATGGTAGAAAAAACTATCAAAAATATAGTTTTACAACTTTTGTATTTATGAAATTGCAAGAGAATTTCAGAAAAAATGTAACATGTGTTGCTGGAATCTGAGGATTTAGACCAGTGAAAAAAATCAACAGTGATAACATTTACCTCCTGCACACTCTGACACAATTGTGTTTGTCTATGCACACAACAGTTTCTCACACACAGGCACACACAGATACCTATCTCTTTCCCACATTTGTATGCACACACAGCAATGTCTGACTGCAGCAGAAAGAGGGCACTTTCTGTGCCATGAGAAATGTTGAAGATATTTGAGTGCCACACTTTGGACTTTTAACTCCCAGAACTCGTTATCAATGTCACTCACTGCACTGTTTTTAGATACCAGTGGAAGCTTTTACTGTTGAAGTATGAAGCAAATTTCAACAAACTGGAACAAGAGCCTTATATGTTAAGAATAGAACAATTAAATAGACACAACTGCATTCTATTGATTTTTTTCTTTTGTTTTTTTGTTGGGTTTTTTTTGGTAAATATTCTGTATTTATACAGTGTAATTAAACTTTTAGATGGATAGGAAAATAGATAGATAGATAATAGAATTAAAAAAGAACCTCACTATCAGGATTTTTTCATAGTGGAAATACTTTTACTTGATATTTCATGGAAACAATAATACCTTTCTTCAGACAATTTATGAGAAAAGTATACAATAATATGCCTGCGCTTGGCTAAAGTATAAATACTGGCCTCTCGTAAATCTATCTCCTTCCCAAGTAGATACAAATATGTTACAGTATATAAAAAAGTTGAGGTCACTATGAAATTTACAGACATTTTACATTTCCACAGAATTTTATCAGCAAACAGCATATATGTGAAGTAATTACACATGTTGAGTTCTACAACCAAAACCTACACTCTTAGGTCTAGTTTCCATTGATGTGGTAAATTGTGGAAATTGGTGATAAAAACATTTATCTTCATTAAGGGACACTGAACCCACATTTTTTATTTTGTGATTCAGATAGAGCATGCAATTTTAAGCAACTTTCTAATTTACTCCTATTACCAAATTTTCTTCATTCTCTTGGTATGTTTATTTGAAATGCAATAATGTAAGTTTAGATGCCGGCCCATTTTTTGTGAATAACCTGGGTTATTCTTGCTGATTGGTGGATAAATTCATCCACCAAAAAAAGCTTAGATGCCTTCTTTTTCAAATAAAGATAGCAAGTGAATGAAGACAAATTGATAATAGGGGTAAATTAGAAAGTTGCTTAAAATTGCATGCTCTATCTGAATCACGAAATAAAAATTGTGGGTTCAGTGTCCCTTTAAGTTTCAAAACTTTACCAACTCAATGGAAACTAGACCTTAATCAGTAAGCAGTAATCTGGTCAGTTTTACTGCTGGCCTATCTACAAAGTAAGGCTTTCATCATTGGCATTTGGAGGAGGGGCTAAAGGGGGCAAATGCCCACCCCTGGAATTTTTATATATATATATATATATATATATATATATATATATATATATATATATATAAGCATAAACTTCAACTGTATTGAATCACTCTTTTGATGCCAGTGATTTGGAGCCTATGAGGCCTATCTATCAAGATCCGAATGGAGCTTGAAGGGCCGTGTTTTTCTGGCGAGTCAGAAACAGCAGTTATTTTCTTTTATTATGTATTTAACTCTGCAAAGAGGGTTTATTACACAGTCACAAATGTGCTCCTGTGCCACAACAGATGAGGGAGAATACAGCTGGTGACCCAATGAGAAGCAGCCATACATGTGTATACTCTAGTCAGTGGCTTTATCATTACTCAGACTATAATAACAGTGTTCCTGGTATGCAGTTTTGGCTACGTATCTAAAAAAAAAGTTAAATACATAGGAGTCGATTTAATCACAATCTATCATGTGCCCATGAGCCACTTTCAGTCTCAACACGAATGCAATCCGCCATTTTCATTGTTTATTGGAACCACTGTTTTCACTATTGGTTTTTTAAAATGTGGCCCTACACTTCAATTCAAAATCAAAGTCTTGATAATTATTCACACATTATTTTCACTTACCCATTTCACTGAGTAACCCAAAACGTTTTCAGATGTAATATTGGTTTTGAGCATTGACAAAACACATTAACATCACTCCTGCCATGGTGAATGACATCAGCAAGCAATGCCACAAGATACAAACAATTTCTGCTCAATTAATTAAAGTTAAAAATGTGCATAATTGACAAATTAATGATAAAAAGACAATGCAATTGCACTTAGGGGCGGATTTATCAACCCTCTGTCCGACATGATCCGATACGCTCTCTGCATTCAGCATTGCACCAGCAGCTCTTGTGAACTGCTGGTGCAACGCCGCCCCCTGCAGATTCGCAGCCAATCGGCCGCTAGCAGGGGGTGTCAATCAACCCGAACGTATTCGCTCGGGTTGATTTCCCCTGATGTCTGTCCGCCTCCTCAGAGGAGGCGGACAGGATATGGACAGGTTATGAAAACACGGACCTTCAAGCTCCATACGGACCTTGAGAAATAGGCCACTTAGTCTGAACTTCAAATGAGTAGTAGATTTTTTTCTGACAAATTTCAAAGTTATATATATTTCCACACCCTCTGTACCATGTGAAAGACATTAGCCAATCACAAATGCATATACATATATTCTGTGAATTTTTGCACATGCTCAGTAGGAGCTGGTGACTCAAAAAGTGTATACATAAAAAGACTGTGCACATTTTATTAATGGAAGTTAACAACAGGTTAATTGCATGCATGTGATCTATTAGCATCACTACACACTATTAAAGGGGATCAATCAACATACAGGCCCTTTAACCAGTAGGGTTGCTAGTTGTCCTCTACAACAATACTGGATAATCTGTAGGTGACTGGACACGATAGTAGATGGGGGTCACACAATGCCGCCAAAAAGCTTTAACTTAGTGCCACTCATGATCCCACCATGTATATTTTTCACAACTGAGCAGTAGTTTTACCACTTAGCAGCCAGCAGTATACAAATAAATAATGTTACAATTTTGGTTTCCAGTTACACATACAATCAGTAATGATTTGACCTTCTTGACTGTTCCTCACTTCTTGTTGCTCCATATCTGTAATGCATTGAAGCATAGAAGACCTTTTACACTCAGGGACTTAAAAAAAACTGGACATTTATGTGTCCAATATTTTTTGAAGATTTTAATGGACAACCTGCTAAAATACTGTACTGTCCAGTGATGGAATCGCTAAACCCACTAAATCTCCATTTTGTTTGCCATTAATCAGGCACATTTGATTTGTGGATTAAAAAATTGAGAGATAATGATTTTATGTAGTTTTCGAGAGGCAAGAATTCGTGAGGGGTTTTAACGACAGAAGTATTTTTAGATTGTGATTATTAAAAAAACACAATGACAATACCAGAAAATATTAAGACATTTTTATCTGCAAGATTATGATCACCTACATAGTAAAAGAAGGTAATTAGTCTAAAAAAATGCTGTTATAAAATAGAATGTTTTATTTTTACACCAGAATGTGTAAAAATGAGTAAAAATAATATTAGAAATAACATTTTTAAATAAGGCACAATGGCACTACACTGGTATATGTGACAATTTTTGGATTACAACATTGAGAGATAATGATTTTATGTTTTTTCAAAAGGCAACAATTCCAATCGTAAGGGGTTTTATTGACAGAAGCATTTTTTAGCTTGTGATTATTAGAAAAACACACACACACACAATACCAAGACATTATTATCTGCAAGATGATGATCAATCAATTAGTCAAAAAATAAAATGCTGTAATGAAATAGAATGTCTTATTTTTTCACCAGAATGTGTAAAAAAGAGTAATAATAATAGAAATAACTTTATTAACTTAGAGAACAAGAATATTACAGGTTGAAGCTTTCATTACCATTATCATTACTGTTGTCAATGAAACTAAACAATCAGTATACTAGGTTTAAAGTGATGGTAAATGCTAGCGTTTGTGAAACACTAAGATATATTATTGGAACAAATAAAGGGAACTTTCAGTCATGAAGTATAAAATACTTTATATAAAATATTATTTGTTTCAAGCGTTCGCCGCACAGCGCTGCTCAGGCAGCCCACTGCAGAACGCTATTTTGTTGAGAGGTGACGTTTTCACCTCTTACACAATAGCCATGCAAGAAATCTGGCTTGGCGCCATGTGGCGCCAGATTTCATGCACAGCTATTTGCTAAGAGGTATTTTGTACTTCATGACTGAAAATCCACTTTATTTGTTCCAATCGTCAATCCTAGCAATTCACAAACGCTAGGATTGACAATCACTTTACAGTAAATATTTAACATTTCCATATTTTGGAAATTTACAATAAATAATTGCTGTATTTAATCAACGTTCAAAAAATGGCAGAATGCAGCAAAAACAATGACATATTTGTTTCAGTGTTGTGTATACAATTCTTTACTTTTCAATAACATTATATTTAAATATACATTTTGATTATATGTGTTTGAATATTGTGCAGAGTAATGTCTTAGTGTATTTTATGTCTTATTAGCACATTTATCCTGTCACTACCAGTGTTAATGATCAATGCTGTAAATACATATTTATCACAATTTAAAAGTTTGTACACAACATATAATGTATCCAAATATATGAGGTCTAGAAAAACCCGACAAATTAAGGGAATCTGCTTTTATATTTAATACATAATTGTGACTTCCTGGTGCAGACACTGCTGAGTTTCTGTTAAATAAAGAATATATATTAGCACATTAGTCACTAGATTGTGCAGTCTGACTTCCTAACAAAGCTTTATTAGTGTTTTTGTGTAATGTAGGATCAGTAATAATAATCAGGACAGTCTCAGACAATGATGGGTTTCTGTGCTCTGTAGGGTAATATGCTAACTGCATACTTTCATTACTGGATAAACTACAGATTGGTTTCTGTGTTCCTTAGGGACCTTCACTACATATGGACTATCAGGACTAACCCGGACAGTGTTGGATTTCTGTGTAATGTAGATTGATATCTAACTAAACATTATCAGGGCTGGTTCCATCAATACTGACTTTATTTTTTAATGTAGAGCTAGCTCACTGTCAATGGAGATCACACTTATGACCATAGACAATGCTGGATCTCTGTTTTTTTTGTCAACCTGCTCATTTTACAATATTAGGACAGGTGAATATAATGCAGTAAGTACATGCAATAGTGTGAGGTAACCCTCTAAAGTCATCTTATTGGGACCAGGCTTGTTACTAAGTAATGAAGGTTTATTTAGATGCATTGCCATTTCCTTATTTTATTTATATATATATAGTAAAATAAGCTTACTGGAGGTTATCACAACAGGTTTATACAGTGCTTGCTAGAGGTGGTGTCTATCTATGGAGTCTATAGCCATAATGTACTCAAGCTCTCTCCCTGCGCGCTCAGCAGCATGTCCCTACTGAGAGCTATAAAAGCCCAAGTGCAGCACATATATTGTATAGAAACAGACATGCAAGAGAAAAGCCCCTAATGGACAATTTCCAGTTCTCTTGGATTCCACTAAAGGAGCATGTTACTCAAAATGTTCTACCAATCATATGAAAGCACAGCTGTTAAAAGCATGTTAACATTTTTTTGTGTGTGTCTTAAAAAACAGTCAAGTCCAATGTACAACTAAAGAATGTCTGATTTTGTGCTTCTGGCTTCCTGGATTCATTAGCTCCCACATAAAGAAGTTGGTTTATTTAGCATAGGGATGTCAAATTTTCACCAAAAACAAAAAACAAAGCACTGTAATAAGTTTTGAAACATCTCTATTAGACGGAATGGAAAAAAATGTGTATCATGTCTATTTATTGGCTCACTTACAAAACCATGAGGATTCTCCTGCAAAAACATTGCATGGCAGCTTCAGTGACTTTTTTTGCTTTGATAAATTAAGTCATTCCAATCCATAACAAAATCCACCAATTAATGAATGATACAATAGCAAAATGTTGATAAACACACACAAACTTAAACTATAGGAAACAATAGAATGTTCTCGTGGATTTTCAAAGACTTTCAGGGAATTACACAACACAGCCACAGCAACAGTAAAAAAAAAAAAACAACAGCAAGTGAAATGTACAGCAAAGTTAAAATTAAACTTTCACGGCTTATCTAATGTAAAAAAAAACTTTTCAATTGACTTCTATCATTAAATTTCTTGTCTTCTACTGATATCCTTTGTTGAATAATAAACCTTGGTATACTCATAGGGGTCAATTTATCAAAGTGCGAGCGGACATGATACGATGAAGCGTATCATGTCCGCCGCACATCGATAAATGCCAACAGCATAAGCTGTCTGCATTTATCATTACACAAGCAGTTCTTGTGAATCGGCCGGTAGCGGGGGGTGTAAATCAGACCGATCGTATAGGATCAGACGGATTGATGTCTGCGGCCTCAGAGCAGGCGTACAAGTTATGGAGCAGCGGTCTTTAGTGATTGCATGGAAACAGGGGCATCAAGCTCCATTCAGAGCTTGATAAATTGGCCTAATAGTAGCTCAGGAGTGTGTATGTGTCTTAAAAGGACATGAAAACCACAATTTTAAACAACTTTCCTGTTTATTTCTATTATCAAATTTGCTTCATTCTCTTGGTATCATTTGTTGAAGGAGCAGCAATCCATTACTGGTTTCTAACTGAACACATGGGAGAGCCAATAATAGTCTGTATATATATATATATATACACCGGTATATATATATATATATATATATATATATATATATATATGCAGCCACCAATCAGCAGCAGCAGCTAGAACCTAGTTTCTTTGCTGCTCCTGATCTTACCTAGATAAACCTTTCAGCAAAGGATAACAAGAGAAGGTAGCACATTAAATAATATAAGTAAATTGGAAAGTTGTTTAAAATTGTGTGTTCTGTCTGAATCACGATTGTCTAATTATGACTTTACTATCCCTTTAAATATTCTATGGCAGCAATATTCTACATTATTGCAAACAGAGTGCTAGATGAATATGGATGTGTGTGTCCCAAGCCTACAAAGTGTCTACAAATGATACCAAGAAAATAAGGCAAAATTGATCATAGAAATAAATTAGAATGTTTTTTTAATACATGCTCTTTCTGAAACTTTAAAGTTTGATTTTTATTTCATCATCCCTTTAATTCAGTTTTAATGATGACTGCTTAGTGCCTTAATTGATATGAATTGAAGTGTGCAATTAATAATGTCATATAATTTGTATTAATTGTATAATTAACATGTTTAAACAACCAAGCACTTAACTGCAATCATAAATTAACATTTTGATGATCATATCTGATTTCTGTTCAAGTTTCATAGTTTAAAGATGTAATTAGAGCTATATTTTCCTCTTTTTAATGAAACTATTTTTTATTAACATTTAAACTGAGCATGTCCAAGAACTTTAACATTTTAAAAAAAAACTATTGAGTAAATGTCCAAGAAATGCTTCTTGGAAAAGGCAAAAGTGTGTATTCAATATGTTCAAGGTATAGGTTTTTGAAAAATGTCTAAGAATCCTGCTTGAAAAGTGTTTTCTGTTGGATCAGAACACTGTTGTCCTCACTTTAGGTATAATGAGCATTATCTTGCTACAGAGTGATTTAAAATCTTTAGACAAATGGGTTATTGTGGCGTTTTCAAATGGATTTGAATGTGTTCAAATTTGAAAACAAAATGAAAAGCAATGTGCTTTACATGGAATTTATTACCCCATGTAAAGATCATCTAACTGTAGGTTATGTCTTGTTTGATGTTAGAGTGTTTATATCTAATATTGAATGATCATCTGACTACAGATTATCTGGATGGGTTTGAATAAAGGCAGATTCTTAGGAAATTTGATATAAATGAGAATTAGCCTGGTCCTGCTTGTTCATTGCAGATAACCATCTAAACATGATGTTAAGTGAAGGTTCAGATTTCCTATCATGAGTTTATCAAAGATTACCTTGGTTTTACAAGAAGTATAGGACATTACCATGGAGCTTACAGTATTGAGAGTGATTAAGTGTCTGAGTCCTACACAGTAGGAAACAGGTTAAGGCTCAGAAGAGGGACCAAAACCAACTCTGATGGCCTCCTTCTCTACATTTAATTAGTACAATCACCATAATTGTATCCAATTAGTTCAGTGTGAAATGTGTAACGAGGAGGCAGTGATTCATTGAACATCTTGTCACTCTGAGAGAGGATGAGCCAATTCACACACCCACCCCTTTTCCATGTGGACAACACACCTGGGCGCATATTGCTTTTCTCAACATACACACACAACACTTTTATTTTACATTTGTAAATTGCTAATAAACATTCATTCTTTGGTTAAACAAATATGCTGTTTCCCCCTCTGAGGCACACTCTCCTGTGCATTCTGATACTGACACATGTCCTGTAGATTTTTGGTTAGCAGCAGACAATCAAACAATTGATACTGTAGTCAGTCATATAAATATTATCTTATAAAGTAATAATTTAGTGCATACATTAGTTTAGGGCATACAGGAGCACAATGTGTGACAAAAGTATGTAGTATTATACGTTTATAAATAAATACTGACATCTCAAGCTTGAATAGGCACACACTGATAGGGTGGTGTGTTTTTGTGACACAAAGTCATACTGAGACATTGACAAATCCAACACATTAATAGATTATTTAAAGAGTTATTTGTAATTATTTTTATTCTGCTTTACCTAAAATAGGGCATTTCCAAATACATTTCAGTTTAAAATAAATAAACAAACAAACAATAAAGGGACAGTAAAGTCAAAATTAATCTTTCATGATTCAGATAGGAGATGCAATTTTAAACAACTTTCCAATTTACTTCTGTTATCAAATGTGCTTAGTTCTCATGGTATCTTTTATTCAAGAGTAAAACTAGGTAGGCTCTTAAGAGCTCAGGAGTGTGCACGTGTCTTTAGTACTCTATGGCAGCAGTGTTTTGCAACATTGTTTAACAAAGCTACAAATAATGTTGCAAAACACTGCGGCCATGTAGTACTAAAGACACGTGCACACTCCTGAGCTCTTATGAGCCTACCAAGTTTTACTTTTGAATAAAAGATATCATGAGAACTACGCAAATTTGATAACAGAAGTAAACTGGAAAGTTGTTTAAAATTGCCTGCTTTATCTGAATCATGAAAGTTTAATTTTGAATTTACTGTCCCTTTAATGTTCCAGTGTCAGATTTACAGAAGCATGACCCCTTCTGCAGTCAAGCTGTGAGAGTTGTCCTGATTAGCCGGTGATTGTTGGGAGGAAGTACAAAACTAATACTTCTATAGTATTTGAATTCAAATTTAAACAAATTTGCTTAACCTTTTTTTTCCAGGCAAAATAGGTTATATTCTGATCTTTCATATGCATCCTAAATGAATGATGATGATAATAATAATAATACTTGTGATGACACTTATACATGTGCATATACATATTATGACAGCACATCAGTGCAGCACCCAGAGTTGACTTTCCATTTTTATGCAATGACCAGTTTGGCTGGAATATGGTAAAATTTGAATTAGTCCATTGGGTAGTTTTCAAAATATCTATTTGAAGATAAAATAAAATGTTGGTCATTATATTAGCCATGTTTATTTTATAGCCAAAATGGTTGAATACGTTATATATAATTTTTTTTAAAAAGCAACCTAAATATACATACATTTTCACAAAGGGTGTTACTAAAAACCTTTAAAGATTTAGAGGTTATCCTTTAGAAACATAAACATAGAAGTTGAATTCTTGGAAATACAAGAATATGCTTTGCTGAACGGTTTTGGTAATAACTTTTCTTAACAAACTGTTACTTATATACTTTGCATCCACAAACATCTTACACTAGTGAATTTAGCTTATGTGGTGACAAATAAGACAAATTTGCGTGCACCTAACCTACCACTATATCAGTCCCATTTGGCATATACAACAAAAATCATAACTGAAGCCATAATAACATTTCAAAGAAGGATTTTTTCAAATAAAACATTATTATAAAATAAAATTGCTTCTAATTGTTTATGAAATGTACTGCTACACATTTCAAATACTGCTTGCATTTTACTTTAAAAGAATTGCATAGGCAATTTGCGACATAGCCCCATTTTTCCTATGAACCTGAAAAAATGTCCTATTTTTAGCCCAAAAATTAATTTTCTATTTTATGCCACCTGCAATTATTCTTTCATCCTAATTCCACATATACAATACATACATACGTTCTCTGTAAATCCAGTATGAGTATTAAAATTACAATGTGACCATTTTTGCAGGGCAAGAGGGGCACATGGCCAGGTTATGAGAAGGTGCAATGTACATATTGTATTTAGTTTATAAAGAAGTGTTTATGGTATCAGGTGTAATATATAGGGGCCGATTTATTATTGTGCGGATGGACATGATCCGATATTGCGGATCATGTCAGCCACACATCGATAAATGCCAACAGCATACACTGTCGGCATTTATCATTGCACCAGCAGTTCTTGTGAACTGCTGGAGCCATACCGCCCCCTGCAGATTTGTGCTATTAGGGGGTGTCAATCAACCAGATCGTATTCGATCGGGTTAATTTCCGGCGATGTCTGTCCGCCGCCTCAGAACAGGCGGACAGATTATGGAGCAGCGGTCTTTAGACCACTGCTTCATAACTTGTGTTTCTGGCGAGCCTGAAGGCTCACCAGAAACACGGGGCATCAAGCTCCATACAGGGCTTGATAAATAGGCCCCATAGTGTTATTGTTTATTTAGGTAATACTGAATGTTGGGACAGGGTGGGCCATACATGGGCAGGGCATACAGGAGGAGGGGAATAAGAGAGCTGGGCATAGGAACCCAAAAATGTCTCTTGCCCAGGGCTCTGCAAATGCTAAGGGTGGTCCTGTTGATCTCTTTTGTTAAAAGAACATTGTGGTCCTTTTGGGGATACAAGTGGCATTTTGAATAATATGGGTTGCCCATCCTCATGTCCAATGTGACATTAACTATGCTTAAAAAACACCAATGAAGCTCAGTAGACCCTTTTAGCACGGAATAGCAATGTATTGGAAATCTAGTGTGATTCCCTTGTTGCACCATTAAACCCTTGAACTTGAATTGAAATTATGTTTTTTAACCTAGTACCTTTTCTACACTATGAAAAGGTTATAAAAATGTAGTTGTTAGTCAATTGTCACTTCCCCCTAGATCAGCTACTCTATGTAATTCACACTAATTCACTAATTTTATTATGCTATGTTAAATGGTTTAAAGGGACACAAAACCCTGCATTTAGCCACCAATCAGCAAGCGCTACCCAGGTGCTGAACCAAAAATGTTCCAGCTGGCTCCTAACCTTACATTCCTTCTTTTTCAAATAAAGATAACAAAATAATGAAGAAAAAAATTATAATAGAAGCAAATTAGAAAGTTGCTTAAAATGTCATGCTCTATCTGAATCATGAAAAGAAAAATAATTGGGTTTTGTGTACCTTCAAAGGGACACTCAAGTCCAAAATAAACTTTCATGATTCAAATAGGACATGCAATTTTAAACAACTTTCCAATTTACTTTTATCACCAATTTTGCTTTGTTCTCTTGGTATTCTTAGTTGAAAGCTAAACCTAGGAGGTACATATGCTAATATCTTAGACCTTGAAGGCCACCTCTAATCTGAATGCATTTTGACAGTTTTTCACCACTAGAGGGCATTAGTTCATGTGTTTCATATAGATAACATTGAGCTCATGCACGTGAAGTTACCTAGGAGTGATCACTGATTGGCTAAAATGCAAGTCTGTCAAAATGACTGAAATAAGGGGGCAGTCTGCATAGGCTTAGATACAAGTTAATTACAGAGGTAAAACGTATATTATTAAAACTGTGTTGGTTATGCAAAACTGGGGAATGGGTAATAAAGGGATTATCTATCTTTTTAAACAACAAAAATTCCGGTGTGTACTGTCCCTTTAAGCCACATTGTCAAGATCCTACTACAGGAAGAAAACCCTTTATCATAACTGCTTGGAGCCAGAAAAGGTTTAGATTTTGAAATATTTGTATCTGTAAAATAGGACAGTTTGGAGAGGGGATGGAACCGTGTAATGAACATTTCACAGTACAGCTTATACATGTAACCTAAAGGTAGTTTTATATAATTTTTTATAACTTTGTATACATATTACTATCAAAAAGATAGTACAGTACTGTAATCAGAAAGGTAATCTTTCTTATTTTAAATAAATATAGACTATTATTTACATAAATCAAACCAAAGTCACAGACGTAATTATTAATGAAAATGTTTGGATTTCAGAATAAGTTTAGATTTTGGAATTTGGGGATTTGTACCTGTAGTTTGGTCAAGACAGCCACTTTTTACATATTGTTATAGATATGTTTAATACTTAACAGGTTTCTAGATAGACAGATAAACAGCCACATAACAATAGTTAGATGGACAGATAGATCATAGAAAGATAGATAGACAGACAGAGAGAGAGAGATAGACAGACAGACAGACAGACAGACAGATAGACAGACAGGTAGATAGATAGATAGATAGATAGATAGATAGATAGATAGATAGATAGATAGACGGACAGATTTTGTAAGTTGTGCAAAGCTCTTAGCATTGGTTTTTGTAATATGTTACCATTTAAAGCCATTCTTATCCACAATCCTGTTTCTGTGATTTCTTTTTAAGTTACCTTATTCGGAGGAGCCAATATGGACTTGAGTCTGCAGACAACAAGGCTAGCCATATGGTAGTATAAAGTGTGTTGTTTTGCTGTCATCACCTTTCCCACCGCTTAAATTCAAAATTCTCATCCTGACCTACAAAGCCCTTACCGACCTATACTCACTAATCAACAAATATACTCCAGCCTCCCCCTAAGATCCAACAATGGCCTGCTCCTTGCATCTTCTACCATCACCTCTTCTCATGCTAGACTGCAGGACTTTTCTCATGGGGGAGAAACCCACTGGAACGCATTTCCTCGTGCTGTCAGACTTTCCCCTAATCTGTATTACTTTAAACGCTCCTTAAAGACATTTTTATTCAAGGAAGCCTACTACCCAACTCAGTAACAAATTAATTCCACTTACCTAATAATTGCCCATATCTAAATCAGTATTAACATCATTCTCACCCTTGCAGTCCTCATCTCCCGTTTCTCACATTTCTACCCTTCTAGGCTTTAAGTTCTCACAGGAATAGGGCCCTCAATTCCTCCTGTATTTGTTTGTCAAATGTTGCCTTGTCTCCTACAAGTATAGTATCATTGTTTTACTTATATTAATTGAACCCATGGACAGCACTGTGGAATATGTTGGTGCTTTATAAATAAAGTATAATAATAAAAAATAAATTAAATCTAAAGCCAGCTACTGACTTATATGTAGCAGGGCTGGCCTTAAGAATTCAGCAGTGTGCTTTAACAATGCTAACAATGGCAAAAAGCCTCAAATTTCAGAGCTAAACTATGTTAAAAGGGGGGGGGGGGTTAAATTATAAGTGTATTGCACAGTTTTCTTACTGCACATAACTAAATACTTTGTATTAAAGGGACAGGAAATCCCAAAATGTTAATTTGGGATTCAGATAGAACATACCATGTTAAACAACTTTCCAATTTACTTCTGTTATCAAATTTGCTTCATTATCTTGTTATCCATTGCTGAAGGAACAGCATTGCACTACTGGCAGAAAGCTGAACACACCTAGTTAGCCAATCACAAGAGAAAATGTGTGCAGGCACCAATCAGCAGCCAGCTCCCACTAGTGTAGGATATGTGCTTATTCTTTTTCAACAAGGGATATCAAGAGAACAAAGCACATTTGAAAATAGAATTTGGATTTTAAAGTGTCTTAAAATGACATGCTCTATATGAATCCTGCAATTTTAATTTTGACTTTCCTATCCCTTTAAACTCTCAAGGTATATACTGGAGTATTAAATAGTACAAGATTGTAATATAAAATGTTTACTTTTGTGTAGTGTAAACACCTTTGCAATATACTGTTATTATTTTGTTCCCTTTTCCTGTAATATAACTTTTAAAAATGTTGGTTTTCTCAATTCCACTGAGTTTATATAAAGTAATGTGTGCCACAATGTTGAAACCTATATTTACCCCTTATCTATCTCTTCTGCTTATGACAATTAGGGACAGATATAAAACAGGCACATATCTGTCTATATCTGTCCTCTGCACAATAGACAGATAAGGGAAAACTTAGGTAACAACATGGCAGCACCCATTACTTTATAGAAACTAAAGTATTTTACAGAAACTAAAGTTTTGTACTTATATTGTCAACATTTAAAGAACTGAAATAATAAAGAAAATAAATCTACATACTATTCTCAGACTCATTGTTGCCCTAAATACAGTATATCTAGAATGTGTTTACTGTTCAATATCCCTTTAAGCATCATCCATCAGTACTGAATCAATAAACCAGTGTTTTACTGTTTCTTAACATGAATCCTTGGCTCCATGTAGTATGTGGAAACCCCATAAAAAACTGTTTCTTATATTTTTTTTTGCATATTTCCCTGATCCACATGCAACAAAACCAAATGTTCTGTTTCATCGCTCTCATATTTGCAATTCAAACTGATTAATTGCTGATGGATTACAATATTTTATTAAACAAAAACCACACAGGTTGAAGACAAAGCAATATCCAATGGACTGGAGTGGGCATCAGTGATATATTAACATACCCAACTGGGCAAATACACATACTGTGGTATGATTCACAAATTATATATTGTTTTCCCCAGCCACCATGTTTACTTATGTCATAGATAGCATCTGCAAAGTTATGCGCCCATTTACCAGTAATACTGAAGTGATGTATATATAAATATATATATATATATATATATATATATATATATATATATATATATATATATATATATATATATATATATATATATATATATACACACACACACAATTAGAAATAATTTGCATTCTCTGGATTTAAAGAAACATTTTGGTTCACTTTAAATCCTGAGAGTGCCATTTATTTTTAGTTGGATGTATGCAGGTTTGGCACACTGGTAAATCTGTCTCTATAGTATTTGAGAGTACAATTTTTTGGTGTGTGTATATATATATATATATATATATATATATATGTCTAAAGCATACCAAATCAAGCAACAAGTCACACATACTAAAATATTAATGTATCCTGCTTCAATAAATTACTAACAACATTGTAACAGCAACATGTTTGCTTTGTTTTGTTTTTATAATTATTCAGTACAGAATATATTTACACTTTTTTATTGGATTCTTTGTTTTCCATGCCTTACACTTACATTTGAATTACCATTATTTATATTATTATCCCAGATTATTAAAGTGAAGCTGGCAAATCTATAAATTGCAGTTTAGATAATGTCCCTGCTATTTCCATTATAGTTACATTGCAATTCACTTGTAAATGTAGGTTGTTAAAAAACACATAATGTAGATTGTAAAGCAACTTGTGAGTATGCACAATAACATTATAGCACTCTATATGTGTAATTAAGTGCAATTTCACAGCCCAATTGTGACCTATTGATTGAGACTCTAATGGGATAGGTGTTTATGAGTATCACTTCCTAATGAATGAGCAAAGATATGTTTAGTATAAAGTCTCCATACAAATAGGGATAATTGATAGAGTGGGAAGAATCCACAGAGCAACAATGAGCGCTAACATATAAAGGAACACTGAATAACAATAGAAGTTATTAGAAGTTTTAACCCTGTCAATCCCAGACTAAAGGCAACTATGCCACACTGTATATTCAGTTGTGAGTTCCACTGACTCATATACTGTATGGCTACAGGTACCTAATATTTTGGTGTAGCCATTTTGCCAGTACATTTTGAAGTGACTGTAGAATAAAATGGAAGTTGACTTACCATACAACAGTAGAAAATAGAATGTAAGCTTTATTGTTAAACTGTACAGAGTATACCAGGCCTTGAGTCATAACATGCCTTGCATACACTATATGTAGCCAGAAGAAAGCCCCTAAACACCCCAAAATGGTTTGGTGTTGCTAGTAACAAAAATATTAGCTATCAAATGTTATATTTTATATAATCCAGTTTATCCAATTTTTCCTTCTTCACTCAAACTTTTTAATATATGTATAGCACTGATGTAATGAGCATATTTATATATATATTTATGTCAGCATTAACTATTTATACATGTATTCAATTTGGTGAATTTCTGATGCTGCCCTACTGCCTGCTTTATATATTGATTTGCTATTATAATGTTTTCCTTTTCTTTTTTTTATTAAAACAAAAAAAATATGTTGTTAGCAGAAGTATTTTTCCACATTTTATAAATAATGTTTAAATACTCAAATGAACTGATTTTACGCAACCCTTCTAAGAGATGTCTCTGTACAATTTATTGTGTACAAGTGTGTTTGATATTGTGTAACACTGGAACAATCTTACACCTGCCCTGTGCAAATGTGCCATTTTATATCAGCACAGATCAGTGAAAGTGTGACTGTAAGTGTATTGCATGAATGAGTGTGATTGTTATGTCTGAGTGTTTTACATATACTAAAAAATCAAAACAAACCATAAGTGCTTACACATTGTTTTATAATGCTGATAACATAAAACTTGCTTAATCCATTCTGCTAAAGTTTCAAGTGAGCTAGTATAAGAGAAATACAGGGAGAGGTTACATTGAGCAATAGGAGTTGTATTATGTAAAATATGCAAAAAATGTCCTATTCCACACAATGAAACAAAAACAATGTGAGGAGGAAATCTGCCCTTAATGTGCAGTAAGGATTTCTCCTCTATACAAGCTATTTATGCTTTTGAAAATTATACTAATAACTGATCAAAGGTGTGTGCTTTATGGTATATGAAGAAATTGTTATATTAAAAAAGGAGATAAAACAATAAGATATAAAATAATAAGGAGAGTAAAATTAAGGCGTATATGAATGATTAGGAGGAGACATGGGAGCAATAGAATGAATTATAAAGAGATAAATTATGAGAAACGTTATATGGAGCAATAAGAAGGTTTAGAGGGAGGGGTTATATGAAACAATATGATAAGTTAGAAATAGGTTATATAGATCAATAGGAGACAATAATGAGAGATCCCCAAAGCAGCACATTGTTAAATAAGTTAATTTTTTATATAATACAAAGTAAACACCTATGTATCCAATGTTATTCTGGCATTTATAAGCAAGAAAGTAGTTGCATGTTACATCTATGCTCTCACTATATCCTATGTTTTATAGCATAGGATTATTTCTATTGATTACAGCGTCGTTGCTCATTATCGGATGAATTCCAATTTTATTCTTCATACCAGTTATAAAAAAAATACTGTTAACTTCGTATTATATAATACAACTAGAAAATCTACAACTTTAAAATTCATGAAATCCCTTCAAATGCCATGGAGATGTTTACAGTAAAGTATATTTATAAAAAAAATTATATTATTATGGATTTTCCATTATTTATATTATGTTTATCTACTTTTATCTGTCTCCCCATTTCCAGTTAATTTAAACTATTTTTTTGTTTTTAAACCTGGTACTTTAAAGACATATTAATTTGGGCCTTAGGCCATTCCTTCCATTATATTAGCTGTTTTTCTTCTTGTATATTGTTCTGATCTTACATTCTCATATACTTCAATACTTTGCTAACAGTTTTTAGTGTTTACATATTTCTGTAACTGTCTATATAGGTAATTCTGTTATAAAGAATCCCTGCTCATCCTCTCCTCAGCTCTCTGTGTATCCTTCCCTCTCCCCCTCTCTGCTCATCCTCTCCCCTCTCTCCTGGGTGGGTCCAGGCTGAGTCAGGATGCTGTGTCTGAGTGTGTGGATTTGGGGGGGAGCCGGGAGCTCCCGCTGCTCCCCGCTGGGCTTTTCAATGTTGTTAACAGTTACTTTCCTCGGGCAGAGACCCCGCTGAGCGGCTCATCATCTCTCAGAGTGAGTGCAATATACTTCGGCAAGACTGTGGATGGGCAGGGGGGGGGGGGGCTTGTTTGCCTGCTGTGCCCCCGCCTATAAATCCTGCGCTTATCTCACCAAACTATTAGAAGATACACGAGCACAGGATAGGACTGAGCCCCTTATGCACTGGCAGAGAGAGTGGGCAGCGTGAAAGGGGCACGAGGAGTGTGACAGGAGAAAGGTCACAGAGTGTGGGTGTCCTGTGATAGAATACTTTTATTGGCACTATAGACTTCAGACGGGCTGCAGGGTCCCTCCTGACATCCCCTATATTGGATCGAGATAAAATGGAAGTGTTATGTACTTTCCTCTCTCTTTTGACCCTTTGGACTCTGAATGTTGATGCTTCACGTCCCAAAGTGTTGCTTCCTATCCAGCCCGAGCAGGAGCCCCAGACATCCAAGGCACAGCCAGGTAAGAGACCCGTGGATGTAACGTGATATTTTTCACGTACGTTTACATTATATTATATGCATCCTTTTTAGCCAATCTCATTCACTGAGCGCACATTTAGTTCTGTCATAGTGAGGGGTCATACAGGTAGCTGCTGGAACTGATTAATCTGATGGGAGAACAGTCATGAGGGGAAGTTTCTCCTATCAGTAGTATCTGTGCTGTCTAGTTACATGCTTAGGTCTGTACACATCACCTGGGTCTTTGATGTCTCTATGTCAGTGGCTTTTGAGGGAAATAGAATATTTTATAGAGTCACAATAATAAAGATCTGGGGCAGATAATAGTGTTTGATATTTGAGGCGCAGCGTTATTTAGTGGTTATAAAGGGACACAGCTGAGAGGTGCACCATGTTGCACTTTAGTGATCAGCTGTTTAGGCTAAGGCATCTTGTTGTCTGTCCCGCACCAGTCAGGTATTGGTCCTGAGTCTCTGAGGGCGGGATGTTTCCCTGGTTTACTGAGGTAACGTACACTGCAAGCAGTAGAGAGGTTTTTGGCGAGTAGCTGAGGTCTGAGATCTCGGGGAATGTTGTGTCACAGTAATCGCTCCCATAGGAAGACATTTGCTTATTAGTTGCTATGAGGGAATGTTTATGTAACTCAGCCCATTACACAGAACGCTCCAGCTGCCAGAGTTCTACACGCGCTCCCTCGGTCCCACTCGGATATTTGGTGATTGCAGCACAAAACTGCACTCTGTGTTTCCTATAATAGCTGACAATCAGTGACACAGTAACATTCCTGCATAACCACATCAGAGCTGACACCTGGGGTAGTTAGAGCCTTGTGCTGTGCGTTAACACACGACATGGTGCTGTTACTTTTTGGAGGAAACTCAAGCATGTCACGGTTATTACAGTGCAGTTATATCCTACATACTGCTCTGCCTGACCCCACGCCCTGTCCTGCGCGGCACAGCACGGGTTAGCAAGAGCTGTTTGTGGGATGCATTTGGAGCAATATTGTGTTTTCCGTCTGGTTACGGTACCTCAGAGGCAGCGTCTGGCTCCGGCATCCTCTGCTCACACCCCCCGAGTTCTTGCCAGGAATCAGCACACAAGGCAACCGCCAACAGCTGCACCAGCCTCCAGACTATATATTCCACAAATGACAGGCACAAGTGAGCATTGTGGTGTGGTAATAACATTCATGTACCGGGGTACTGTCACTCTACAGGTGGGGTCTAGACGTGTGCATTATACATCAGCCAGTCCCTTGTCCCTGTGGGGTTCAGTCACCTGTGCTATGGGGTTCACTGGTGCAGTAGTGCTGGCTGCAGTGTAGGCCAGTTTAATCTCTCATGTTTTGCATAGACACTTGTACTATGACAATCACCTATGAATTGGGGTTCAGTCACCTGTGAGGGGAAATTAAGTAGGTTAATTCATTTTGCATTTCAGTCAGTGACAGACTTTATTGTATCCTTATTTCAATTCTGAAAATACATTTTCCCTTTTTGTGTTTTAGGTTGTACATTTGGGGGGAAATTTTACTCCCTGGAGGATTCTTGGCATCCAGATCTTGGAGAACCCTTTGGAATCATGCACTGTGTTCTGTGCTACTGTGAACCGGTAAGGAAGAGGGTAGCAGGTGTTCATTTTAGGCCTGTTCTTCCTCCACTTGTGAATACTTATAGTATTTCTTCATGAAAACATAGGGACATTATATGAGTATATACACAAATGGGAAGTAAAGACCCAAAGTAAATTCAGTGAATTAGAAATCAGACTGACCTGTACACGAATTTGCTGGACATTATCAGGCAGTGATCTACTGAGAGGAAGTTTCTTGTTTTGTGTATTGGAAGTTTTTGTGTCTCAGCTTGTACTTCTCAATTAGAGGGTAATTAGTAAGTGTTAATAGTGATTTTCATGCAGGCATTAGCAGCTCATTATTCCATTGTTAATGATAGGATGCTCAGAAAAGACTTTGTTCAATTAGTGCTTCCTCCAGGGCAAAAACAGAAAAAGAATGTTTTCACTCTCATCTAACCCCTCACCTGTCTAACAACTCGCTTTTTCCTCTCCTATATGCTTTTAGTGCCCAAACTCTGATTATATTTGCCAAACCTAATATATTTTAAGAATACAATTAAATATTTTTTTATTTTTTTTTTGTAATTGCAGCAACGGACTCGGAGAGGAAAACCTTCTGGAAAAGTTAGTTGCAAAAATATAAAACATGACTGTCCACCACCCTCCTGCAGTAATCCCATACTACTGGCTGGTCACTGTTGTAAAACCTGCCCCAAAGGTAACACATTTCCACTGACCTGTTCCCTTCTCATCTTCCCTACTTGTTCTTTGTACTTTTCTCTCACTGGTTTAGTTTTCTGTAGTGCTTTTATTTTTCTGTAAAAAGCTTTGCTGTCTACTTTACTTTTCTATCCACTTCATCTGTGTTATTTTCCTCTACATTCCCCGCATTATAGTGACCTCTTCCCACCTTTTGTACATGTTTATTAATTGTGTCTTCTTGTTTCAGCTGCTCCTCCACCTGTGAAAAAGTCTGACTTTATTTTTGATGGCTTTGAATATTTTCAAGAGAAAGACAATGATCTTTACAATGATCGCTCTTATTTGAGTTCTGATGATGTTTCTACAGAGGAGAGTCGAACAGGTAAAAATACATAATTTCCGCTCCTCAAGTTAACCCAAACAAGTTTCCAGTTGCTGTTTACTAGGACGCATAATACAAATAACATACCTATATTGCACATCAACATAATCCACAAATTCCCTGAAGTATGCAGTCATTCACAACACTTATTTCAAAGGGACACTAAAGTCAAAATTAAACTTTCATGATTCAGGTAGAGCAAGCAATTTTAAGCAACTTTCTAATTTACTACTATTATCAAATTTTCTTCCTTCTCTTTGTATTTTTATTTGAAAAGCAGGAATGTAAAGTTTAAGAGCCGTCCCATTTTTGTTCAGAACCTGGGTTGCACTTGCTTATTGGTGGTTAAATGTAGCCACCAATCAGCAAGCGCTAGCCAGGATGATGAATCAAAAAATGGGTCAGCTCCTTAGCTTACATTCCTTTTTTAAATAAAGATAACAAGTGAACAAATAAAATTGATAATAGGAGTAAATTAGAAAGTTGCCTAAAATTGCTTGCTCTATCTGAATCATGAAAGAAAAAAATTAGGTTTAATATCCCTTTAATTTTTCATATTAAACGTGTGCTTAACCAAAGGCACAAACCATGACTACAATGTAAAACATTTCACCTAATCTAAAACACATTCTGCTGTAAAACTTGCTGTAAATAAAGTATTTTACCTTCAAACCAACAACGCAGATTTACATTCCAAATCCTGCATCAAAACATACATTTTAGATTCAGCTGAAGTCATTAAACCCATGGTCTTGCACTTTAAAACATGTTGTATAATTGATGATCTATTACATATCATGTTTTATTTCAAACTCAAGTCTAAATTTTTGCCTCTAAAATTTGCAGTATACTTTTTACCCCTTTACCAGTTATACCAAAAGTTACATTATATGTGACGTGCACATTCTCAGAAACATCATTTTTAATCACATGTCCAATAATGTAATATAATGATGACACGCACCTAAGCTAAAGTTTTCATATGCAAGTGATATCAAATGCCTTTGGCATCCCCACATTCTATACTCAGCATTGACAATGGGGTACTTTTGTTCCAATAGTTTCTTTTGTGAAACAAATATATATCATCTTATTATTAGAAACATCTTTGATGCAGCTTTTGTTTATTAGGCAATGGCTATAAATGCTGGGAGCCAAACCCACAAAGGGGACGTAGGGAATATGTCCCCAACATTAACTACTTCACTGCTTACTTAGTCAACTCTCACACATGGACTTAGATAAAAAGTACAGGTTGTTAAACATGCAAATAATGTATAAATAGAATTATTCTCATAATAATAATCATGTACAAAGTATTTCTTGTTTTTATTTTACACACACAGTGTACATTGATCTAATTTATTAATTTATGTGCATGGATTATTTACATTCAGTTTATGTGTTTCTTTGTTTTTCTAGCAGAATATGTTGCCCTACTCACAGCACCTAGTGATGTGTGGCCCCCAGTTACTAGCGGAGTTGCTAAAGCCAGATTCCACTTGCAACGCTCAAACTTGTATTTCTCCATCACCCACAAATGGTAGGAGCATTCATTTTGAATTTATACGTTGTCCTTTCTGAAAGCTCTTGTATATTTTTTAGTGAACATAATCCACTGTGTATCAGCCTCGCTCACATTATTTTCCCTTAAAGGACCACTAAATACAATAGAATTGAATAATTAACAAATGCACAATAAAATAAAATGTTATAGCACTCACATTTGAAATGAGCCGTAGAATTTTTTCTGACAAATTTTAAATTTAATCCAATGTTCCCTCCCCCTGAATCACGTGACAGCCATCAGACAATCACAAAATGCATATACGTCTATGAATATACTGTGCTTTTTTACACATGCTCAGTAGGAGCCGTAGCCTCAGAAAGTGTGCATATAAAAACATTGTGCACATTTTGATAAGGGAAAGTATCTTGGAAAGTTTTTTTTTAAATTGCATAATTTATCTGAATCATGAAACTTTAATTTTGACTTTAATGTCTGTTAACTGCAAAGGTCTGTATCTCATATTTCTGCAATCTGCCCCCTCCTCTAAAAAACAAATTCTGTATTTACATACTGTCTTTTCATCTCCCTCTTTTATTTTCTATATTTTTCCTCTGAATTGGCTCCTCCTTCTGTGCAAGTTTGTATACACTTTGCATTCAAATCAACAAATTCTCTTGCTTTAAAATAAATTACCTCTTGCCACTAGAATCCACGTCTCCTTCCTCCATTTCTGGTTCTTCTCTTTCCTTTATTCCAGCTCCTTTTCTGCATGTCCTACCTATGTAATTTACCTGCAATTTGTCTCCTTGCTGATTTGTATTTCTCTTTGACAGGATGGACAGACTTTCCCGGGTTCGTTTCTCAGACTCTGATGGTTCTGTGCTGTTTGAGCACCCAATACACAGAATGGGATCCCCAATGAGTGATACAGTAAGTCTAAGACACACCATCTTCTCAGTTTTCCCTTTGTGTTCCTTTTTTTTTTCTCAACTCCTTTTTTTTCTTTTTCTTTTCCAGATCTGTGGAATATGGCGGTCTCTTCCTCGCTCATCCCTGCGTCTCCTCCGCTTGGGTCACATTGTCATTTCCTTGGTGACTATGGCACGTTCTGAGTCTGAAATCTCTGGCAAGATCATTCGACACAAAGCTTTGTTTTCAGGTACGGGGGAGTTGGAGGAGATTAAAACCATATAATTTTTTGGAGGGTATAAGGATGGTAGATAAATATTTTTTGTGCAAGGGCTGGAACATTAATATTAAACTATAATAGGATATAATCAAATAAAATAGGATTTAAGCCATTAAAGAGTGGGCAAACTGGGGGAAATGTGTAGTATACAACAGACAGACTGTGTTTAAGATATTTATGGAACACGCTGGGAGATAGTAGATAAGCAATGATTTGTTGTTGGTGACTTGAGGATATTAGATATTTTGGAAAATTAAAGAAGTTATGGTTGTTTTACCTGCTACTTTTCTTTTCTACAGAAACATTTACAGCACTTCTCAGTCCAGAGACCCCTGAGGTGATATGGGCAGGGGGGCTTGCAATGCTCTCTCTTAGTGATGTGGATGACAACCTGCACTTTATCCTTATGTTCAGTGGGCTACGAGGAGGAGAAAGAGGTGATAATCTGGAAACAGTGTTGTTGTGGTTATTGTTTGTAAAACTAATTATCTTTGGTAATTATGTGGTGAAGAAAGGATGACTGGGAAGGGGACGGGGTGATTCAGGTACCTAGAACATTTGACTGTGAGAAACTAGGATTATGGTAAATAAAATGCCCAAAGGGTTATATACATATATATTTGCTTATGTCCTTTTATTGTCATTTAATCAATTTCAGCTCATATTCCAATGGTTGTGCAAGTCCTGCACCAGAATCATGTTATTCGTGAGCTTCATGCCAACATCTCTACTCAGGTGAGTTGCATGACATGATAGGAACTGATGTTCCTGATTAGTTGCCAGCAATATGTAATTATGCATATTCAACATGATTTGACTTCTCTATGCCTTCACATTTCACCACAGGACCCAGACTTTGCTGATTTTTTGCCAGACTTGTCCAGTCGAGAGATGTTCTGGTTAGCTCAGGGTCAGTTAGAGATAGTGGTACAGATGGATGGAAAGCAGGCTCATCGTCTTTCAGGCATCGTCACAGTCAGAAAGTCATGTGACAGTAAGTAATATACTTTATGGGAACTTGCAAGAATATCTTGTTTGTGAGACTAATGGAGCACACAATATTTCAATAATTCCCTTAATAACTTTGTGGTACTGGTTTTAGTCACACATTCATGTTTTCCTTTTTTTCTTTTTTTAGCATTGCAAAGTGTGCTTTCAGGGGGTGATGCTTTGTTTCCCACCAGGACTGGAGCAGTGGGTTCAGCAACTCTCATACTACACGAGAATGGAACCCTGGAGTATCAGGTACTATGTGTGGCAAATACCTTTTTGTACTATTCTACTGGATTAATGTAGCAATTAGGAATTTTACTGCTTTTACAGTGGTTGAGTAGCTTATAACTTAATATTGGTTCATAGAATATTTCTAAATGTCTTTGTCTAAAGAAATTCTGATATGTCATCTAATGGTTACTCATACTGTATTGATAATTCTCCTCCTTTATGTTTTCAGGTTCAGGTCGCTGGTACTATGAGTCCTGTAACAGCATTAACTTTAGAGACCAAACCTAGAAGAAAGACCAAACGCAATATTTTGCATGATCTGAGCAAGGACTATCATAGTGGCAAGGTAAAAGGGGGAAGACTGTGGAATGAAGAGAATTACAATAGGTGGGGGAGCAACATAGTTTGTAGAGCTGGAAGAACAGTTTGTACAGCTGGTAAAATAAAAGAGACATGTTTGTTACAGAGGGGTGGTATAGTTTGTACAGTGACACTAGATATTGTTTAATCAATGGGGTGGGATGTGGCTGCCATAAAAGGGTGAGAGCCTTTGGTCTGATTTTATTATAATATTATTGTTTTATCACAGTCTCTGATTTGGTAAAGCTACATTTTGTATTGATTGCCTTAATGACACACTGAGTCTACTGTTGTTTTCCCCAGAATATCTGCTTTTCTCCCATATGTAACCATTATCTAAGCCTGTACATCTCTCTGACCTTAACAAAACCACTTTTATTTCCTATTTTTAGTTCCTTTTTGATTTTCTATCCATATCATTTTTTCTTCATTTAGTTTTTACCCTTATACCTTCACATCCATTTCTTCTCACTCCTCTTTTTAGAACTCACTTCATCAATTTTGTGTCATTCTCTTTCCATTCCATTCCCTTATAACATTTCTGTTTCCATTTCCTGTCCCCCATCTTTTTTTTCTTAATTTTATTTTCATTCCTTCATGTCCATCTTTTTTATATAGTGCATTGAATAGCTGGTATGTCTATAGACAATGCAACTAGTGCACGAGTCTCCTCTTAATTAAAGGGCATTAATGGCTACTACTGGAAAAGTTAAAATATTAGGGATTCCCACCAGATAGTCAATAAGATTAATTGCTTTACATCTTGCTACTAGGCCTGGGGTATATGGGTGGACGCCAGTGCCCGAGATCTGCACATGTTGCTACAGAGTGAACTCTTCCTCAATGTGGCTACAAAGGATTTCCAGGAAGGGGAGCTGAGAGGACAGATTACACCCCTGCTCTACACTGGTCCATGGGCCAGATACCAGGGTGAGTTTTCAAATTGCACACATGAACAGTTTGGGATAATACTATTTGATTCTGCTTCCAAAAGCTCTTTAGTCCATCTGTTTTTGCTCCTCTATACCTCACTTTTCTTTTATTCTTTTTTTTTTTTACTCATTGTTTCTTCTCTCTTTTTTTTCTCCTCTCCCCCCTCCCTATCCAATTCTTCTTTTCCCTCCCTCCCTCATGTGCTTGCTCTGTAATTCTGGGAGGTCTTGCATTCTCTTTTTCTAAAACACAGGGAGGTGGTTCATGGCTCTAAGTCTCTATAGTTTAACCCTTTATATTGCAGCACATGGCAGGTCTTGTTTACAATGTCATGAATCATATCTGTGTATCAGAAGCAGCCCCTTTGATTTATCACCTGATACATATTTCCCTTTTTTTACACAGAGCTCCCTGTTCCCCTGGCTGGTCAGTTTGTGTCACCCCCATTAAGGACAGGATCAGCAGGTCATGCATGGGTTTCTCTGGATGAGCACTGCCATTTACACTATCAAATTGTGGTGACTGGTCTGGGCCGAGCAGAGGATGCTACACTAAATGCACATCTGCATGGCTTTGCTGAGCTAGGCGAGGTCAGTGAGACCTCCAGGGGACATAAGAGGCTGCTGAAAGGCTTTTATGGATCAGAGGTAAGAGACAAAAATCACAAAATTTTAAACTTTACTTTTTCTAATTATGGATTAGTCTTCCAGCAGGGATGGTTAAGTTTTATTGTGTGAAGATAATTTAAAACTGCATTGATTAAACATAAAAATATTCTAGATTTAAAAGCTGTCTGATGAATAGGTATTTTTCAATGCAGGTAAAAAAAGGATCTGTAAAAACTTTCATTATTCTCTCATACAAACTATATATGTGCATTAGAGGAATGCAAAGTATTTTAAATATGTTTGCATCTCTGTTTTACATTTTCCCCTTACTGACAAATATGTTTTCTGTTTTCCTTCCCCATTTACCACATTTTTCTCTTCCTTTTCTTACTCACTATTTCTGTCTTCCTTCTGCGTCTGTTTATTTTGCCCACTATTTCTTTCTTTCTCCTTCTTGCTCCGCTTTCTTTATCCCGTCCCCTTTAGGCACAGGGAAGTGTTAAGGACCTTGACCTTGAGTTACTTGGTCACCTAAGCCGAGGGACAGCATTTATTCAAGTGAGCACCAAACTGAATCCACGTGGCGAGATACGGGGACAGGTGAGCAAAATCATGATTCTCATTGGAGCCTTAGTTATTTGTATATATATATATATATATATATATATATATATATATATATATATATATATATATATATATATATATATATATAATATATATATATGCGTGTATCCTCATTTGGTGAGGAGCACTGCATGTCCATGTGATGTCTTCTATATGTGAATGTCTAAATTCCCCAAGGGGGGTTTCTAAACACTAGAGGTTATTAGTTCTGAGCTATCAGTTTGCTTTTCTCATATAAGAAAAAAGAAAAACTGATATATGAAGTAAATTTCTACTTATATACCTTGTTAAATACATTTGTAGGTTAACATATTTAGTTGTACTTTAAGCAACAGTTTAAAGCAAATGAATAAGGGCAGAGGCCACTAAGAGGTGGGTATGCTCAAAAAAAGTTTGCTTTTATGTACTATCTGTAAATACTACAGTAATGGTACATTAAAATGTAACTTAATTGAATTTTCAAATTTAAAGAGCAGCAAAAAATGGAAAGAGCTGCTTGTTGCTCCCACACACACTTAAACACACACCACTAGTGTAAGTATATAGAAAAATAATAAATTATGTTGTAACTAGTATGCTATTAGAATGTATTGCTAGAGAGAGAAAATATGCTAATGTATTTTTTAGACACCAACAAGTACTGTGTCTGTAAGTAACTGATCAATCGCTCAGCGTTAGCTATTAGCTTTGTTTTACAAATTTAAATCAACACTGTAAAAACACTTGCAGTGTTATCAATCCTAGCTGTACTAGGAGAGTACCGATTAGTGCACCCTTCTCTAACGGAAAATTATTTTCCAATATTTTATCTTTTTAAACTAGTTCAGCGAATAGTCCATATTAACAACAACTGGAGGGCAATTAAAATACAAAGAATCCCCTGACGCAGTCACGTTTCACACACGCTTCCTCAGAGGAATATGACTATTCGTTGAACTAGTTTAAAAAGATATAATATTGGAAAATAATTTTCCGTTAGAGAAGGGTGCACTAATCGGTACTCTCCTAGTACAGCTAGGATTGATAACACTGCAAGTGTTTTTACTGTGTTGATTTAAATTTGTAAAACAGAGCTAATAGCTAACGCTGAGCGATTGATCAGTTACTTACAGACACAGTACTTGTTGGTGTCTAAAAAATACATTAGCATATTTTCTCTCTCTAGCAATACATTCTAATAGCATACTAGTTACAACATCATTTATTATTTTTCTATATACTTACACTAGTGGTGTGTATTTAAGTGTGTGTGTGTGAGCAACAAGCAGCTCTTTCCATTTTTTGCTGCTCTTTTTAATTTGAAAATTCAATTAAAAGTTACAATTTAATGTACCATTACTGTAGTATTTACAGATAGTACATAAAAGCAAACTTTTTTTTGAGCATACCCACCTCTTAGTGGCCTCTGCCCTTTTTCATTTGCTTTCCTCATATGTTGTGACACAGGAGCACAACACAGAAGGAAAATAAATTGCATAAGTTTATAACTCACGACTCTTTAAATCATACATCAATCACTTGTTTGCAGAGGAGTAACTAGAAACCACAGGGTCCAGGTGCTAGAATCTAAGAAGGGCCCCCCACCCCCCAAAAAAAACGAATTTGATAAAAAAAAAAAAAATTCTACATTTAAAGGGACAGTCAAGTATAAATTAAATTTTCATTATTCAGATAGGACTTTTAATTTTAATTGACTTTCCAATTTACTTTTATCATCAAATTTGCTTTTTTCTCTTGGTATTCTTAGTTTAAACTAAACATAGATAGGCTCATATGCTAATTTCTAAACCTTTGAGGGCTGCCTCTTATCACATTCTTTTTAAATCTCTTTTCAACACAAAGAGACAGAAAGTACACGTGGGCCATATAGATAACACTGTGTTCAGGCACAGAAAGTTATTAAAGATCTAGCATAATACAATGCTAAATTTAAGACAATAGATAATAAACAGTCACAGTCATGTGATCAGGGGGCTGGAAGAAGGTTCCTAGATACAAGGTAATCACAAAGGTAAAAAGTACATTAATATAATTGTGTTGGTTATGCAAAACTGGGGAATGGGTAATAGAGGGATTATCTATCTTTTAAAACAATAACAATTCTATGGTTGACTGTCCCTTTAACACAGAAAAAAAAAATGTGAATCAGATTACATGTCTGCAAAAGGAGGTACCCTGTGCCCATAGTCTGTGAGATGGTCTGACCCCGTATTACTGTATATAGTGACCCTGTTTAACCCACCAGTACTGTATATAGTGAGTCAGTGTCACAGTCTGTAATCTGCCGGTGAGATGGCTGGCCTGACCCTACCCGCCCCAGTACTTAATAAAGTGACCACAGTAGTCAGTGACATGGTCAAGCCCCCCCCGTACTTTATATAGTGGTACTGTATAGTGACACTGTTTACCGTCCCCCCCATGCTGTAGTAACAAGGTCTGTAATTTGCTGGTTCCACAAACATATATATACACACACACAGACACACACATACATACATGCATAAATAAACACACAGTCACATACATACATACACACATACACACACATACACGCCAATGGGTAAAACAGAAACACTAACCCCTGTAGTCAGAGACACTGAAGCATCATGTCACATTCGCATGATATCAGTGCAGTGTAAAAAAAAAAAAAAAATTTTTGAAGCTGGGCCCCCACCCTTGGGGGCCCAGTCACAATTGCGACCTCTGCACCACCTGTAGTTTCGCTCTTGTTCTTTTGTAAAAAAACAAACCTCCATTTTACACTCTCCATGAAATGATCATGTTCTCTTTCCTCTTCCTTGTTATGCAGGTGCATATCCCAAACACCTGTGAGTCTGGTGGGGTGTCACTGTCTCCAGAGGACCCTGAGTACGAGTATGAGATATATGAAGAAGGTCGTCAGCGTGACCCAGATGATCTAAAAAAAGATCCCAGGGCCTGCTACTTTGAGGGACAACTAAGGGCCCATGGGGCCCGATGGGCTCCTGACTATGACAAAAAATGTTCTGTTTGCAGCTGCCAGGTAGAGACAATGCTTAAAACACTAATATTTATGTGAAGCATTTACTTATATTTATTAAAACACACAAGGTCTTCAAAGAAAGACCTTAAGTGGGCATACAAGACTATGCCGTCAGCTAGACTTTAAGTTATCCAGTATCCAGCTAATGCTCAGAATTTGTTTCCATTAAAAGTATAAAAGCCGTTGTCTATTTCTACTGTATCTTGTATAACTATTTATAAGTGCTGTGTACAAAGTGCCACTTCTTCGTGTACTTAAGTAAGCAATACAGAATGTAGTAGCTCCTTACAAATAAATTATAATAACCACTGAACACACATTTACCTTGCTCAGTAACCCTCTTTACTGTTTTCTGTCTGCTAACTCTGTACTTCTGTATTCTAGAAGCGCACTGTAATCTGTGACCCCATTATGTGTCCATCCTTGAACTGCACCCAGCAAGTTCAATTGTCCGATCAGTGCTGTCCTATTTGTGAAGGTAAGGAACAATATATCACATCTACAAGAATCCTGAGGAACCATTTTTTACTTGTTGTATAGGGTAACAGATCAGATGTAGTTTGTTAGGTAAAGGGTACATATTTCCAAAGATGGCTGATTAGATTGAACACAGACTGGGCCTCTTGTTCCTAGGGTCAGGGAACTCGAGGACTAAAATGCCACTGGCAGGTGTACAGAATGTTATTGTTGTTTCCATCGCTTTTTAAAACTAGGATGGAAAACAGTTGCTCGATATTTATCATTACATCAAATACCTGTGTTAATTGTTTTTTCCATATGATATGGTAGCACTATGGAGCATGTGTATATCTCCCTATCTTTGCCCATACCCCATTTCTAACAATATGTATTTTGTTTTTACAGAAAAGAAAGAAATCAAAGAGCTGAAGAAACCAGAGAGAATTAGAGTGGCAAATGAAGGTTGGTTTATTTCTGCTCTGTACACAACACTTTCCTCTGTAAATTCAGGCCTATGTTCTCCTTTCAGATACTTTTGCTCCACACGCTGCCCTAACTATGCATATTACATCCTACTTCCTTCCACTTGCCAGCACCTAATTCCAGGACTGTGTATGCCCCCCATTGAAGCACTTATGGTTATACTACATTTAAAATGCTGGTTTTCATAACCACATACTTCTTCTGTTTCAGGCTGCTACTTTGATGGTGACCGCTCTTGGAAAGCTGCTGGCACACGCTGGCATCCTGTGGTGCCACCATTTGGGTTGATTAAGTGTGCAATTTGCACTTGCAAGGTGAGTGTTCTTTATCTAAGCACTGATTCTTTCCAAATACTCCCCTCTGTCATGTTTCCAATGACATCTCATTTCCTTCCACCAGGGCTCAACAGGGGAAGTACACTGTGAGAAAGTGACCTGCCCTAGGCTTTCCTGTACTAATCCCGTCCGTGCTAACCCATCAGATTGCTGCAAACAATGCCCAGGTATGTGCTGCCTAACTATTCCTCAAGATATATTTTTATATGTTATGCATTCATAGTTTAATGAGTTGGGTTTTGCATGTGGTTAGGTGATACTGCCAATAAAATATTATATGGAAAACAAGTGCATGGTCTTATAATATTGGCCTAAAATAAAAGTGAAAGAACAGTGACATGGTATGTATGAAGAAAGTTTAAAATAATAATTTAATTTCATAAGTAGTGTAAACAGTTATTTATTTTATGTCACAAAAATCTGAATATTTATAGGTACACTAACACTGCACTGCTGCACAGATGTGTGTGACCCAATTATATCATGTATGTACGCTCACATATACAAATATTTTATACAAGACTTGTATAAACTGATATATGAATTTGTGCATACAAAATTTGTCTTTCAATGTGGTAAAGCATTTTTGCCAAAAATACAGAGATGGCTGCGCACATTCAAAATATGCTTAAATGCAGAATTGTACTTTCAAAAGGAGAGCTTCTAATTAACAACACACACAAATGGGCATGCAGTATATACCCCTCATATAAACCTTTCAAAGGTCAGTTAATTTTTTTCCTTTAGCAAAAATGCCTCAATATATTTAACAAATTCAACCAATTGGATTTTTTGATACACAATTCTTAGCATTTTTGTCAAACATAATGTTAACACATGTTTGTTTTTTGCACATTGGGAACAAATATATAGAACAGTTTGTTTTTTAAAAAAAATCGATTTCCCTAAACTGACTAAAGCCAAAAGGACAATATATTTGTGTGTGTGTGTGTGGGTATCTTTACTGGCTCTGCACTTTAACCCCATGCTGTGTTTTACAAGCTGTTATAACAGCGAGCAGAAGCATGAAGAGATCTATGTTAAATGAATGGAATCTGAAAGTGACAGTATTGTGAGAGCACTGATTTGCATGCCCCCTGCCTAGATCCTCTTGCTGCATTAGAAATGTGTGTTTTGCATTTTTGGGGCAGGAGCAGACTTTCTTTTTTTTTTTTTTTGTACTTCTCTAACTTTTTTTTTTATAGTTGCCAGACAGTATCCATTCTTCTCTTGTTGTAAATAACTATTAGATTTTTATTATATTATAGTGGAAGAGCGAAATCCCTTGGAGCTGGCAGACAGCATGCAATCAGATGGGCCACGATCCTGCAAGTTTGGGCGTCAATGGTACCCAAATAATGAAAAGTGGCACCCAACAGTTCCTCCTTTTGGAGAGATGAAATGTGTAACATGTGCTTGTGTGGTAAGTAGAAGGCTGAAGAGAGACACAAACAGTTACAATCAAATCTATGGAGTAAAAAGAAGACAGAAAAAGGAGAAATTAAAAGTGGGAGAGGCAACACATTGGCAGAGGATGTGGGTGAATTCTGCAGAATTCATAGGAAATAAAAGAAAGAGGATGAAGGTTGGGTAGAAGAGTTAGACATGAGAGGGAAGGCAGAGATTACATTATCAGATAAACTGTGAATAGATAAAGGTGACATCGAAAGAGAATGGAGGTGGGAGATAAGACAACAATCAAAACAAATTTGAGGTGATAGAGAAATAGTAACCTCAAATTATACTAAGTTAAGTAAGGTCATTAGGTCAGAGCAAGATGAACTTTCGTTACAAAGGGATCTGCAAAAATTAGAAGTATGGGCAGGTAAATGGAAAATTAGATTTAATATAGGAAAATGCAAGGTTCTACATTTTAGAAGTAAAAATAAGCAGGCAACGTATTATTTAAATGGGACAAGACTTAGCCAAACAGATGAGGAAAGGGATTTGGGATTAGTTATAGATAACAAGCTAAAGATGGGTGGACAATGCAGGCCAGTGGCTACAAAGGCTAATAAGATAGTAGCATGTATTAAAAAAAAGGCATTGATTCAAGGGAGGTAAGCATATTTCTGTCACTATATAAATCTCTGGTAAGACCTCACCTTGAGTATGGAGTGCAGTTCTGGGGACCCGATCGCAAAAAAGGATATTGCAGAACTAGAAAAAGTTCAGAGAAGGGCCACAAAGCTAATAAGAGGAATGGAGAATTTAAGCTATGAGGAGAGGCTAGCCAAACTGGGTCTGTTTTCTTTATAAAAAAGGCACTTGAGAGGTGACATGATTACTTTATAGAAATATATTCAAGCCCCATATACAGAGATGGCAGAAGCTCTGTTTATTCCAAGAAAATTGTTTGTGACAAGAGGTCACAATTTAAGGTTGGAGGAAAGGAGAATTAATCTCCTGCAACGGAAACTTTTTTTTTCACTGTGTAAGAGCAATAAAATTGTGGAACTCGTTACCAAAGGAGGTAGTGAATGCCAATACCCTAGATACATTTAAAAATTGTTTGGATACATATCTGTCTAGAAACAAAATTCATGGATATGATTGCTAGTATTAAAATGGGTCACCTTTTAGTGGGATTATTTCATCTTAACTGGAACTTTTTGTAAGTATTTTAGATTTGTGTAGGTTGAACTAGATGGACCTCAACTTCATCTACTATGTTACTGGAGTGAGGATGAAGTGTGCAGGGATGAGAATGTGACTGTGAGTCAAGAAAGTAAAGAGACAAGGGAAGAAAAATAAAAGTTGTGGGATAAGACAAATTCACCAAGACTGTAAAATTGTCTCTTGAGACAAACATCTGATATTCCTTTAGCGCATATGCCGGATTCACTAACGTAACGGAAAACTCCAAATCTTAGTAAATTAAAGTCAAAAGATAATACTCCCTGTACAGTTTTTTACATCCTTATTACAGAACATTAAGGTGGGTGAGACAGATAATTATGGGTATAGGTAATAACAAACATGAGAGGGACATGGAAATGAGAATGATGTAGTACAAGGTTGCATGGCAAGGAGATAAGCTGTGCTTACTATTGGTCTAGAATTTCTACGCACAATACTGACATAATGTGAATTTTGTTTACAGGAAGGAGTCACACAGTGCGCGACGTCAAGAAATGCTCAGTTACTGCCTGTGGTCCTAGTGGAAAACGTGACAAGTGCTGCACCAAGTGTAAAGGTGAGTGTTGCGACTTGTATGCCATATTATTTGTCAATTGTGCTCTCAGTGCAGAAGATTTCCCCAGTAACCTCTCCACTTACTCTCCAATCCAATTTCCAGTTTCCTACATTTTATTGTGTGTAACTCATTCACTAAGTATGGAGAGGTGTATATGCTTTATTGTTTTGTTCGGAGATGCTTGGTCTGTTTATGAGTTCTGCTCTACTATCTGTATTAGTGACTGATTATACACAACAAGCTCTAAGGCTACAGTTGTTTGAAAGTTGCATCTATTATCCGTTACTGTCTAACCTTTGAAAACTGTGGCAAGGCACAAGTTTCAGGTAAATCAAGAAAAATACGTACTTTACTGTAACTAAAGAGCAACACAATAAGAACAGTCTTTAGACCACTATCCATGAAGTTTCATCTAACATGTGTGTCATGTTTTATTTATGTGAATTCGGTAATGATACAAAAGTACAACAGATTTTATATATATAATATAATTTATATAAAATACACACAAGTTCTGGACAGCCTTTTCATTTTCAGTGCATTCTTACTTGCTTCCTTGTGTAATTCATTGCTGGGATGTGGGTTTTTTTTTGTTTTTTTTTTTTAATTGTTGCATATTTCCTCTAACAGATGACAGTCAAGATGAAGATGAAAAAGGCAAAGTCAGAAGAATCAAGAAGTGTGTGGAGTTACTAATATATTGCAGGACTGAGAGAAAGGAACCAGTGTGACTCTCACAAAATAATAAACTCACCAGGAGAACTTGGTGCACTGTGAAAGTCACAGCTTTGTGTGTGGTTACACAGCTCCCAGCTTCTATTGTTACTGTTGGACTGTAGGAAAATGGGAAGCATCAGCTGTCACATGGAGTCATAAACTTGACACTCGAGGATACATTTCTCAAAACTTTAAGCCAATATATCTACCAGAAACACTCACAATCCAGGCCTTACCAGGACTTTTAGGGTTAGCCTAGTTGTGCATCGCACTGCGGATATACAGAATATGGACAGACACAGCACACACGCTGTGGGACGTTCTGCAGGTTTGCAGACTGCACTTGTGCTATGCTCTGCAGGTATGGCTGCAACAACAGAAAGTATTCTGGCATAAGGGGAATTATGCTGACAAATATCTATTGAAGTTGATTGTTGGTAGGCTCTATATGTTTATATGCATATATGGTGCGTGTAAGTAATGAGTACATACACTTATATATGCCCCTGTGTTCTGTCACACAGTTTGGGGATTTTGTCTTTTTTTATTTATGATATTTTCAGTGGGTGCAGCCACTGTATTAATTATTGATGAAGGTGTATTTATTGAAATTTAATAAATTGCAGGAAGTGTTCCCATTACCTACGAGTCTATGTTTGGCACATTGGATTATGGGAGAACAGAAATATATGGATGTGGTACAAAAATATACAACATGACATTGATAAGACTAGGGAATATGGCTCAGAGGCACATTCATCATTTCAGATAAACACTTGGATAAAGGGACATACAACAAATATAAATAACATACACTGTTACATACATATGCTGTATACACTAACATTATGTACCACACACAGCATCATATATGGCTAGGGGTCATAATATCAGATTATAACCATGGAAATATTTGAGGTTTAGACTATGCTGGCTTTTTATATAGTAATAGCCCATATAAAAAACCTGGTGGTTAAACATAAGCTGCAGGGGTCACAATGTGGTTTTTCTTATTGTTTTTATGTCCTGTTTCGTCCGTCCTCCCGCCCTCAGCCCTAATCATTAGTTGCCAACAGCTGAACAAAAATACCCAAGAACACTTTTTTGGCAGCAGAGCGAAAGTATTGATCCTGCAAATGGTTCCTGTCTACAACAAAATACCCCATATTAATAACAACACTAACTCCATTTACAATTAAGCACAAACACACTTGTAACAAATATAAATTCACACACTTGCATCGTAAATATAAACACTCAAACAAATGACTAAAAAAAAACACATTATAAAACATAAATATGCACACACAACAAACACATAAATACAGCACTGACAAGATAAATAAATATGCCTTTAGTACATAGTCACATATTCCACATGCTGTTTAGCATTATTGTCTCTCCTCTCTGCTCAGACACATTTTTAAAATGCTGGACATAGAGAAGATGAAAAACCAGGATGTTTCAGAGAAAATAGGGGACCACTCTCAAACCACTCTGTGTTTTGGAAATCACAGAATCATTCCTAACTGGCTTGTTTCCAAACTCTCTGTGTAGATCTAATGTACTGTTTAGATTTGTGTGCATAGGTAGATTGAGAATATTTACCTTGGTAAAGAACTGTGCGGTCGAAAGTATGTTTCAGCATATAATTTATTGTGATATGTCTTTTACTTTTGCTTTAACTAAATATAATTGCTTACAGGCAGAGGTGAAGATCCCTCCATGAAAAAACAAAGCAATAAAAACCTATTTTCTTACAGTTTTTCATGTTTGCACAATACACGTGTAGGAAAACTTAATTCTTCTCTTCTACCGGTATTAATAGTTCAATTGGAGGTAAATGAAACAGCAGCACTTTTAATGCACTGAAATGTCACAGAAAGGAAAACACAAAAACCACCTGTATTGATTAAAAAAGGTTGTTACAAGCAAACTGTAACTGTTTTGAAGTGGGACAATGAGAAAGAACAGTCTGACTGCAAACTTACAGTGCCCCTAGTGGTCAGTCATTGTAGATACTGTATTTCATTTTCACAAAATTGTTGTGAAACATTTAGCAGCCACACTGCTGGCCAATTACATAAAACCCAGCTGAATTTGTATTACTGTTCCTAATATAATTAACACACAAACACTAACATATTTTTAGTTTGTTTTATTATTATTTATTCTTTGGACTTTAGAATTTTTTTATTGAAATAGTACATAAAGCCAGAAGGCATGGAAGGAATGCTCAACTGTCTAAATACTATAATGTAAATAAAAGTTTCAACATGAAGATCAAATATATAATATGGATTTTTTGTTATTCTTTTATGATTCCCAAGTTATTAATATCTTCTATAGCAGTTGTTTCCAACATTTCCAAAGTGGGGTTCCACGTTGTCGCCATCTTGCCAGTCAGTGCTATTCTTTGCTGCTCCCCGAGCTGATGCATTGCCCTGTGATACACCGCTCAGTTATGCTAGCTAGCCTGACCTTTGCTGGCACAGTCTTTTATACAACACAGTGAAGCATGTGCTATATGCAGCACAATTATAACCAACTTGACTTTTTTAAAGCCTTCATCAAGTTGGCTTCCCCTTGTTTGTCCTCCTGCCCACTGTCCCCCACAGCTGTTGCTGCTACAACTTGTGAAAATGTTCTCTATACCACAAAGTTCCATGGCTCTGGTGCTGCCATGGGTGCTCACACTGCCTGCCCTCTGCCCACTTGTGCCGCTGCTGTTCCATCTTGTGGTAATGAACACTGTACCACTATGTGCTAAGGCTCCAGTGTTGCCCTGGTTGCCTGTGCTGCCAATCCCACTTGTGCTGCTTCTTTCAACCCTTCAAATTGCTGTTTCTATTTTTGGGGCATCTTTAGCTATGTAGTCAATGTTTAATTATAGGGCCTAGGGAAGGGTATGGATGTTTTGCACACAAAGGGCTAGATACGAGTGGAGTGCAAACATTTGCGCTCCGAGGCAATAAGAATTTTATTGCGAGGGTTTGCGCTTGTCAGGCTTACCGTTCGTATTACGAGTTGAAAGTAAACGTGATCGATTGACAGCAATCGCGATTTACACTGGAATGGTTACCCAGCGAATTCAGAGCTCTGGTTAACCGTTCTGCTATACATAAAAGTGTCACTAAACACTTTAAAAATTACATTACAAAGTACAGTTACACTCATAATAACACCATCTAATAAAAATATTCAAAAACGTATTGCACACAAAAGTTATAAGGGCTCAAAGATATGAGATTTGAGGTGATAGAAAAAAAAAGGCAGGCAAAGGGATTTAACATTGAGAATACATATCCATCTTTAGACATGGATATGTATGTATGTATTTATATGTCTATATATGTGCACATATATATTTATGTATTTATATGTGTATATATGTATTTACAGACATATATATACACATATAAACACATAAATACATCAATGTGTATACAAATATATAAGTGCATTGGAGCCCTTTGCAGTTAACTAGATGAATACATGTAAAAACATATTTATGCAATATTCCTAATAAAGTTTTTAACTGTAAATATTTCCAATGTTCTGCAGGAATAATGTATTTCTAAATAGATATTCCTATATATATCTTTACATATCTATACCTATATATCATCATGTATGTATGTGTGTATATATATATATATATATATATGTGTGTATGTATAGATATATATAGTATCAGAAATACCATCAGATATATGTAGAAATATGTATTTATGAATAAATAGAACATTTCCATCTTAATATAGGAAGAGTCCACAGCTGCATTCCTTACTTGTGGGAAATACTGAACCTGGCCACCAGGAGGAGCAAGACACCCCAGCCAAAGGCTTAAATACCTCCCCACCTTCTCATAACCCCGTCATTCTTTGCCTTTCGTCACAGGAGGTTGGCATAGAAATATTAGAAGATTTCGGAGTAGTCCTCTTATGGAGGGTAGTACTCTCAAGATGGGGCTGTTTTAAGTAGTCCTGTCAGCCTCTCATTGACAGCATGGATGAAAGTTAGAGTCCGGAGATGCAGGGAGAGTCTTTGTGCAAAAAACCATCCCGACTCATATTAGCAGCTCCATAGGCAATCAGCGTTGACGAGTTTTGCTGCCTGCTTTCTTTACTCAAGTCCATATCAGAAGCGATGCTACCATCTGTCACACTTGAAGGGCCGGGTTCCCGTTCCACGGCGTAGATTCTGGTAAGATCGTTCATTTTTTTATACATGTATGATAACGCAAGAAGACAGGGTCACAGTATGACTAGGCTTACCAGAAGTCCCACTTTTACTGGATTGTCCCGGTTTGGAGGTGCTGTCCCAGTGTCCCACCCAGTTGTTCCATTCTGTCCCAGTAGAGGTTGCCACCTCCAGGTTTCAAATCATGTGTCTGGGTTTCAGACCATCTGAAACCCAGACACATTATTCAAAATGACAGGACTGTGGCTCTCCAGCATAGTTGGATGCTGATACTTTGTTACATACAGCCCTGCTTAGCTTAACGTTCGTGTCCTTCAAAGTTTACATTTAGTAATACAGGCTGAGTGAGCAGCATAGGGTTTTTTTAATTTTGTAGTACTACTACTTGGTTTATTTTTTCTAAGAATTTAACACCCCCCCCCCCCACCCCTGGTGACATTGCCGGTAATACACCTTTAGGGGAATCTTATGGGTATGACTAGGGAGTACAGACAGGAAGGATTTTTGGCCTGGATCTTGCTTTATTTCATGCAGGATAGCATTTTGCTATAATCTTCCTGCATTATGGTATAGCGTAGACTCTTAAACAGCTTTAGCAGGTACGTGTTTCTTTTTTACTTTCATTCAATGTTGTATTTATGCCTTATCAGTATTTGGCTCTGTTCCTTAGACACATAAAACATAATATTACACTGCAGATATTAAATTGTGAAATTGATCATTATGAAAGTGATAATTATGCTTGATGTTTGGCATTATTTAGAATCTGAGATTTAGATTAATGATTTATTTGCCATGACAACGTAATGGTGCCATTTTCACTAGGGGGTGGTGTTATGGTCTATTTAAACTGTGTGGATTCACTTGTTTGACTGAGGAAGGGTTAGAGTATCCATGAAACATTACACACCATAAAAGCTACATACATTAAAAGGACTGGTAATTGCCACGCCCCCTTGACCACGCTGCTGACCACACCCCCACTGGCACCGCACCAGGTGGTCCCAGTTTCACCTCTAAATGTTATGGTAAGCCTAAGTATGACTCCTTTTATCTGTATAGAATCAAGGGTTAATATCTCAGGGGGATTATTGAACAGGGGGGAATAATCTTATATGTTTATTTGATTTTATGCTGCTTTTATGTGTTAGAGGTTATGGGCTCCTTAGGCTGTTATGGAATATACAGGTTTCACTTTCACTTTGAGAGCCATGCAGCTTACAAGCTAGTGCGCTCTCTCATAGCAGGGACGGCCCCTGCATTGTGCACTATGTGATCCATTCCCTCTTTCCCTTACTGGGTGTTTATCAGAGAGGAGTCATAAATCTCTGTACTGTCTGGGTCATAGGAGGTGGTGAGTGCCCCAGCTATTGGGGTATAAGGGTGCTTTTTTTTAATAAAATAAGATTGTTTTATTTCTCTAGTTCTCTGGTTATTGCACTAGTGATGGAGGATTCTGTTACTTTAGAGGGTACTCCCTCTATTCCTAATGAGTAATTCCTGTTTTATATGGTGAGGAGGCCTTAGTTCCCGCCCTCTCTATTATGTTCCATATGACTTGATATTGTGATAATATCAAACATGTTTGATACCACGGAGCCGTCCACCTCTGACTAATTCTTCATCTGGAGGGGGGCCTTTTTTCACCAGACGTTACTGCGCAGTTCAGACGGCGGTGTCTAATGATTTACCTCACCCTGCTAAGCGCAAGGTTACATATTGCACTCTTCCCAGAGTACATCAGATAATTTATTGGATTTAACTGAGGGTTATTCCGAGGATGAAGTTCTTTCTAAAAACTTCCAGGGTAATGAACTAATTCTGGGTTGGAGTCTGCTGCCTCTAAACCTACGGCTGTGGAGGAACTAGACTTTAGTTTAGTTATTTGTGCTTTTTTCTAAAGGAAGTTTTTGGCGAATTCAGAGGGTTCCCAAGGGCCAAATTGCCTAATTGTCATACTCTTGCAAGGGAGCAGGATTCAGGAGTAAGTTGTGCAGAGGTGTCAGGGTTTTGGAGTTAATGTTGTGTTTTGTCTGCGTGAGTCTTTCCTTTTAGGCATAATTAAACAGGTACAAACGTTTTAGGAAATAAAGGAGATGGTTTTATTTTTAGGATAAAGCAATGTAGAGATATGCAATTAGATAAGACAAAGTCTATAGGTTGTAGTATAAGGCAGGAATACAGGTTCTTTGTAATATACCAGGCAGGAATGAGAGGCTTTGTAATAACAAACAGGATATTTGCATATACTGTAGACTGGAACTGTGTAATAACACTCAGGAAAGTAGAGTTTTGTAATAACAAGCAGGATATTTGGCATATGCTGTAGAACTGGAACTGTGTAGAATCAGGCAGGAAAACAGAGTTTGTATAATAGACAGGATACTTGCATATGCTGAAGACTAGAAACCGTGTCACCACGCAGGGAATGCAGATCCTTGTAATAACAAGTAGGATACTTGCATATGCTGTAGACTGGACACAGTTGTAACAAACTGGAAACTTGCATAAACTGCAAACTGGTACTTTAAGAAAACTTTGCATAAACTGCAAATTGGTACTTTAAGGGAATTTGCATAAACTGCAAACTTGAACTTTGTAGAAACAAAGGATATTTTGCATAGACTGCAATTTGTAACTTTGTAGAAACAAACAGGATATTTGCATAGACTGCAATTGGAACTTTGTAGTAACAAACAGGATATTTGCATAGACTGCAATTTGGAACTTTGTAGAATCAGGAAACAAGCAAGCAAAAGTACCTGAGTCAGTCCTTAGGAAAGAATGTTTTAGGCAAGCTCAATTGCAGGAAGATCAGTCCAAAAATGAACATAGTGCCAAGGGATTATCCAGAAGAGTAGGTCAGTAATTGAAGCAGAATCAGGAACCAGGATATCCAACAAATGTGTATTTCACACAGGATACAGGAGCAGAGAGTGTTTCAGAGTATAACTCTCAATGTGAAAGCACCCAATTCGCAAAAAAACCTCCAGATAAAGCAGGCTGCTGATTAAATGATTTCTTTCAGCTGCCAAGCAGGTGGAGCCAGAGAGCCAAAGTTGCAGCAAACAGAAAAACACAATATTCCCTTTCCTGTGATCAAGCCAGCTGGTGGCATAGTGGTAAAACAACAGGCTGGGAAAATAACAGCTGCAGAAAATAGAGACAGGTCCCAGGTTCAATTCTAGGCTGAACCCTGACACTAATAACCTTTTAATTCCTATATTGGATAGAGTTTTAAGAAGACAGGGTGGTTACCTTATCCTTCCCTGCTCCTATTAGATGGCGAACATTATTATGAATGAATGGGACAGATTGGTATTCCTTTTCCCCCTCTTCTCCCTTTACCCAAATTGTCCCCCCGGCCCTGGACTCATCAATAGAGTGTGAGGGTTCAGTCCCTAATTGGGATGGCGTTATCTTCACCCCTTGCTAAATGTACTACTTATCCCCGCTTGAGGATAGTTCTTTGTTAGAAGAACCCATGGATAAAATATGTAAACTCTTAAGAAGGATGTTTCAACATACAGGATATTTGTTTCACAGGTGTTGGCTGTTGCTGCGGTTACTGGAGAAACTACCTTCAGGCGTGACTCTTTATAGATTGATCGGGGTGGAGGGTCCCCTTGACGTTACTTAGAAAAGATTTTACGGCCTCGAGGGTTGTTAATTCTTTTATCTGTGCTGCTATTATGCAGTTGATTCGCTTGAATGCTATGGCTTCAGCTTTTTCTGTTTAGGCCCGTCGGGGCTCTGGCTGGAGTCAAGGTCTGCGGAGAGACTTCTCCCTCCCTTTAAGGTAATGATTTTTGTCTGGTTTTGGCCTTAGACTCAATTATCTCCACGGTTTCAGGGGGCAAGGGTGCCATCCTACCGCAAGAGTATATAAACTAATCTAAGGGACGATTTTCGTCTCTTTTCGTTCTGATAAAGCCAATGTCAGCAGTCCTCGCTAAGCCCGGAGCAAATCAAGAGCTCTTGGAATCCAGCTCAGAAGATGGAAAAACATAAATTATGCTTATTGATAATTTCATTTCCATCTGTATGGGAAGAGTCCACAGCTCCCGCCCGTGTTCCTCCGATGGGCGGCCCTAAATTTTTTCTTCTGGCACCTTTTTCACCCTGATATTTCTCCTACTGTTCTTTGTTCCCTCGGCAGAATGACTGGGGTTATGAGGAAGTGGGGGAGGTATTTAAGCCTTTGGCTGGGGTGTCTTTTGCCTCCTCCTGGTGACCAGGTCAGGTATTTCACACAAATAAGGGAATGCAGCCGGTGGACTCTTCCCATACAGATGGAAATGAAATTATCAGGTAAGCATAATTTATGTTATTCTGCTATATTGCAGAACATTTGGAATGTAAAATATTAATATTTTTCATGTCTGGTTATTGTAAAGTGAGAGTAAGTTAGAGTAAGTGTTAGGTTTTTTCCACTTTTTTTTATCCATTGACTTCTATGGGGGATACGTGAAACATGGCAAGCGATACTCTAATTTTTCAGATTTTTGTACTTGTCAGGGTTAGCACAAGAGCGAAAACAGGTTTGCTTTTAACTCGTAGTACGAGGCGCAACCCGACAAGTGCAAAAATCTTAATTCTAGCGCAAATAACACTCAAGTGGAAGTGTTTATTTGCCCTCCCACTTGTAATCTGGCCTAAAGTATGTTAATCACTTGAAACAGCAGGATCAACAGGTAATGTCCCATGTCAGATGTCCAAGCAAAATCAATCCTGGTAGTGCCTGTAATTACTCTTTCTCTGTTTGTATCTATGTATATACGCACAAACATACTATGGGGGGGGCGATTTATCAAGCCCTTTCAGCAGGCTTTGCCTGCCTACAACTGCAGGTTCTCACAAGAGAACCTGCACGCCGTATTTAACATAGCAGTGGTCATTCAGACCGTTGCTTCCCTACTCTTTTGCTACCTCTTAGGTGGGCGAAATTACAAACTCCGCGGTCTAGTCCAACTGCAGAGATTGACAGCTCCAGCCTGCGCGTCGAAAATAGCGCTCGTGTGCAATGCTGATTTCGCCAGGGGAAATCAGCCCGCCAAGGCGAGCTGCGGCAGACAGGGCTCATATGTGCGCCCCCTGTCTGCCTCAGCTTGATTAAATCGCCCCCTAAGTACCTATGCTGCTCCAACTTAAAGTGAAGGTCAATTTTCAAGTGAAAGTGCCCCGTTTTTTAAAAAAAAAATATTAAAAACAAGGGCCCCTTTTCATTCATGAAAATTGACTATTTCAGCCGTTTTTTTTAAAATATACTTACCTTTTCTTCTTGACGCCGCTCCAGTGCTTCATCAGCCCCCGTCACAAGCCTATTCATACGTCAGCAATGACGAATTCCCGCATCCTCCAATCACGGCTTCCCCCGGGGTTCCCCCCGGGGTAATCAATGCCTGAGGCAACACCGTGATGGAGGTAGCCAGTTCGTCATTGCTGGGTAAGTAAACCAGGAAGAAGCAGACGGGGCATCGTTTCAGAACGGGCGATCCGGCGTTTCAGAAGAACAAGGTAAGTATTTTTAAAAAATACGGGCGCTATGTCAATTTTCATGAATGAAAGTGCCCCCTGTTTTTTTAATATTTTTTTAAAAAAACGGGCACTTTCACATGAAAATTGACCTTCACTTTAAAGGAATAGTCTAGTAAAAATTAAACTTTCATGATTCAGATAGAGTGTGCAAGTAACTTACTAATTTACTCCTATTATACATTTGTATTCGTTCTCTTAGTAATCTTTATTTGAATGTAAGCTTAGGAGCTGGCCCATTTTTGGTTTAGAACCTGGATAGGGCTTGCTGATTGGTGGCTAAATTTAGACACCCAATCAGAAAGTGCTACCCAGCATCCTGAACCAAAAATGGGCCCGGCTCTTAAGCTTACATTCCTGCTTTTCAAATAAAGATACCAAGGAGAATGAAGAAAAATGTTAATAGGAGTCAATTAGAAAGTTGCTCTATCTGAATCATGAAAGTTTAATGTTGACTAGACCTATCCTTTAAATGTACTCTGCGTATGCTCATGTGCCACATCTCCAGCGCTTGTCTTCCTGTCAACTTTTGCTTCTCCTAATGATACTGTGAAGAAATCCCCTATGGGAAATAATGGGGAAAAAAACATTGCATTAAAAGCAAAATAATGTTAATTAGTCCAAGCCTAGGGATATATTTATCAATGTGCGAGCGGACCATGATACGAAGTAGCATATCTGTCCGCCGCACCATCGATAAATGCCAACAGCATATGCTGCTGGCAATTTATCATTACACCAGCAGTTCTTGTGAACTGCTGGTGCAATGCCGCCCCCTGCAGATTCACGGCCAATCGGCCGCTAGCAGGAGGTAGTCAATCAACCTTGATCGTATTCGATCGGTGTTGATTTTTGTCCGCAGCCTCAGAGCAGGCGGACAGGTTATGAGCAGCGGTCTTCAGACTCGCCGGAAACAAGGGGCATCAAGCTCCATATGGAGCTTGATAAATATGCCCCTAACGTTCACGTGGAAAAAAAAACATTTTTTGTGGACAAATAATTCCATCTGATAAAAATTAGACTCACAAATAAAAATAATTTAATTGCAACAAAAAACATTAAATAAAAAAAATAATTAGCAAACACCCTGTGCACTATAATAACATGCAGTAACAATATAATTTTTTATTGTACACAGTGTTATTCATTCATTTTTTATTTTAAAATAATTCATCTGATACATTGTCTGTTTCTCTATGGCCCCCACAAGCCAACAGCACGACTGTTAAAGATTGTTCAATTTAAAAATTACTGAGAACATTAATACAATTCCTAGCAGATCTACTGTTTCCCAAGTAAACAGAAGATGACAAATATATGTTTTTTTTCCCCCAACACTGCGTACATCTTATTGAGGGAAAAAAATGCCAGAGTATGCCATGAATACAATTTGTAAAGAGAACAGATAGCTTTTCTTGCTTTTTCATTGTTTTTTTTATGTCTAATGTGGATTAACAATAACACACATCACACAAACCTAAGCAGGGATTTTCAGTTCATTTTTCTATAGAATGATATTTTTCTCACATTGCGTAGTAAAGAACCCCATATCTTTAAATGGGGCAGGTTTGCCCTGAACACAAGTTGTCATTCACAGATTCTGTAGGTTCTCGAGGGAAAGCAGCCTAATCTGAGCTTGTTAGCAAAGTGTAAAGTATGCAGCAGTATTGGACTGATGCCGTGTAAATACCATTGATGTGGAGGTATTGTTTGTGTGAGAAAGTGTTGACAAAAACAGCTACTAAGTTTTTCTTATCATTCTCCACCAGGGAACATAAATGGTTAAACATTCTCAGAACATTTTTGATATTTGAACTGTGTTGATAGGCCACATTATCAAACAGTCAAACTTAAAGGAAAAGGGACACACAAGACAACATTAAGCTTTCATGATTCAGATAGAACATGCAATTTAAACTCCTTTCCATTTACTTTCCATTAACAAAACCGTGCAGTCTTTTTATATTTACACTTTTGAAATCACCAGCTCCTACTGAGCATGTGCAAGATTTCATAGAATATACGTAATATGCATCTTGTGATTGGCTGATGGCTGTCACATGGTACAGGGCGAGTTGAAATGAGACAATACTTTGAAATATGTCAGAAGAAATGTATTACTTGTTTGAAGTTCACCACCCGCATTGCCAACATCGCTGGGGGACCTAAGTTTAATTACACCCCTAAACTAACTAAACTAACTAGCTCAGGCGATGTAGTCTCGACAGCGGATTCAATCATGCAGGCTACATCCCACTAGCATGCCCCCTCTAACTCCCCCCTGAATGCCTATAACTAACTCAAAAAATCCCTAGCCCTAGAAAATAAAAGTTAAAATAAAAACCCCTATTCTTAAAAATAAACAACCACCCCCAACCCAAAAAACCCCCCCTAACTAACCCCAAAAGTGGAACTACCATTGGGTTAATCCCAGCTCCTCTTGATCCAACGTTGGGCCACTCTTCATCCCGGATCTTTGCGCAGGGGGCCCATCTTCGCGGCAACGGAGGCGGACTTTGGCGGCAATCTTCCGCCGCCTTCCCTCTCCATCTTCTTTTCTAGGATCCCTCCTCTTCATGCAGTCGCCGCTGCACACAGAACCCCCAATATATAGGGGGGGTACCACTTAACTCTGAATGATGTTTTTTAAGTCGGTCAATTCCTTTTGATAAAAACGTGTTTAAATTTAAATTCTAATCATCCAGTAGAGAGATAATAAAATGTTAATTTTTCCACCGTTCTCTCAAAAAAACTGGTCTCGTGAGAAAACAATGAGTAAGTAAATATAGAGACTAACTTACTTTCCCTTCAAGCTCATCCAAATTTATAAGGTCTTGGCTTCAATTAGCAGATGGTAAAAAAGGTTAACACAAGGAAACAGTAACATTACTGAGAAACCGCGTCACTGTATCTTTATCTATGTGTTTAATAAACCACTTGTTTTATTAAGTTTTCCTAAGTTATCTTGCTATTTTTGATTCAATATTTTTTGTTGTTGTTGTTAACCACATCCCTGAACTCTGCAAGCAAGCTGAAAGATACACCATACACCAGGGTCATACACCTGGTTTCACTTGATCGTGGAGGAGAGCTTGTCAGACAGCTCAGAGGCTCTGGCCTGCCTAGTCTGCACTACATTACAGTGCTAGACCACAAGTGAGTGTATTTTATCCACCTATTAGCGAACATATTTTTATTCATACTACAGTATTATGCTATGTGGGGATTGTCTCATATTTATAGAGCACACATCAGAGGTAACACACTCTTGCAGTTGTTCCTGAGTTATATATACCTGGGGAAGTGAGTACACCGGACAACTCAGTCGATCGGTCTGCCTAGTTTGCACTGCATCACAGTGCTTGAATATATGTGAGTGTATTTGATTCAAAATTGTATATCTAGCATATATTTTGCAGAATCACGGCTAATGTTGGCGCCTTCTCCCTTTTCTATAAATTAGCAGATTGTGCCTGATTAATTGTAAATACATCAAGGGGAAATCAATTTTTACAGTACACTGTCCCTTGAAGCACACCTAAAAATCGGTATTAGTGTGTTTGTCTATAGACAAAAGCAGTGTTCTTTGTACAAAAAATAAAATAGTGTGAAAATAAAATCTAAGAGGCCAGTTTTGTGGTTTCTGATGTCCTATAAGAGCAGTCTCAATGACTTTAGTAGAACGTTTCACTTAAAGGGAAAGGAAAGTCAAAATTTAACTTGTGATGATTCAGATAGAGAATGATAGTGGAGGGCCCTCTTAGTGGGGCTGGAACAGATTAAGGGATTACCAACTTGGAGTCTGGAGGATGCTAGATTGTGTTGTTACAATGCTGCAAGTGTGGAGGCGGGTTTGTGCTTACCTTTATAGGGTCCTGCAGCATTGACACCCGGCCTCTTCCTGTTCCAGACTTCAAGGAGAAAGTTTCTGCTAGACTTCAAGGAGAGGGTTTCTGTGGATCTGGTAGAGAGCTTGGATGATGGATAGAGCCAGGAGAAAGTCGATGCCACCGAAGAGATTACCGTGAAGTGGTTGGAACTGACAGCCAGAAAGAAGGGACCTGCAAGAGAAATGGAGGATCAGCTTTCTGATGAGGCGGTACCCCCCACACCCAGTAAAACACCCCCAAGCAGAATTTTTAACAGGGGAAAGAAAGCATGGGGTGGGGAGGCACGCCCCCAAGTTGCTGGAGGAGATGGGGTGGGCCAGGGCCCCTGGGCAAAAAGCGACAGGACTCTGGGTTAGTGCCACAACTGGTTCATACAGCCACTTGTAGCTACCAGGATAGGCCCCAGGGGAGCCCAGGAGGGGCAGTTGGTACCAGGTAGGGCAGTTGAGGGGGGTCTCAGGAAATCCACTCCCCACGCTACCCGCCTGCGACCATGGCGGCGGTCATGGCCCTGGCGCAATCACTCGCCTCAGTGATGGGCCCTAATGGCCAAGCGCAGGGCCAGGTAAGTTCTGTTGGTGGATGGTGGGGAGAGGAGTGAGGCTACTCCAGAGGTCACAGCAACAGGCCACGCCCCCCTGCATGGCGGCTTGCGCAATACTTCCTCCTCAAGTTTCTTCCAGTGAGGAGGAGCGCGGCCGCCATCTTGGGGGGCGGGGCAGACGCAGCAACCATGGCCCCGCGCAACTGGAGCTCCCAAGGTAGGTTGGGGAGTCTCAGGGTCACGGAGGGGGCCTCTAAAGGCAGCAGGGGGGCTGCTGGGGCACCAGGGTACTCACCGGAGGATAGAACAGGGAGCCGTGTATGTTGTGGGAGGGGTGGATCCCTCGCAGAGAGCAGCGGATGCCTAGGAGGAGCATGGCAGGACCTATGGGGGGTGCAAGGGGGCATGGGATGGCAGCTACAGGCGCAGGGGTCCTCTCAGGCAGCCGGATGCTTCAGAGGGAACTAATGAATCCGGGGCAAGGGGGGTTTTCATGCGTGCGGATAACGCGATGAGGGTATGCGCAAGTGGCACAGGATGGCCCAAGGGGGCACCTTATACAAGGGGAACAGAAGATGAGACCTAATGCGGGTCAGGGCGCTAGTATGGGTAGAGCGCATGCTGGGGGAGTGACTAAAGGAAATTTTTAGGAGGGCAGTGGAGGCTGCACTTGCATGAAGTGGGCAGGGCCTCAGCCCCCTCCTGGGTTCAGTGTATGCACGCACCAGGGGGGGCTAGGGGCAAGAGGACGATCAGGAGGGCTGTAGCGGCGGCGGCTGTGTATGGATGGTGGGGACAGTGAAAGGGGGGTTAAATGTGGTCCCTCCTTTGGAGGCCCCCGTTCGTGGACCAGAGTACTCCCCCAAATTCCTTTGTCTCCGCAGGTTCAAGTAAATGAAGCAGCAGCCACGACTTCTAGATCGCTCAGAGCACTGGTGGTCGCTGGGCCCAGTGGAGAGCAGATGGTACAGAAGGCAAGGAGCTACCCAGTGCATTGAAGGAAGGCTAACAACCGTCTAACTGTGAGTTCTATGCACCTAACATTACACACGCTGACACGGTATCATCCACTAGCGGGTCAAACTCAGATAGTGGGGAAGACTTGGGTATAGTGGGTAAGGGGCAGCGTAGGTGTTTAGGTGGATTAAGAAAATGGCAGCTGAACAAGCAAAGGCTAAGGGCGGGGGTTCCAGGGTTGGTGGAAATGCCTTAGGGGCGGCAGAGGCTAGGTCGCACCCACACAACCGGTGGGTCAGACCCCAGGAAGGTGGCGGCACAGGGGGATACTATATCCTGTCTGAAGCACTCAGGTTTACGGCCATCTGAAACAGAAGGTCATTAAGAAATTCAGGAAGGGCAATATGTGAACCGTATTCAAGCTCTCTCTGGATGCGTACAGAGCTAAAGAGAGGGCAGCGGACAGGGGCCGGTCCAGAAAGAAAGTGCACAGACCGGAGACCTATGAGAGAATGGCTGAAATTTCTTCAGGGTTCTGGCGGCGTGCTATGTGGATAGGTGGCCCCGTGCAGGGACCATAACTTACTCAAATATCAGGATACCATAGAGGGATATCCATACAAGATTTAAGGAAGGGGCTTGGCGTGACTACGAACATGGCCTTTCGCAGGAAAATGGTGGGCAATCCTTTGTTGCATTTTGGCACACAGGACCTGCACCTGTGGTTCCAAATTGGGGTTGGAAGGGGGTTCCCCCTCTCCAGCATCAGTTCGTTAAGGGGCAGCGCGTCTCGGATCCCGCCCAAAAAGGCGGAGGAGGGTAGTGCTGGAAATTTTCGGACAGAAAATGTGACAGGGGGAGCAGTTGTCACTTTCTGGCACATTTGCAGACATTGTGTTTGGGCCACTACCCGGGAGTCTGGCCCATTTGCGGCCATACCTTTTTCAGATCTTATGGTCTCACCTCTGGGGGTGGTGCCAGAAAAGGAAGGTGGGGGAATTCAGGTTGATCCATCACCTGTCATTCCCAAAAGGGGGCATCAGTGAATGATGCCATCGACCCGGAACTGAGCTCAGTGCACTACCAATCTTTTGACGATGCATTGGAAATAGTGCGAGCTTGCGGCCCGGGGGCCTTAATGACAAAGCTGGACATTGAGTCCGCTTTTTCGTCTTCTGCCCTTCAGGCTGATGGGGGATGAAGTTCGAGGGGGCATACTACGTGGGGACAGATGCTTACCCCATGGGGTGTTCACCTGTCCTGTTCCCTATTCGAGTGCTTCAGCTCATTCCTTCACTGGGTAGTACAGAAGGCTTCCGGGGGGTGGGTCAGTGGCCCATTACCTCAATGACTTTTTGTTGGTGGGGACAGCAGGTTCAAACGAGTGTGAGCTGCTGATGGACGTAATGCAGGACATGATGACAAGGTTTGGTGTGCCGCTTGCGGATTGATAAGACGCAAGGGTCGTGCACCTGTCTTACAATCCTGGTATAGAGATAGACACGAAGCAGGCAGTATGTTGACTTCAAGAGGACAAGGTGACCCGCAAGTCCTGCAACTGGTGCGGAAAGTGGGCGGGGAGGTCAGGGTCCCGCTTAAGGAGGTCCAATCATTGCTGGGCCTCCTTAACTTTGCGGGTAGGGCCATTCCGATTGGGCCGGGTGTTTTAAACGTCGCCTGGAGGGTCAACTGAAAGGGCCAATAGGGCAAGTCAGGTGGGGCCAGGGTCGCTTCTGAGGTGAGGGAAGACCTGGAGGTATGGGAAAGCTTCTTGGTGCATTTCAATGGAGTGTGCCTATGGCGGATACACCAGTGTCAAACAGTCGCTGCACCTGTTTACGGATGCGGCAGGCGGGTTTGGGGTACGGGGCATACCTGGGTGGGGAGTGGAGTGCTGGCCCATGGCCCCCAGAATGGATTGGCCGCAGGCCTGATAAAAATCTGACCTTTGAAACTTTCTTCCAATCGTTGGTAGCCATGGAAATTTGGGGGCGACAATTAGCAAATAGGTCAGTGGTGTTCTGGACGGACAACATGAGTGTGGTGTACGCCATTAACAGATTGTATGCTTCATCACCAGGCGTAGTATCTTACCTGAGGCACTTAGTGTTGAGCTGCTTGCAGCTCAACATTTTGCTTCACCGCCAAACAGAAACGTAATTGCGGATGTACTCTCCCAATTTAATTGGGAGCAGTTTAGGAAAGCCTGTGCCCATGGCGGCAAGAGGAGGGGTTTAATGTGCCATACTTTTCTTTAGCAGCTGTTAAAGGTTGCAAAAGCATCCTCCCCCTTAATCAGAGCATCACTGGTGCTGAAAGACCTGGACGGCTTACATGGGCCATTGGAAAAGATAGGAGGCATACTGTCATCAGAGGGGTGTCCAGGTGCAACAGGTATCACAGGTACTGGTGCTGGACTGGTTAGCAGCTTTGAAGCAGGAGGGGATCAGCAAATTATGGGCAGGAAGCAGATTGTCAGCTGTAGCTTTTTTCAATTAAAGCATTGGGGAATGCTGATCACTCCAGATCAATTTTTGGTCAGGCAAGTACTGAAGGGATAGGGTAGGGTGGACCCACGGCCGAAGCATCAGAGGGAACCTATCACATCCCTTCGCCCTTAGGCAGTTGGCGGTAGAATTTGACGCAGTCTACTCGTCCGAGTATGAGAAATTGCTTTCTCAGGGCAGCGTTTGCTTTGGCGTTCGCGGGAGGGTGCATTAAGTGTAGGGGAGCTGGTAGCGTCTTCCAGGAGGAATAGTTCAGCAGGAATCCGAGCAAACCACATTCCGAGGGGCGGATGGGGGACTCCTCTTGCTAGTGCCGCAGTCTAAGACAGACCAGGAGGGGCAAAGGGACATGGTGTCATTGTCAAAGCATGACTTCCCGGGAATGTTGTCCAGTGCGCTGTGTTGAGGACTTTAGTAAAGTTGAGGCCGGTGGACTCAGAGCAGTTCCTGGTGCATGAGGATGGCAGCGCCTTGTCGGTGTTTCAATTCCGATCGGTGCTCGCCAAAGCAGCGGAAAGGGCGGGGGGGCTTGATCCTGAGAGGATTGCCCCCCACTCCTTTCAGATTGGAGCACCTACTAGCGCGTGCGGCGTGTGGGGGGCTTCTATTCAAGACATTAAATGCTTAGGGTGATGGCAGTCGGGGGTGTTATAAAACATCATCAGGCCAACGCAGGATATATAAAAAAAATTAATAATAATAAATTATTTCTTGCAAAACAAGACAAGGGGGGTGGGGTTTTGTATGGTACGAACAAAACCTGCACTGTGGATTAAACTAGCTGGGGGGATGGACTGTGGTCTCTCTAAGTTTGATTTGCGTAAAGGATAACGTAGATTAACTCATGTTTTTGTCAGGTACGCTAAGGGTGAATTTCCCTCCTGTTAGTGTGTGGATAGTAGTCACTCTTTTATCCACTGGGCGTCCATCAGGGCATTGCGTTCACCGGGAAGGTCAGCAGCTTGGATTTCCAATGTCCAGGGCCAACTTCCACTGGTTAGGGCATAGGGCCTGACATGGGCAGATTTGCCAGTACATTCAACAGGAAGCGCACAAGAGGTGGGGTCAGCCGCACCTCCTTTTGCTGCATTTGGGGGGGGGGAATGACTTGGGTACTTTGCCCGCTTTGGACTCATTAGGAGGATGGCGGCCTGACTTGAAGTGGGTGCACACCTGGCTCAGTGGTGTGAGGCTGGGATGGTCCAATGTAGTTGCTTGGCTGCAGTGGAGATATATAGTGACCCAGAACGCAGCTTACAACATTAGGAAAAAAAGTTAACAAGGAGATGGGTAGGACGGTCACGACCCGGGGAGCTTAGTGATAAGGCACAATGCAATCACAGCCGACAAAAAGGACTATTTCGCCCCTGATAGGGTCCACCTAATGGATGTTGGGTTGGACTTGTTCATGAAGGACATCAGGGAGTGCGTTGTTAAAGTTAATTTAAAGGACACGTTTTGTAAGTGGGAATGATAAAGTTCCATTCTGCAAAAAAAAAAAGAATTGCAGAAAAAAAAAGCAAATTGTTATTTAGTTTATTTAAAGATTATAGGGGCCTGTTGACTTGGTGGCGGCAAGATCATGCTTGGCTCTTGTAGCGGGTGGTCAAGGCCCTGGGGGCACGGGGAGAGAAGAGTGACGGTCTAAAAGGGGAGGCGATACACCCACTAGGTGCCGGCCTAGGGGTCCTCTCCCTTGTGGATGCAGGCCGAAGATCTCTAAACATCACAGCTCTCTCTCTGTGCCAATTGGGTGTGAACAGCCGGGTGTCATGTTGCAAACACCGAAAGGGGCCTTGTCTGTCTGCTGGTAGGGGTTAGGTTAGGGTTAGAAGCCACCACCAGTTATTTATGACGAACTTGATTTCAAATTTGAGTTAATATATATGTTTTGAGTGCCTAATAATAAAGATATTAGCCACAAGTTAAGCGTTTATTAATTAAACGTGACCGTGACCGGTCTTTCTCCCAACAAGGTTGTTGTGTCTTATTTATTTAAGGTATGACTAGAGTACGTAGGACGGAATAGGGGGTTTATACCTTATGTAATTTTAAGACACGTTTAAATTCACTTTTAATTTCAAATGTGCTTTGTTCTCTTGGTATCCGTTGTTGAAAAAGAATACACACTTATCCTACACTAGTGGGTGCTAGCTGCTAATTGGTGCCTGTACACTTTTGTCTCTTGTGATTGGCTAACTAGATGTGTTCACTAACTGCCAGTAGTGCAATGCTGTTCCTTCAGCAATGGATAACAAGAGAATGAAGCAAATTTGATAATAGAAGTAAATTGGAAAGTTTTTTGCATGTTCTATCCGAAACATGAAAGGACATTTTGGTGTTTGCTCTCCCTTTAACCCTTTCGCTGCTATGTCTTTGTTCATACCAGTGCTGAGCCAATTTTGATCTTTTTGCTACCTAGACTTAAACCCTATTGAAGTCAAATTTCAGTGACCCACACAGCAGATTCACAATATGCAATTAATATATTTATTATTCATGGCAAAGGAGATAGCATCTGCAAAAACTATATATATATATAAAAGTATATTTTTTTGCATAGATTTTAGTAAATAATATTGATAATGGACCAGTGACCACTGCCTGTTACTGTATTTTCAATACTTAATTGTCATCAAGGATAGCCACATGTGAAACAGGGACCCATACAGGCTTTTGGGGGTTATAATATAAATTAGAGACGCCCCATTGGCAGTACAGAATTAAAGGTACTTTTTTTCTTGCAAGGTGTTTACTATTAGTACAGTGATCACCTGACTATGCAGATACAATTCATGGGGCGCGATCCCGATATACGGCGTAGTTTGCGGCGCAAGCGAGGGAACCCGCGTCGCCCGCAGTTTCAGCTCGCATCTCGAGCTATCCAATATACGGCGCCGTCAGATGCTAACGTGCCGTAAGTCGGATAAACCAGCGATGTCCAGAAATCTGCGCAAGTACAAATTTCTGGCGTCGCCAGTGACTTGCGCCACGTTAGAAACTGCCGGCGCCTACAAAACCTGACTAAAGTATGAAATCACCAGCACTGTCTAACACGCCTCCCTAACATAGCCCGACACGTCTAACACGCCTCCCTAACATAGCCCGACACGTCTAACCCTCTATCCGCTATCCCCCCTCACTAGCCTAACAATAAAATATGTTTTAACCCCTAAACCGCCACTCCCAAACCCCGCCGCAACATAATAAAGTTATTAACCCCTAAACCGCCGCCAGCTATATTAAATCTATAACCCCCTAAAGTGAGCCCCTAACACCGCCGCCATCTACCTTACCTACCCCCTAAAGTGAGCCCCTACCCCGCCGCTATCTATTTTAAAATTATTAACTTGAATCTGATTGGCTGATTCAATCAGCCAATCAGATTTTTCTACCTTAATTCCGATTGGCTGATAGAATCCTATCAGTCAATCGGAATTCGACGGACGCCATCTTGGATGACGTCATTTAAAGGTACCTCATTCGTCGTTCAGTCGTCGGCCGGGATGGATGCTCCGCGTCGGAGGAGCGACGAATGAAGATTGAAGATGCCGCTTGATGGAAGATGCTGCCGGATGGAAGAAGACTTTGCTGCCGCTTGGATAAAGACATCGCCCGGATCGGATGAGGAGTTCGGCCCGGTGTGGTGAAGACAAGGTAGGGAGATCTTCAGGGGGGTAGTGTTAAGTTTACTTAAGGGGGGTTTGGGTTAGATTAGGGGTATGTGGGTGGTGGGTTGTAATGTTGGGGGGTAGTATTGTGGGGGGTTTTTCAGGCAAAAGAGCAGTTTTCTTTGGGGCATGCCCCCACAAAAGGCCCTTTTAAGGGCTGGTAAGGTAAAAGAGCTTTGAACTTTTTTTAATTTAGAATAGGGTAGGGAATTTTTTTTATTTTGGGGGGCTTTATTATTTTATTAGGGGGCTTAGAATAGGTGTAATTAGCTTAAAAATCTTGTAATCTTTTTTTTTATTTTTTGTAATTTAGTTTAGTTTATTTAATTATATTTTTAGATAGATAGATAGATATTTGTAGTTTATTTAATTTATTGATAGTGTAGGTGTATTTGTAACTTAGGTTAGCATTTATTTTACAGGTAATTGGGTAATTATTTTAACTAGGTAGCTATTAAATAGTTAATAACTATTTAATAGCTATTATACCTAGTTAAAATAATTAACAATTTACCTGTAAAATAAATATAAACCCTAACATAGCTACAATGTAATTATTAATTATATTGTAGCTATCTTAGGGTTTATTTTATAGGTAAGTATTTAGATTTAAATAGGAATATTTTAGTTTATAATATAAATTAGATTTATTTAATAAGAATTTAGTTAGGGGTGTTAGGGTTAGATAGAGTTAATATAGTTAATATAAATACTATAGTAACTATATTAACTATATTAACCCTAATATAATTAGGGTTAATATAGTTAATATATATAATGTAATAACTATATTAACTATAATATACTTAGGGTTAATATAGATAATATAGCTGGCGACGGGGTAGGTAGATTAAATTAGGGGTTAATAATTTTAATATAGATGGCGGCGGTGTAAGGGGCTTACATTAGGGGTTAATACCATTAATATAGGTGGCGGCGGTGTAGGGAGGGCAGGTTATAGGGCAAAAGAGCTGTTAACTTTGGGGCAAAGCCCCGCAAAAGGCCCTTTTAAGGGCTGGTAATAGAGCGTATTACTTTATGGATATTAGATTAGGGGTTAATAATATTAATATAGCTGGCGGCGGTGTAAGGGGTCAGATTAGGGGATAGATCAGGTAGATGGTGGCGGTTTTAGGGGCTCACATTAGGGGATAGATCAGTTAGATGGTGACGGTTTTAGGGGCTCACAGTAGGGGATAGATCAGTTAGATGGTGGCGGTTTTAGGGGCTCACAGTAGGGGGTTAGTTTATGTAGATGGCGGCGGTTTAGGGGTTAAATACTTTATTAAGGATTGCGGCGGGGGATCGCGGTTGACAGGTAGATAGACATTGCGCATGCGTTAGGTGTTAGGTTTTATTTAGCAGATCGCGGTTGACAGGTAGATAGACATTGCGCATGCGTTAGGTGTTAGGTTTTATTTAGCAGATCGCGGTTGACAGCTAGATAGACATTGCGCATGCGTTAGGTGTTAGGTTTATTTAGCAGCTAGTTTAGGGAGTTACGGGGCTCCAATAGTCAGCGTAAGGCTTCTTACGGCTGCTTTTTGTGGCGAGGTGAAAATGGAGTAAGATTTCTCCATTTTCGCCACGTAAGTCCTTACGCTGTATATTGGATACCAAACTGCGCTGGTTTGGTATACCTGCCTATGGCCCAAAAAACTACGGGCGACGGCAGAAATATACGCGCGTAACTTCTAGGTTACGCCGTATATAGGATACCAAACCCGCACAAATATTGGCGTTGCCAGCTTTTGCGGGCGATGATTTTTATCGGATCGACCCCCATATATTTTTTTAAGAGAGGGACTCGTCTACTAGAAAATAAACTTTATTAGGGATCTGTAGATATACCAGATTTTTTATTTTTTATTATTCTTTATTTTCAAATTAAAAAATATTTTTACAATTGAGAACAGAAATATAAATAATAAGATTACAAATTATACAATTCTTGGAACCAGATATAATATAAAGCTAAAATAAACAATACATAAGGTAGCATTTCTATGACTACATCTTAACAAATGTTTGAATCATAAATCTCTAGTCTCAAGAGAACTCTGGAAAGCAGAAGAGAGAAAAGTTGTATCAAAGTGCCTATGCACGCAGAAGAAAACACACTGATAAAAACAAAAGTGTTTATTACATATATATAAGATAGTCAGTAGACTGATTAAAGGGCCATGATACCCAAATTTTGAAACACTTGAAAGGACTTTAAGCAGCAAATCAGTATGCCTGTCCCGGGACCGGCAAGGGAGTAAACCTTGTGCACACTCCTGTAATTTCCCTATTCAGTTTAAGGAAGTTTACTATGAAATCTCATGAGAGTTAAGTCAAATCTCATGAGATCACAATAAAATAGTTCATGACCTCAGCAGTGTTGATGCTGATTGGCTGCAGTTTATTTCTTTCTTTCTTTTTATTGTTTTACCTGCAGCTGGACAGCAGCTGAGTATAACTTTTTACACAGGACTTACTCTGGTAAACTGAGGAAATTGTGAGGTAAAATATCTTCCCTTTTTACATAGAGATGCTCAGGTGCTATTTCCCTGTCAGCTTTTTACAGTTATACTGCATCAGTTTCAAGTGATTTAGCATATGAGTATTATGTCCCTTTAAGTGGAAATAAAAAAGAAAATAAAAAGAGCTGCATATGTACACAAGTAAAACAGTCAACAGATAATCTAATAAAGCGAAAGAGAAAAAGGTAAAATGTCAAGGTGTCTATGCAATGTGTGTCAATAGACTGATAAACTAAATGAAAAAAAAATTATATTCTCCATTTTTCCTCTCCTCCATCTCCATTTCAACATTTAAAGGGACATGAAACCCAAACAATTTCTCTCATGATTCAGATAGAGAATAACATTTTAAACAACTTTCTTATTTACTTCTATTATGTAATCTGTTTCATTCTCTTTGTATCATTTGTTAGAAGGAGCAGGCATCGCACTAATGGTTTCTAACTGAACACATGGGTGAGCCAATCATAATCATATAAAATATAATAATATGCAGTCACCAATCAACAGCTAGAACCTAGGTTACTCTGCAGCTACCTCAGCTTGACTAGATAAACCTTTCAGCAAAGGGATAACAAGATAATGAAACAAATAAATAGTAGAAATAAACTGGAATGTTGTTTAAATTGAATTCCTCTATCTGAATCATGAAAGAAAATTTTTGTGTTTCATGTCCCTTTAATCTCATCATAGAATTTCTGGACGTTACCTAAAAATAAAATCTTATAACATATCGGTCCATTCTTCTGTATTCTGAGTTCAATCATATAACTACAATAATCTGTTACTGAAAAATGAGATTCTGCTCTTTCAACACTTACCCCATTTTTTCTATAATAATCCTAACTCTTTTGGCAATATCTCTCATAACATCATATTGTTCAATAATCATTTGATAGACGCAGCTCGGTCAAAGATTGTTTAACCCCCTTAACGACCGAGGACGTGCAGGGTACGTCCTCAAAAAAAGGCAGTTTAACGCCTGAGGATGTACCCTGCACGTCCTCGGTGTGGAAAGCAGCTGGAAGCGATCCTGCTCGCTTCCAGCTGCTTTCCGGTTATTGCAGTGATGCCTCGATATGGAGGCATCCTGCATTAACCTTTTGAAGCCATCCGATGCAGAGAGAGCCACTCTGTGGCCCTCTCTGCACCGGAGATCGGTGACTTACTCCGTTGGTGGTGGGGAGCAGGACCGGGAGGCGGGTGCGGCCATCGATTGCCCTCGGTTGATGGCGGAGGGTGGGCGGGATCGTGGGCGGCGATGTCAGGGCGCGCGCACGGTGGCACGGGGAGGCTGGGGGCGGGGAGCGTGCACGGGGAGGGGAGCGGGTGGGAACCGCTACACTAACAGAAATATTTTATGTAGAAGTGGGGGAAAAGGGGGATATTATTTAAAAATTTAGCAAGATCGGGTAGCAAGGATCGGTATGGTGGGGTGTTAGTCTGTGGGGGGGAAGCTACACTACAGAAAAAAATTAAATAAAAATAATAAAACCCTTTTTTTTGTTGCAAACTGGGTACTGGCAGACAGCTGCCAGTACCCAAGATGGCCCCCAATAAGGCAGAGAGGGGGGGGTTAGAGAGCTGTTTTGGGGGGGGATCAGGGGAGGTTGGGGCTAAGGGGGATCCTACATAGGCAGCATATGTAAATATGCTCAATTTTTTTAAAAGAATATTCAAAGATGCCTTTTATTTTAGTACTGGCAGACTTTCTGCCAGTACTTAAGATGGCGGGGACAATTGTGGGGTGGGGGAGGGAAGGGGAGCTGTTTGGGAGGGATCAGGGGGTGTGGTGTGTCAGGTGGGAGGCTGATCTCTACACTAAAACTAAAATTAACCCTGCAAGCTCCCTACAAACTACCTAATTAACCCCCTTCACTGCTAGCCATAATACACGTGTGATGTGCAGCAGCCATTTAACGGCCTACTTATTACCAAAAAGCAACGCCAAAGCCATGTATGTCTGCTATTTCTGAACAAAGGGGATCCCAGAGAAGCATTTACAAACATTTGTGCCATAATTGCACAAGCTGTTTGTAAATAATTTCAGTGAGAAACCTAAAATTGTGAAAAAATTTTACGTTTATTTTAATTTGATCGCATTTGGCGGTGAAATGGTGGCATGAAATATACCAAAATGGCGCCTAGATCAATACTTTGGGGTTGTCTACTACAACTACACTACAGCTAAAATTAACCCTAGAAGCTCCTACATACGCCCTAATTAACCCATTCACTGCTAGGCATAATACACATGTGGTGCGCAGGTGGCATTTAGCAGCCTTCTAATTACCAAAAAGCAACGCCAAAGCCAATACATGTCTGCTATTTCTAAAGAAAGGGGATCCCAGAGAAGCATTTACAATCATTTATGCCATAATTGCATAAGTTGTTTGTAAATAATTTCAGTGAGAAACCTAAAGTTTGTGAAAAAATTTGTGAAAAAGTGAAACAATTTTCTTTATTTTATCACATTTGGCGGTGAAATATGGTGGCATGAAATATGCCAAAGATGGGTCTAGATCAATACTTTGGGATGTCTTTCTAAAAAAAATATATACTTGTCAATGGATATTCAGGTATTCCTGACAGATTCAGGGTTTTCAATGTAACTAGCGCTAATTTTGATAAAAAATGGTTTGGAAATAGCAAAGTGCTACTTGTATATTATGGCCCCTATAACTTACAAAAAAAGCAAAGAACATGTAAACATATAGGGTATTTCTAACTCAGGATAAAATTTTGAAACTATTTAGCATGGGTTGTTTTTGGTGGATTGTAGATATGTAACAGATTTTGGGGGTCAAAGTAGAGAAAAAGTGTGTTTTTTTTTCCATTTTTTCCTCATATTTTATAATTTTTTTTAATAGTAAATGATAAGAGAATGATGAAAATAATGGTATCTTTAGAAGTCCATTTAATGGAAAGAAAAACGGTATATAATATGTGTGGGTACAGTAAATGAGTAAGAGGAAAATAACAGCTAAACACAAACACTGCAAAATGTAAAAATAGCCTGGTCCCAAGACGGACAGAAAATGTAAAAGTGCTGTGGTCATTAAGGGGTTAAAGGAGGGTTGGTTGGTTGACACCCATGTTGTCTAATAGATTTATTTCCAATAAAAATAGACATGGAGACTATTTCTCTCTACTTCCTCATATGCATAATTGGGACATCCAATAAATAATAGTATTGCAGTTTCTGTAAAAATATAGCTCTTTTTAATGATTTACTTAACCAGTAACTGCCCAGAATCCTTTAATCGTAGGACAACTCCAAAAATAATGTAGCAAATCAGGGTAAATTCCACATTATGATGCATTTATTATCTACCCATATTGGACTATTTGGTAATTCTTCTTGATGTAAGATAAGCATTATGAATATACTTAAAGGGACATTAAACCCAAATTTTTTCTTTCATGATTCAGAAAGAGAATACCAATTTTAAACAACTTTCTAATTTACTTCTGTTATCTAATTTGCTTCTTTCTCTTGATATCCCTTCCTGAAAAGCATATCTAGATAGGCTCAGTAGCTTCTGATTGGTGGCTGCACATATTTTACAATAAATATACCGAATATCACAAGAAAAAAATGTGAAATAATGTGATAACAAAAATCATAAAAGGAAAACCAAATAAAGTTTATTTGGCTTGCACATATTTGCCGTCCATGTGATTGGCTAACCCATGTTGCATTGCTATTTCTTTAACAAAGGATATCTAAAGAATGAAGCAAATTAGATAATAGAAGTAAATTGGATTGTTGTTTTAAAAATTGTATTCTCTATCTGAATCATGAAAGAAAAAAAATGGGTTTAATGTCCCTTTAACTTGGTCTAAAAAGTCTGCAGCAATTCTTATTTTTTAACCCTTCCTATACTACTAAATAGATAATCGTAGAGATCGTTCTAAAATCCGCATATCCCATCTATTTACAACTTTTTTCAGAAATAGTTTCCCAGCCTTTTTTTTACATTAACATTGTATATGTCTTAGAGATCTAAAATAATCCTGGTTCAAAAAGCTGCACACCTCTCAAAAGTCACCATCCAGAATAGATTTTTTAGCTGTAATGCAGGTAAGTAGTGTAGGGGGAAGTTTACATTTGGGGGTTATGGCAGATTAGAGGTTAATAGTGTAGCGGGTTAGGTTGCGCTGGGGGTGAGGGCGTGTAAGGCGTTAATAGTTATAGGAGTAGCATACATTTCTATACAATGTTAAAATGAGTATGTCAGTAGCGGAAACTTTAGATTTTTAAGCGACGGCAGTTATGTAAAACTATAACTTTTTTCACTACTGTCTTTGATAACATAAATATATACATACTATTTATATATTATGGTTTAAATCATAAAAAAACACACAAAAAAGCAGTTTTAATTTCTATACAATTGAGTAAAATAAGTATATGTTATATAATTTAACATTGTATATACATGTATAGTTATAATAGGGAGTTGTTGTTTTTGTTTGTTTTTTACTTTACTATTCAGATGTATGCATTCCGGGGGGAGTAACAATCGTTTTGATTGGATACAACGCCAGTTGTGCAATATAATTCAATCTCTGAAGTGCAGGTTACGTGTAGGGGTTTCAGCCATGTTTGTCTCTTCACCTTGTAAGTGGCGAGACTGTACAGTGTGAGGGCAGGTAGTTTAGCTTTAGTAACAGGTTAGGTTATACAGACATTATTTGCAGTGTAGGAACACATCAAATACAGCCCCCCCGCCCGCTGAAAGTGCCAGCAAGTGATGATTGTCACAGGAATTGAGCAGAAGCTGTAGTCCCCATTGTTTTCCAATGGGAGACACATCACCACTCACTGGCACTTCATGGGTCGACCCCTTTTATTCAAATATATATCCAGACCGATGGGGCGGCGAGCCTGGCGAGGCCAAAAGCCATTTTACCCTTGATCTGGCGATATATTCGAATATTGGGGCCTAAGAGAGAATGACAAACCCTCTTCAATATATCAGCCCATTTATCTTGTGTAAAATAAGCCAAAGACCAGCGAAGCGCTCACCTTTCTCGCTCATCCATCACCACAAGCACCAGCGTTTGTAAGAGGTACCAAGTTCTGGAGCTGAGACCGCTCTCTCCCAATGTCAGTTGAAATGTGAATGTCAGAAAGTCTCCACTCTCTAAAGGACACCACTTGATATATGGAGAAAGAGAGAACACAGAGGCGCCCTCTGTGTTCTCTCTTTCTCCAGTTACCCATCTATCAGGAAGACCATCATAAGACTGAGAGCTGGCCTACGCGTTTTTTTGGACTTACTATACCGTTTTGGGACATTATTGTTATCATTTTCACTTTTTGGACTTTTTTTGGTACACATTTTCTAACATATAGTATGTTTTTGTATATATATATATATATACTATATCATATTAGGATTAATTTAGTTATTTGTTTTTGCCTGACATTTGTCTAGTTGATAGGCTTTAAGAGGCGCCCCCTAAGGGCAGTAATACACACTGGTGTGCATTACTCCCTCATTTTATCCACCACTTGATATATATTGTAAAACTCATCTTCTTTATTATAATATTAATACTATACTATACTTTTGCACAGTACTGTATATAATATATATATATATATATATATATATATTAATAAATAGAACATATTCTTCTATGTGAAGAACATTGGAATGTAAAATATTAATATTTCATATGTATAGAGAGTGGTGTGTGTGCAGCAAACACACCACGCCCTTAGGGGGCGCTTCCTCAGTATCAACTAAGAAGTATGGATTGTTGTAAGTCTAGTGAATACAAGATTATGCAATTAGATACACTAATATCCCTAACAAAGGGGGATGACAGATATAAATCTAAAATATCAGAGAAATAATAAAAGCATAAAAATCAATAAAAAAACAATAATAATAACAGACAATAATATTGTCAGTAATGGCAGTAGTTAAAAATAAAAAAATGAAATAATATAAAAAACATATAAAAAATCAGAAATAACTGTGGTAGTCTTTATAACCAAAGTGTTGTAGATCCAAACGGTAAGGCAGCACTCTGTCAAAGGATGGCTATCCTGATGTATAGAATCTAAAAAAAGAATAAAAAACAGAGGCGCCAACATGGCCTAATATCGCCCATACAAGGTATAATAACAGCACATAGGAATGTGAATACTCACAAACATAAGGCACCCGTTGGTGCTAGTAGAGCAGGCTGGAAACTTAACAGTGATCCAGCACACTGAATCCTTGGCACAGAAACAGTCCTGATTCCTCTGGAAATCCAGTATTCAGGTTCCTATAGGTGTATAAGAAGACACACCAACATGGTCCAATATCGTCAGGACAAGGAAAAAATCGCCCCAAATAAATGCACTTACTAGAGGGTAAGCACCAGCAGGTGCAGATGCAGCAAACTGGAACCAAATCGTCGCCCAGTAGACTATAGTACAACGATCCTCAGCATGAACCAGGAACAGTAGAGAAATATCGCAAAGGGTGATATGAACCACAAAAGCAACTGTATATAAAAAATTAAAAAGTCTTTATTAACACAGCGACACGTTTCTCAGCCTACTCAGGGCTGTTTCATCAGGCTATAACAAACATTGTGATACACTTGCTATTTAACAGAAAACTAAAAAACAGGATACTCTTGTGATTGGATAATTAGTTCAATTGCTGCACCTGTCTGTAATCACCTTTGTATGGTTGTTTAGGTAACCATTGTAAACACATGTAGATAGAAAGGTATCTGACATTGTCATATCTCATTGTGGTACAATATACATCATACATATAATAGAAAGTGACATAATGCATAATAAATGTACTAAACAGGATACAAGAGTATCCTGTTTTTTAGTTTTCTGTTAAATAGCAAGTGTATCACAATGTTTGTTATAGCCTAATGAAACAGCCCTGAGTAGGCTGAGAAACCCGTCGCTGTGTTAATAAAGACTTTTTAATTTTTTATATGCACTTGCTTTTGTGGTTCATATCACCCTTTGCGATATTTCTCTACTGTTCCTGGTTCATGCTGAGGATCGTTGTACTATAGTCTTCTGGGCGACGATTTGGTTCCAGTTTGCTGCATCTGCACCTGCTGGTGCTTACCCTCTAGTAAGTGCATTTATTTGGGGCCAATTTTTCCTTGTCCTGACGATATTGGACCATGTTGGTGTGTCTTCTTATACACCTATAGGAACCTGAATACTGGATTTCCAGAGGAATCAGGACTGTTTCTGTGCCAAGGATTCAGTGTGCTGGATCACTGTTAAGTTTCCAGCCTGCTCTACTAACACCAACGGGTGCCTTATGTTTGTGAGTATTCACATTCCTATGTGCTGTTATTATACCTTGTATGGGCGATATTAGGCCATGTTGGCGCCTCTGTTTTTTATTCTTTTTAGATTAATATTTCATGTTGGGTTAGGCCACTTAAGAAAATGCAATCATATTACAAGTTGAAAGTAAACACGACTGAAGACCTTGCGTAAAGGGTTAGGGCTAAATAAAAAGTTGCACCAATCACAACATCAATACATTAAAATAAAGTGTTACACTCATATATATGTACATTATCTGATAAAAATTATTCACATAAATATTCAAATTAAAAAGATATAAGGGTTCAAAGGTATATGGTATATGCCAAAGTATTTGAATGGAATAGGCTATAATGTACATATACATACATATACATGTCTAAATATGTGTATGTAAGTATATAAATGATTCACATAAATATTCAAATTAAAAAGTTATAAGGGTTCAAAGGTAGATATTATATGACAAGGTACTTAAATGGAAAAGGCTATAATGTATATATACATATATACATTTCTAAATATGTATATATAAGTATAGCAAAAGATAGAAGACAGCACTCTCTGGTCTTAAATACAAAGGTTGTTTTATTTGTAGTGACGTTTCAGGGAAAGCTTCCCCTTCCTCAGACTCTGAGTCTGAGGAAGGGGAAGCTTTCCCTGAAATGTCACTACAAATAAAACAACCTTTGTATTTAAGACCAGTGAGTGCTGTCTTCTATATTTTGCTATTATTACCCACATTCATGCACCCTGGCAAATCGTGATACTGTTCGTGAGAGTGCACTTGTCCTATTAACCTATATACATATATATATATATATATATATATATATATATATATATATATATATATATATATATATATATATATATATATATATATATATATACTGTATATATAAAGTAGCCATCTTTTGTTCTTTGGATATATATATATATAGTATATATTTATAGGTATATATGTGTATACATGTGTATTTATGTGTTTATATATGTATATATGTACTATATACACATATAAACACATAGGGGCCCATTTATCAAGCTCCAAACGGACTCGCCAGAAACAGTAGTTATGAAGCAGCGGTCTAAAGACCGCTGCTCCATAACCCTGTCCGCCTGCTCTGATGAGATGGACAGGAATCACCGCAATTCAACCCGATCAAATACGATCGTGTTGATTGACACCTCCCTGCTGGCGGCTCTTGTGAGCTGCTGGTGTAATGCTGAATACGGAGAGCGTATTGCTCTCCGCATTCAGCGAGGTCTTGCGGACCTGATCCGCACTGTACATATACTGTACATCTTGCGAATGTGGGATCCAATACTTGGGACGCACCTCTAGGAAAATAAAAAGGAGATGGGGTGAGCATTTCAGAAATATTAAGAATGGCTCACTAAAACATAGTGTATCCAGACACCTTGTACATCATTATGGTAATAAAGACTGTAAAATGAAGATCACTCCATTGGAAGAAATCCCTATTAAGATTGGTACCAATAGATTACAGAAATTGAGACAGAGGGAAACATATTGGATATACAAATTTAGATCGTTGTTTCCCTCTGGGCTTAATGAGAATATTGATATGGCAGCTTTTTAGATTTTTTTTCTACAAAATCATTTCATGATAATATAACACTAGGGAGGATTTGTCCAACATGTATACCTAGGTATTTAGGAGATATTTACTCTTAGAATTCACATAGATGCAAAATCAAACTATAATCCATAAAGCGATAAGATCAGATAATATTACCACTATCCAACTATCACTACATCACCAGACTTCACAATTAGTCAAGTACACAGTTATTTCCTTCACAAGATTTAATCAACCTCAGTGGAGTATAAAATATATATTTGGTTAAGCTTGTACTACCTATCAATTCACATATATGATAACTTACACCTCTATCCACTGAGTGATAGTATTAGGTAGTACCACTTTAATTTAATTGGTGTTCTCATCACCATTCCACTAAAAATGTAGGACACACCATATCTTTCACAAGGTTTGATTGACTTCAGTGGGGGACAGAATATATATATAAATATTAGTAGGTGTATATTAATACACACCAACTTCACCATCACGGATAGAGTGACTTGAGATATCAACTTTGGATGGTGGATAGTTTAGATTAAAATCACAATTATATTGATTACTAAACACATATTATTATCATTTTGAAATCAAATAGTTTTTCATTTGAAGACACGTCTTGAAGCATGTTAATAAGGGCAAGCAAGGTTATCAGATATACATATAACTCACAAAGGAACTCTATTGCATACACAATGAAGCTTGTTGCCATTTAGGTGTTGAGATTCCTTAGCCTCGCGTGCAGAGGGGTGTCAATTAAAATATTAAACATTCCCCCTTCTTTATTACAGAACTTTATTCAGAAACGTAACAATCGGCTTCTATATAACACATAACAAAATGTTTATTTTAAGTGGTTGATGATATCATTAAATATAAAAAGTATGATATCTGTATCAGATATGATTCGCTTTTCTGTTAATGGATTTATTCGTGTGTCAACGGCACTTTTCTTAAGAGACAATTTGTCAAGCACTGTTTATTTAAATTTTTAGGTTGATTTTTTTTTTTTTTTTTTTAAATAAGTTTTTTATTGGGTGACAATTCAACAACATTCACAAACTGATGTCAGATGGTAACAATAAACCTGATAAGCATAAGGTAATTCCAAAGGTTCTTCCCTTTCCCCCCCTCCCCCATTTGACAAAAACCATCTCACCTTTATAACTATCTTCTTCCCCGAAGTCCCCCTCCCCCCCAGCATAAGGCCACTGAAATGCTCCACCCTCCCCCCTTTTTTCAACATTTCTTTGTCTTCATTATTTTAGATCTTTTAAACTGTTAGAAACTCCTACCAGCTGTGACTCAATTTCGAGCGTGCTCTGCATTTAAATACCTTCAAAGTTTGATGATTAGCAGTTAACTCCTCCTTCCCCTGGGACCCGCTTTCTCCTGTTTATAAGTTTTACAGTATTTTCCATTCCCCTCTCAGTTGTGCTGTTAGTATGTATTCTGAGTTGCGAAAAGGGTATATTATTTGTTTTTGCACCTGTTCTGGCTGCTGTAGAATCAGCTTTTCTCATTTTCTCATGAATGCTTTGACCCTTGCTTTGGCGTCTCCCATAGTGTCAAACTGCTCTATTGTCATCTGCTGCAACAGCGACCTTTTGAGCTGTCCTAGTGTTGGCGGGTCTCTTTTTCTCCATTCTTTGAGAATTAATTTCCTTGCTGTGAGAATTATGTTATATATAAGTAGCTTCTGTGTGCCTAGTTTAACTGGAAAGTCTAGGAGCACTATGGCTCTTCCATCCAGTTTGACCTTAGTAGAATTTATCTTGTTTATACATCTTTCAGTCATGGCCCAAAATTTTGTCAGTAGTGGGCAAGTCTCGAGTAAATGTGTATAGTCAGGGTTTGGTTCTCGACATTTGATACAAACATTATCCGCGTCTTTCACCCACTTACTGTATACCCTACTATGTGCCCTATGAATTGTTTTGGTATGCATTTCCCTTATGTCAGCTCCTATGGTGGCTTTTCTGACCTTTTCTACGCTCTTCATGATTTGTTCCTCTGAAATCTGTGTCTGCAAGATATCTGACCATTTGTCACTCAGGCATGTCCTGTGTCTCTGGTTTGGTATGTCTATTAACATTTTATAGATAGGTAAAACAGAGTGGCTGCCTTGTGAAGTCATGGAGACTAGTCTAGATATCGGGTCAGTGTGTTCTGTAAAGTTTATGTGTTTCTGTAGTTGTGTCACATAGTGTTTGATTTGCAGATATGCAATGTGGTGTTGTCTAGGTAGTGAGTAATCTTTCTGTAGGTCTTGGAATGTATGGATTAGTCCATTAATTTCCAACACCAACTGTTTAACCGAGTTTAAACCTTTGTCTTTCCATTGTTTGAATGGTTTAGTCGTCAGTCCTGCAGGGAAATCCGGGTTCCCTCCTATGGGTAAGAATTTTGTGTGCGTATGTGATACCCCCATCCACCTGTACATTTTCTTCCAGGCCATAATTGATTCTACAAAAAGGGGAGAGTCTTTGGTCATTATATGTATTTTGTGAGTCTCCATGTGTGGTAACATTGCTAATGATCATGGCTGTACCATACTACTCTCTATATCCTTATGTGTGAAGTGGTTTGTGTTACTTAGCCAGTCTAGAAAATACTTGCTAGACATAGCCCAATTATAGAGTTCCAAATTCGGCAATCCAAGGCCCCCCGATTGAACCGAACACATGAGTTTCTCCAAACTGAGCCTGTGTTTTTTCCCTGACCATATGAAGTTTGAGAATTGTGTGTTTAAATGTTTCAAATCTTTCTTATGTAATAGCATAGTGATCATTTGGAAGGTGTACATGATCTTAGGAAACAGAATCATTTTTATCAGGCATATCCTGCCCGACACCGACACCGGTAATGTCTTCCAATTTCTGAGATCCTCTACGATTTTACTAATGATCAGGTTGTAGTTAAGTGTGTACCACCTGGAGGGGTCTTTTGATAAGCTTATCCCCAAGTATTTAATAGTATTGTCTAGTATTTTACATTTGAATCCTAGGGAATCACTATGGTCAAATGGGGAGAGCCACAGAATTTTGCTTTTATCTCTATTAATTTGGTACCCCGAGATCTTGCGAAATTCCTCAATAATAAACATCAACCGTGGTGTTTCTCTTTCTGGATCTGATATGAACAGCACCATATCGTCCGCATATAACGATAGGTGCAATGTCGCCTGTCCTACTCTTATTCCTTGCATTTCATTTCTAATTCTATGGACCAACGGCTCCATTGCCAAGTCAAAGAGGAGAGGGGACAGGGGACAACCCTGCCTCGTTCCTCTCCCCAGTTGAAATCTTGGGGAGAGCGTTCCATTGATGATTACCGCTGCCTGCGCTGACATATAGATGCTGGTGATCGACCCGAAGAAGGGGCCCCGAATTCCACATCTGGACAACGTGTGGAATAAGTGATCCCACAACACCTTATCAAAGGCCTTCTCCGCATCGATCGCCAGCATGCACGCTTTTTGTGGTTGAGTGTCTGTTGTAATACTAATTGTACTTTTCTGATGTTGAGGACTGATGATCTACCCTTGACAAATCCTGTCTGATCACTGTGGATCAGGGATGGTATTATGGTTGCTAATCTGTTGGCCAGTATTTTAGTGAAGATTTTATAATCACTATTTAATAGTGATATGGGTCTATATGATTCTCTAGCTGTGGGGTCCCTCCCTGGTTTTGGAAGGACGCAAATGTGTGCCTCTGTGAAACGTTCACTCAGTACCTCCCCTCCTGTTATTTTATCAAAAAGTGTTTCTAAGGTGTTTGATACCTCCTCTCCCATCAGTTTGTAAAATGCGTTGGGTAAACCATTGGGCCCTGCCGTCTTGTTTAAAGGGAGGTGTCCAATTGTCTTGTGTATTTCCTGCACTGTGATCGGTGCATTCAAGTGTTGGAGATTCTCTTCGGTGATTTGGGGCAATTTTATCCCCTCCCAGAACTGTTCCCTGTTTTCCCTATCTACTGAATGTGGTGTGTATAATTCTGAGTAGTATTCACTGAATACCTGCTGTTTTTCAGATTCCGTAATCAAGGATTTGCCTTGAATCTTCAAGGTCGGTATTACGTTAGGTTTTCTTACTAGCCTAGTAATATTGGCTAGGGTGCTACTTATCCTGTTACCATATCTGTAAAAACGTGCCCTCGCTTTAGTCATGGTTCCCTTAGCATTTTGAAGTAGAAATATGTCTCTCTGCATTTTGACCCTGGTGTACTTTTGTCTGTTCTCTGCGTTAGGGGATCTAAGATATTTATTATACGCGTTCGTGACTTGTCATAATAGTAGGTCCTCTCTTTGTTTGTACTTCCTGTTAACCCCTGATGCGTATGCCATGATTACTCCTCTTAGAATCGCTTTTGCGGTATCCCAGAATAGGGCCGGTGTTGATATGTGTGCTTTGTTAGCGTCTGCGTAGTGCAACCATTCCCCCTTAAGGTGATTTAGGAGATTGGGATCCCTGTATAAATAATATGGGAATTTACACCCATCCCTTTTGGGTCGTCTGGAGCCCACCGCTATTGACAGTGATATTGGTGCGTGGTCTGACAGTGTGACCGTGTCAATTTTAGTGTCCAGAATCTGCGTGCTCATGGTGGATATGAGAAAGAAGTCTATCCTTGATAATGTCTGTTTTGATGGTGAAATGCATGTGAAGTCTCTATTATCTGGATGTCTCGCCCTCCAGATGTCTGTCAGGTTCAGTGCCCTTTTAAATTTATTCAGTATCCTGGTTTCTCTCTTACAGTATGTGGCTGGGTGGTGTTTATTCCCAGGAATGTCTGGATTATGGAATCTGTCTGCCGGTACCTGTGGGGCTATGTTAAAATCTCCCACTACAACTAAAGGCTTCTCCGTATGTAGTAGTCATTTCCCCTGTAGTATCTGCCAGAACTCAGCCTTTTTGTTTAAGGGGCCATATAGTCCACAGAGAGTGAATGCTACTTGTTCCAGTTCTATATTTAGGATGATATATCTACCCTCATTGTCTATCTCCCTATGTGTTATCTTGTATGGTAACTGTTTCCTGAATAGAATGGCCACCCCCCTGGCTCTTTTAGCCTCATATGGTGTGAAAGTGACCTCTTCGACCCAATTTTGTTGGAATTTTCTGTGTTCCACTTGGGATAAATGTGTTTCCTCCATTACTGCAATGTCAGCTCTTTGTTTTTTAAAATATTTAAGAATTGCCTTTCTCTTTATGGGTGACGTGATGCCACCCACATTCCATGCTACAATCTTAATCTGATCTAGTGTCATTGTACAGTGAACGCTGTGTATCACTTGTGTTGTGTTATGTAAAATGTGCTATGCTCTGATAAGCGCTTACCCGTACTGTATTCAAGATGATTATTTTGAGATACATATAGCCTACTTGATCACCTTTTCTGTATATTGTAGCGAGGTCCCAGAGGAGGCCCTGAACTGAGTCCAACCTGCTTGTAGAAGACAAGAGAAAAACAGTTTGAACAATAAATTTATACAAATACCGTATTTCCCCAAGTCCCAACCTTCTTAATCTGTGCAAAAGCAACGATAACTTGAACAGAAATCACTCTTTTTTTTTTTTTTAAGTAACAAACCCTCCTCCCCCCCCCAATTACTTGAACTGTGATACTTATTTGAAGCTGTCCATTTCTTTGCCTTATTATAGTCCTTAAGTGAAGACCTTTGATATTTCTTTTTTCTTTTCCTGCGAGACTTGTAGTGGACCCTGCCATGTTTTGTGTAATGTCTCTTCCTAGAAGAGTTTTAGTTCAATTTTCACGGCACTTCCACTTGACATTGTTCCTCTTCAACCTGATGGTTTTCACCTCCTTCCACTTGCCGCAGATACTTCTGCACTTGACCAGTTGATTCAAAGAGTCTTGGGCCCTGAGGTGTTTGAATCCTTAGTTTTGCTGGATACAAAAGTGCCACTGTCATTCCTTTTTCCATAAGCTGTCTGTAATATGGAGAGAACTCCCTTCTCTTCCTGGTCACTTCTGCCCAATAGTCTTGGAAGAAGTGCAGTTTCTTGCCCTCATGCTGAATGGGCCCAACTTGTCTGTATGCTCTCAACAGTTGTACTTTATCTTTAAAATTTAGATATTTAATCATAACTTGCCGAGGTGGTGTGTCTCTGTTATCCATTTCTCTTACCCTCCCAACTCTATGGGCTCTCTCCACTGTGCATGGTATATTAGCCTCTGTGAGCTGTAATATTTGCGGTAATGTGACTTCTGCAAAGCGGATTAATTCGATGCCAGGGACTGCAACCCCACAATCCGCAAGTTGTTCCTCCTCGACCTGTTTTCCAGGTCATCCAATCTTGCTAGTAGCACAGAATTTTGTCTCTGCAGTTGTGTAACATTTGTGGTGGTATCTCGTTGTCTGATCTCCGTATCAGTGATTCTTTGTTCGACCTGTGTCAGTCTTGTTGAGAATTGTTTAAACTCTGAAAATAAGGAGTCCATCCAATTTTGGAGTTGTTCAATCTTTGGGAGGAACAACGCAGATAACTGTGTGACTATGGGGTGAGTGTCTTTTAGTTGAGAGTATATTATAATATCCTCAGTCTTGGATTCTGCATGTATTTCTGCTAGGTGTCTTGTTTTGCGCTCTGCGTGCTTGTTCTTAGAAGCCATTGTCTCTGGGGTTTTTTGGAAACTGTGATAGTATTTGTGCATGCAGCAGACTGAGGGTTGTTCTCTTTATCAAATCAGGAATCTGACTAGTAGTAATTCCCAGGAGTGTGTGTGTGCCCCTTTGCTCAGCTGCACCACTTGTATGGATGGTCAATATTGTGGCATAATAGGAATATCTGGGATCCTGGGATTATGTATTTACCCCCCTAGCTAGATCTTGGTCTTCACTGTGTTATTTTTGTCGCTTCAGTTAACTGATTGTAAATGTATCGGGCCATGGGGGGAGTACTCCTCATCTTGTGGCCTCATTTCTGTATGTGAGTTGATTTTCCCCATTGCAATACTCTTTTGATGATCCTCCAAAACCCAGGTAGTGTGCTTTGCTTTATAGCCCCACTGATGTGAGTAATGAGATTCAGCTTTGAGGACTTATAACCTTTAGAACAAGTTTTCTGGCTGTTGTGTCTTTTTCTGCCACCAGATGGCTGTTTGAGGTCCTATAAATTGTTTCCCATGCACAGTGTGGCCTCCAGGGTGATATTCCCTCAAAGTACGTTTATTTTAAAGTATATAGACACAGTGTTGGCCCCCCAGCAATCGTCCCGTATGATTCTTAAGGGTGTGTTTCCTTTGTCGGTAGCGTTTATTTATTAATGTATTATTGTGCAGTTCTTGTTGCTCCACTTTAAATTTATCTCCCCTGCCGTGTCTATGAGATAGGTTGTCCCTCTTGTACTCACTGTCTCTTAGGTGCCAAGCGATCCCCCCTCACTGATTCCTGTGGCCCCTGCTGTTCTCCGGTGTTCCACCTCCGCTGTTCTGCCTTTTCCTTTCAGGCAAGATGGCGTCGGCGCTTCCGCGCCACTGATGATCTGACTTTCTGGCTGCTGGGGCGGTGATAAATCCCCTTGCGCTTCTTTGGCCGACACTGACCGGTCCCCAAGTGTTAAGGACCTTGGGGTCGTGTAAGGCTTGTGTGCTGGAGCAGATTGAGCGGCTTTTTGAAGTCTTATTGCCACTTCTTACCCAGAGCTCACAGTCTTTGCTGCCGCTTGTTAGCTCCGCCTCCCGGAAGTTCCCAGGTTGATTTATTTTGTTGTTTATTAACATATGAGAAATTTACAAATATATACATTTTAGTGATATAAGATACAAAATAATTTATATGATCTTATATGATTTATTTATCTGAAAATGTATGTAAATTTTTTGTGATTCTTCAATACACTGTCATTTGAATATTATATCTATATGTATATATACAAATGCTATTTTCCTAAGTTTAATTCAGATATATTATGTATCGTCTAACAAATCAGCTGATTATGATGTAACAGAGGACTTCGAGAATTTCCACCAATCAAGTAACACCTTGAGGTTTAAAAGTCCAGCTTCTACCAGTTGTTTTCTAAACTTGAAAAAGTTAGTATCATACCAGTGAAACGTGCGTTGGATTTTTGTGCACATTTGCAATACCTCACGGTCAGAACTTAAGAGCTTCTGGATGATTACAAATTGTAAAAATATTTGGCTATTTGCTTTTGCCGGTTTGTCTAATGCTCATTCAGTATCTGACTAATGCAGTCTGTTTTTCTGTCCTTGCTTTTAATAAAATATTTTAACTACTATATCCTGGAAGTATCCTTGTGAACCGTGGGGCTTTATACCTACCTGCAACATCACTAAGAGCTTAGTTATAGCTCTCTTCAATGTGAGTATTGTTCCCTGTGGGATTAGATTAGTTGATCCATACATACTTCACTATGGCCTAGATTTAGAGTTTGGCGGTAGCCGTGAAAACCAGCGTTAGAGGCTCCTAACGCTGGTTTTAGGCTACCGCCGGTATTTGGAGTCAGTCAGGAAAGGGTCTAACGCTCACTTTTCAGCCGCGACTTTTCCATACCGCAGATCCCCTTACGTCAATTGCGTATCCTATCTTTTCAATGGGATCTTTCTAACTCCGGTATTTTGAGTCGTGTCTGAAGTGAGCGTTAGAAATCTAACGACAAAACTCCAGCCGCAGAAAAAAGTCAGTAGTTAAGAGCTTTCTGGGCTAACGCCGGTTTATAAAGCTCTTAACTACTGTGCTCTAAAGTACACTAACACCCATAAACTACCTATGTACCCCTAAACCAAGGTCCCCCCACATCGCCGCCACTCGATTACACTTTTTTAACCCCTAATCTGCCGACCGCCACCTACGTTATCCTTATGTACCCCTAATCTGCTGCCCCTAACACCGCCGACCCCTGTATTATATTTGTTAACCCCTAATCTGCCCCCCACAACGTCGCCGCCAGCTACCTACAATAATTAACCCCTAATCTGCCGACCGCAAAGCGCCGCTACTTACGTTATCCTTATGTACCCCTAATCTGCTGCCCCTAACACCGCCGACCCCTATATTATATTTATTAACCCCAAATCTGCTCCCCACAACGTCGCCTCCACCTGCCTACACTTATTAACCCCTAATCTGCCGAGCGGACCGCACCGCTATTATAATAAAGTTATTAACCCCTAATCCGCCTCACTAACCCTATAATAAATAGTATTAACCCCTAATCTGCCCTCCCTAACATCGCCGACACCTAACTTCAAACATTAACCCCCTGCCGACTGGAGCTCACCGCTATTCTAATAAATTTATTAACCCCTAAAGCTAAGTCTAACCCTAACACTAACACCCCCCTAAGTTAAATATAATTTAAATCTAACGAAATAAATTAACTCTTATTAAATAAATTATTCCTATTTAAAGCTAAATACTTACCTGTAAAATAAATCCTAATATAGCTACAATATAAATTATATTTATATTATAGCTATTTTAGGATTTATATTTATTTTACAGGTAACTTTGTATTTATTTTAACCAGGTACAATAGCTAAAATAGTTAAAATAATTACAAAATTACCTGTAAAATAAATCCTAACCTAAGTTACAATTAAACCTAACACTACACTATCAATAAATTAATTAAATAAAATACCTAAAATTACCTACAATTAAATCTAACACTACACTATCAATAAATTAATTAAATACAATATCTACAAATAAATACAATGAAATAAACTAACTAAAGTACAAAAAATAAAAAAGAACTAAGTTACAAAAAATAAAAAAATATTTACAAACATCAGAAAAATATTACAACAATTTTAAACTAATTACACCTACTCTAAGCCCCCTAATAAAATAACAAAGACCCCCAAAATAAAAAAATGCCCTACCCTATTCTAAATTACTAAAGTTCAAAGCTCTTTTACCTTACCAGCCCTGAACAGGGCCCTTTGCGGGGCATGCCCCAAAGAATTCAGCTCTTTTGCCTGTAAAAAAAACACATACAATACCCCCCCCCCAACATTACAACCCACCACCCACATACCCCTAATCTAACCCAAACCCCCCTTAAATAAACCTAACACTAAGCCCCTGAAGATCTTCCTACCTTATCTTCACCATACCAGGTTCACTGATCGATCCAGAAGAGCTCCTCCGATATCCTGATCCAAGCCCAAGCGGGGGGCTGAAGATGTCCATGATCCGGCTGAAGTCATCATTCAAGCGGGAGATGAAGAGGTCCATGATCCGGCTGAAGTCATCATCCAAGCGGGAGCTGAAGAGGTCCATGATCCGGCTGAAGTCTTCTATCAACGGCATCTTCAATCTTCTTTCTTCCGGATCCATCTTGCAGACCTCCAACGCGGAACATCCTGCTGGCCCGACGGACTACCGACGAATGAAGGCTCCTTTAAGGGACGTCATCCAAGATGGCGTCCCTCGAATTCCGATTGGCTGATAGGATTCTATCAGCCAATCAGAATTAAGGTAGGAAAATTCTGATTGGCTGATGGAATCAACCAATCAGAATTAAGTTCAATCCGATTGGCCGATCCGATCAGCCAATCAGATTGAGCTCGCATTCTATTGGCCTCCAGGGTGATATTCCCTCAAAGTACGTTTATTTTAAAGTATATAGACACAGTGTTGGCCCCCCTAGCAATCGTCCCGTATGACTCTTAAGGGTGTGTTTCCTTTGTCGGTAGCGTTTATTTATTAATTTATTATTGTGCAGTTCTTGTCGCTCCACTTTATTTTAAATTATAATAGCGGTGCGGTCCGCTCGGCAGATTAGGGGTTAATAAGTGTAGGCAGGTGGAGGCGACGTTGTGGGGGGCAGATTAGGGGTTAATAAATATAATATAGGGGTCGGCGGTGTTAGGGGCAGCAGATTAGGGGTACATAGGGATAATGTAAGTAGCGGCGGTTTACGGAGCGGCAGATTAGGGGTTAAAAATAATATGCAGGGGTCAGCGATAGTGGGGGCGGCAGAATAGGGGTTAATAAGTGTAAGGTTAGGGGTGTTTAGACTCGGGGTACATGTTAGGGTGTTAGGTGCAGACGTAGGAAGTGTTTCCCCATAGACAACAATGGGGCTGCGTTAGGAGCTGAACGCGGCTTTTTTGCAGGTGTTAGGTTTTTTTTCAGCTCAAACAGCCCCATTGTTTTCTATGGGGGAATCGTGCACTAGCACGTTTTTGAGGCTGGCCGCGTCCGTAAGCAACTCTGGTATCGAGAGTTGCAGTGGCGTTAAATATGCCTGTACGCTCCCTTTTTGGAGCCTAACGCAGCCATTCTGTGAACTCTCAATACCAGAGTTATTTAAAAGGTGCGGCCAGAAAAAAGCCAGCGTTAGCTACGCGGGTCGTTACCGACAAAACTCTAAATCTAGCCGTATATTTGTCCTTTTTGAGTGTGGAGTGCCATATAGACAGGGAGCACAGTAAGTGTCGGGGACAATGGAAGGAGTAAACAGGGCCAACAGCTCTCCACTCCCTGCGAGCAGGGGAGGTGGGGAGAGGGGAGCTGTGGGCAATCAAGAGAAGGGGTAATAGGGGAGGAGGAATAGAGATAGGCCAAGGGAGGGTCAAGAGAGGGGGTAGGGATAGATATAAGAGCTTACCTTTTCCCAGCAGCATCAGTTCACTTTGTTTTATGTCTCTCTTGCATTGTCGGGTCTGGTTAGTTGCTGGAGGTTTTTTTCAAAGTATCATGGATCATGGAAGCAGGAAGCAGAGGCCACCAAAAAGATTGCAGGACAACGTGGTGACCATCCAGCTACATAGGAGGAGCAAAAGAGTAGCAGATGAGTATTAAACAAGCTCAAAATTGTTCCCATCCTTCCCCCCTCTCCCTGAGGTTCTCCAGCCTTCCTGCCCTCTTCTTCTCCCTCCTCTATTGCATCTTTGGTACCTTCCTATAGATTTAGCTCCCCCGGTGATAGCCCGTCTCTGGTGTCCTACCCCATGTCCAGGTCCCCCTCCCCGGGCCATCAGTCTCTTCTCAGTCCCTCCCACACCAAAGTATGTCTCCCCCGTAAATCTGCTGCCCATCACTCGCCCAGAACAGTAGTAAAAAACAATTGTCAGTCGGCCTCCACGGCGCAGGGCCAGCTAGGAGCAATCATGGTCGACGCATTTTCAACCCCTCCTCCTTCATGCCTCAACCGAACCGACCAAGGTCATCATTCCGGTGGCGGCGGTGGGCAAAAATAGCCTTCCTTCTCGCAGGGGAGCGGAGGATAAGGCTTGTTCCTCCATTGAAGTAGCAAAAAAGGGGAGAGGAGCACAAAGATAATGTGATGCAAATAATTTATTCGTAACAAAGGCGCCATAGCGCAAAGTAAAAAACTACACACAAGTGGAAGGGATAATAACCCCGGGGTTAAGAATACAGAGGGTTTAAAAGCTGTCAGAATGTCGGGCTGACGCGTTTCGACTTATCGAAACTCCTAGCCTTAGCTAAAACTGAACAATGCACTGTTTTAAAATGACAGCTCTGCCTCCCATTGGACGGTGGGTACACACCCCTTTCTCCATCTAGTCCAATGGGATCTTTCAAAAAACGATGTGCTCACTCAGATGTTTACACTAAATCACATCTAATGCTATATGTAGGTCCTAGTGCCATAATTATTCTCAGTGGAATATTGGTTTTAGCAAGGTCTATGTGGAATGTTAAATATGTGGAACTACCCAATGTGTGTATAATGAAGAAATGCTATCCTGTCGTAAGCTGAATATCCAGCTATGCTATCATGAGAGGGGTGCTCTGTATACTCCCATGGAATACACTATCTCTATAAAACTTTAAATATTGGTTCACGGACCAAAGAGCCCCAAAGTAGCCTGTAAACACTCACTTCCCCACACAGGATCATACTCAAAGCAAGGGGATGGGGGAGAGGAAACTAGTAAAAAGGGTGCTGGGAAGTACAGGGATGCGGTTTGTCACACACTCTACTGTCTCAGTGGTGAGGGGGAGAGAAAGGAAGGGGGAGAGGGGAAGGGGAGTTGGGAGGGAGAGGAAAAGACCAATAAAGCACACTAGCGTGTATAATGCAATATTATGTGTAATGAGTGTTGCTCTATGTAGGGGATAATTGTGTAATTGAAAATTATTAAATATATAGGAAATGAACACACAACTTGTAAACTTAAACAGGTAAATAGACCTAGAAAAGGGGAGAAAAATCGAATCAAATCCATCATCGGATATAAAAAACCCTCATAACACTCATTACACATAATATTGCATTATACACGCTAGTGTGCTTTATAGGTCTTTCCCTCTCCCTCCCCACTCCCCCCCCCCCCCTCTCCCCCTCACCACTGAGACAGTAGAGTGTGTGACAAACCGCATCCCTGTACTTCCCAGCGCCCCTTTTACTAGTTTCCTCTCCCCCATCCCCTTTCTTTGAGTATGATCCTGTGTGGGGAAGTGAGTGTTTACAGGCTACTTTGGGGCCCTTTGGTCAGTGAACCAATATTTAAAGTTTTATAGAGATAGTGTATCCCATGGGAGTATACAGAGCACCCCTCTCATGATAGCATAGCTGGATATTCAGCTTACGACAGGATAGCATTTCTACATTATACACACATAGGGTAGTTCCGCATATTTAACATTCCACATAGACCTTGGTAAAACCAATATTCCACTGAGAATGATTATGGCACTAGGACCTACATATAGCATTAGATGTGATTTAGTGTAAACATCTGAGTGAGCACATCGTTTTTTGCAAGATCCCATTGGACTAGATGGAGAAAGGGGTGTGTACACGCCGTCCAATGGGAGGCAGAGCTGTCATTTTAAAACAGCACATTGTTCAGTTTAAACTAAGGCTAGGAGTAAGGCGATAAGCTGAAATGCGTCAGCCTGACATTCTGACTGCTTTTAAACCCTCTGTCATCTTAGCCCCGGGGTTATTATCCCCTCCACTTGTGTGTAGTTCTTGACTTTGCGCTACGGTGTTTTTGTTACAAATAAATTCTTTGCATCACATTATCTTTGTGCTCCTCTCCCCTTTTTTTGCTACTTCATATATTAGGCAGCGAGCAGATGTTAACCCTCCCCCCTCCTCTCCTAAGCAGCCACCAGGGGTATCAATGCGGTTTAGACCCCCCATCCCCACTCAGATAAGGGTATTGTTTGCATTCAGGGGGGCCCCATGTCCCCTCCCAGTTTGAACCCCTTCTGTTCAGACCATGCCTCCTGCAAAAGGGACTGTTACCACTACAATAAGGGAAGAGATTTCCATAACGGTGTGTGGCACATCCCCCAGTATCCTTACCCCCTCCCACCTCCACCTTCTCTCTGCTCTACCCCCACTAGGATTCTCCCCTCCCCCACTAGGATTCTCCCAAACCCTCTATGTTTGGCCCCTCCCCCACTTACTATCTCCACAGCAATACAGGGGACACCACAAGAATGGGAGTGCTCCGAAAGTGATGCAGGTACAGTTTATGACCGCAGAGGGGGTACAGAGGACAACGCATACCACAGATGGATGCAGTCAAGATGGGATAATCAGGGATCATCCGGTCAGTCCTAAGGGCCTGAGTGAGTATAAGGATTTATGTGATATAAGTGAGCTAAAATCCTTATCTGAGTCGGATTCAGAAAGTTCTGGTTCTGACTCTGATTCAGATGGGGGTGGGGACAGGAGGTCCAAGTGTGATAAAATTCTTAAAATGCTGCTAAAAATGAGAAAAAAAACCAAGCAGAGTCCAATAACTAAACAAAAGGGGGACATACCAGGTGTGAACGCACATAACACCACATGGGAAACTAGCAAAAAAATAGAATTGGGGGGGAACTACTAACGCATCAGATAGACCAGGAATTCCATGCAAACTGAATCCATTATTGGATAATTTGAAACAAAAAACAATAAGGAAAGCAAGGCTGAGCCATTACATAGATGTGTTCCAATTAACCAAGGAGGCAGAGAAGGATATGGATAAAAAAGGTAATAGATCGCTAAGAAAAATGATGCCCCTAGGAGGGACATGTGCAATGGATGAAGGGTTTTCTAATATATGCAGCATGCTACTTGAAAGATAGACCCACACAGGGGAGAGCCTGGCTAGATATATGCATACCATATTGGAGGTATACACAACCTTAGGAGGTCAGGCGTGGAGGGATTATGACACTGAGTTTAGGAAAAGGCTAGCTTCAAATATTTTGGGAGAAAGGAATTGAACATGTGGACTAGACTAGTTAAACCAGACAATAACCAAAGGCAGAAGGGGAGTTATTATCTTAATGGATTAGGAAATAGCACACCGGATGACGGAAATAAAAAGATATGCTGGGCATACAACGACAAAAATGTGACAGACAAAATTGCAATTTTAAACATGCATGCAGATACTGTAAGGGAGCTCTCCCAGGAGCAGACTGTAATAGAAATGCCAGGCGGCCCTTTCAGCCCACGCAGGGCAAGGGAACCAGCCAGTCCTAAACAAACTAACCCCATCCAACTATACACCCCGCTCCATATCCCAATAATTGTAAAAATGCAGCAAACCTACGAAATTAAAAAAATAGCCACCATTCTGACAAAGTCATTCACAAACGGTTTCTGTATACCAACCCAAGGGGAGATAAAAAACGGAAAATCCCGTAATTTAATATCAGCTTACCAATACCCTGAGGTGGTGAGAGAAAAAATTACAAAAGAGGTTAAGTTGGGAAGGGTAGCGGGTCCGTTTAAAAAGCCACCATTAATCAATATGATAATTTCAGCAGTGGGGGTAGTGCCAAAAAGAGAGCAAGGAAAGTTTAGACTCATCCATCATTTGTCCATGCCCAAAGGTACTTCAGTAAATGACGCAATTGATGAACAGCTATGTTCTGTGAAATATCAATCCTTCGACCAGGCAGTCCAAATGATTAAAGCATTAGGACCGGGGGCGGAATTGGCAAAAATAGACATTGAAGGAGCCTTTAGGTTACTACCGTTACACCCACAGAGCTATAGGGTGATGGGAATCAAATTTCAAGGGGAGTATTTCTATGACCGTTGTTCGCCAATGGGCTGTGCATATCCTGTGAGTTCAGTTCATTTATACATGACATGTTGGCAGGGAGAACAGGGTTAGTCAGTATAGCTCAGTATTTGGACGATTTTTTAATGGCAGGGGGAAGGGGAACTAAGCAATTGGGGGTCCCAATAGCACAGAAAAAGACAGAAGGACCAGTAACAACACTTACATTTCTGGGAATACAGATAGATACACGTGAGCAAAAGTGCAGCCTCCCTCAAGACAAGTTGGAAAAGTTGGGTAATCAATTAGGTAAGGCAAAATCATCAAGGTATCTAACACTCAAGGAAATGCAGTCACTGCTAGGGCTCCTAAACTTTACATGTAAGGTTATACCCATGAGTAGAGTTTTCAACAGGCGTATGGAACAAGCTACAGCAGGTTTTAATAACCCAAGAGACAACATAAAATTGACAAAGGAACTGAGGGAGGACATACAAATGTGGACAAAATCTATATCACAGTTTAACGGAGTTAGAATTTGGCAGGAAGGACCTCATTCCAACCAGGTACTACACTTGTTCACAGACGCAGCAGGTTCCCATGGGTTTGGGGCATATTTAAACGGATAATGGTGCACGGAGACATGGCCAGAAAATTGGGTGGAAATAGGAGCTACAAAAAATCTCACACTCTTGGAACTTTTCCCAATAGTGGTCACGGTGGATATTTGGCACCATCGCTTAAAGTGAAGGTAAAGTTTTGCGTTTTTGTAAGCTTTATTATATTAACCCTCTAGTATATAGTAAGATCGCTAACTTTTTAAAAATATTTTTATATATATGATTGTATAACAAACTGTTTGTATTTACTTCTCGGCCAGTCTTCGCTCCTCCCTCCATGTATTTCCGTGTTTTTTTACTCAATTACATACAGAGCGGTCCCACCCGCTCTATACGTACTTCAAAAGCGCGTTCCCGATGGACGGACAACTTGCGCATGCACACACCGTGCCGTACATGCAATTTGCACCTGCGTGACTGAAATCTGGAGCAAGCCCGGCTTGAAAGGGGGAGGAAGTAAAGCCGACGCATGCGCAGAACGTCAAGCAATGTTATGACGTCAAATGATGATTTAGCCAATAGTATGTCTGGGGCGGCCCAGACATACTATTGGCTAAATGAAGAACGTGACAGGACTGCCAAAAAAACAAAAAAAAAACGGGCTGTTTGTCTAACGATTAGAATTGGAGAGAAAAAAGCTGATAACTCGGTAAATATATAAAAATAACAAAACTGATGACTTAAAGTACCCTTAATTTTATATGTATTTACATTTGCAATAATCAAACCTTGTAAAGTTTACCTTCACTTTAAGAGACAAAAGTGTGAGATTTTGGATGGACAACATGAGTGTAGTGCATGCAATTAACAATTTTGGCATCAAACTATAAGCCAGTCATTAAACTGTTAAGGTTGTTGGTACTTAGGTGTATGCAAAATAACATCACATTTACAACAGAGCATCTGCCCGGGGTAAAAAACATATTAGCTGATGCGCTATCACGGGGAAAATGGGACAGCTTGCCTATGCTATCTTTGGCAGGTGGTGAATTTGAAAGCATCCTTGGGGATTTGGTAAAACAATCGCTGGCCCCCAGAACTTGGAACAATTACAGAAGGTACTGGGGGAATGGGTCAGAGACAGGTCAGCTCCCTAACGGCGCTCTGCGAATATATGGCTACACAAAAGAAGAGACAAAAGTGGGAGATTTTGGACGGACAACATGAGTGTAGTGCATGCAATTAACAATTTTGGCATCAAAATCTAAGCCAGTCATTAAACTGTTAAGGTTATTGGTACTTAGGTACTTAGGTGTATGCAAAGTAACATCACATTTACAGCAGCGCATGTGCCCAGGGTAAAAAACATATTAGCTAATGAGCTATCCCAGGGAAAATGGAACTTGTTCTGGAAAATGGCTCCTAATGCAGACAAAACTAGAACAGCATGCCCATGATACTGCGGAATTCCAGACACGTCAAAGTTACTCATAATCTATATACTATCAGCTACTAAACAATGTATTGTCCGAGCTTGGAAAAGGACAGGCCCCCATCAATTGATAGAAATCAGTGCGGCAATTGACCATATGGCTACAATGGAGAAGTACTACTACCAAATGGAAACTTATTGGTCTATCTGGGATACTTGGATATATCGACAAGTTCAAATTTAGACTTCAAATACGCTTAGTATACTATACGAAACTTAGTACAACTCTCTATTCCATCAACCTCATCCCCTTTACCTTTATATCTTTACCTACACCCCCCATATTTTCTTTTCTTTTTCCCCTGTATATTGCATATACAATAAAATTATTTAAAATATCCCTGAAAGGTCTAGTTGGATTCTCTTTTAATTTAGAGTAAACATCTCAATCTGATAATTGTCTCATGGCCTCCTTAACATATGCTTCATGATCTAAGAACACTGTTTCCAACCGTTTCCAAGGCCTTGACCACTATCTCTGTATTGACACTGAGAGATTTTTATTTTTAAGCCTATCTCTCTTTGTTTAAATGATAGATTGTTATCATCTTGTTTGAGTGTTTAACTCGCTCATCCAATAACCTAAGCTGTTCCTCAACTGTTTTATTGAAAAACATCCAGAACTCTTGATCATGCTTGTACTGGATAAAATGTACTTCGTTTTTTAAAATCTATTTCTGTCAACTATTGATTCATCAATGTCCTCCTTAGGATGTAAATCTCTCTCCCGAAGGAGTTGCTGAAAATCATTTACAGTACATGTCTCAGATTTTCTAAATTCAGTGGCTGATCCACAAATAATGTTTACGTAAGTTAAGGGGCCACACAAATGTATTCACATCAAGGATAGTATTAAATAAATCAAACCTACTAGTGGGAACAAAATTTAAACCTACGGATAAAACATCAATCACATCTTTAGACAATGAGGCCTATTTATGAAATGTCTGTCCGACATGATCCGATCAGCAGATCATGTCCGACAGACATCACTGAATGCGGAGAGCAATACGCTCTCCGCATTCAGCATTGCACCAGCAGCTCTTGTGAACTTGTGAATCAGCCTCTAGCAGGGGGGTGTCAATCAACACAATCGTATTGGATCGGGTTGATTTCTTCGCGATCTCTGTCTGCCTCCTCAGAGCAGAGAGGAAGGTTATGGAGCAGTTGGTCTTTAGACCACTGCTTCATAACTGGTGTTTATGGCGAGTCTGAAGGCTCGCCAGAAACATGGCACTTCAAGCTCCTACGAGCTTGATAAATGGGCCCCAATGTATAGGATAAGTGGTAATGACATTATTAAACATACTTTTTATTTTGAAATTGTAACCCTGGTTCTGCAGGTTTTTTGTTATCCCCCCTACCTTCCTCTGTGTACTTTTTTCTTTCACATTTGTTTTTTTGTTGGAGTACCTGTGACATCGTCTAAGTTCACTATTCTTACTTTTAAACTGTACATGAGTCCATTTATAGACCTGATTATTACTCATAATCTCTTTATCCCTGGACGTCTAAGAGATTTAAATTCCCTTAGTTCTTGTTTAAATTGCATCATATTCTTCCTCCAAATTAATTATCATATGGGTAGATTACGAGTTTTTGTCGGTAAGGGCTTGCGTTGCTAACAAGCCTTTTTTATTTAACGCTCCCTTAAGACAACGCTGTATTACAGGTTTTTTTAAATCCGGCATTAGCCGCAAAAAGGTGAGCTAGAGCAAAATTAAGCTCCCACATCTCACCTCGAATACCCCAGCGTTGCTTACGGTAGCGGTAAACTGGCTAAACGTAGCTCATGCACAATTCTCCCCATAGGAAACAATGAGGCTGAGCCGGCTGAAAAAAAAACCCTAACACCTCGCAAAAAAGCAGAGTTCAACTCCTAACGCAGCCCCATTGATTCCTATGAGGAAAGAAATTTTATGTCCTACACCTAACACCCTAAACATGAACCTCAAGTCTAAAACACCCCTATATCTTACACTTATTAACCCCTTAATCTGCCGGTCCCCGACATCGCCGACACCTGCTTTATATTATTAACCCCTAATCTGCCGCTCTGGACACCGCCGCCACCTACTTTATAGTTATGAACCCCTAATCTGATGGCCCCCCAACATCGACGACACCTACATTTTATTTATTAACCCCTAATCTGCCCCCCAACATCGCTGCAAACTATATTTAAATGTATTAACCCCTAATCTGCCGCCGCCAACGTCGCCGCCACTATAATAAAGTTATTAACCCCTAAACCTAAGTCCTAAACCTAACACCCCCCTAATTTAATATAATTTTAAAAAAAAACTAAATAAAAATTACTACAATTAAATAAATTATTCCTATTGAAAACTAAATACATACCTATAAATAAACCATAAGATAGCTACAATATAACGATTAGTTACATTGTAGCTATTTGAGGATTTATTTTATTTTACAGGCAAGCTTTGTATTTATTTTAACTAGGTACAATAGTTATTAAATAGTTATTAACTATTTAATAACTACCTAGCTAAAATAAAAACAGTATTTACCTGTAAAATAAAATCCTAACCTAAGTTACAATTACACCTAACACTACACTATCATTAAATTAATTACATAAAACTACTACAATTAATTACAATTAAATTAAAACTAAAGTACGAAAAACAACAAACACTAAATTACAGAAAATAAAAAATAAAATTTTTTTTTTAAAACTAATTAACCTATCTAATCCCCTTGATAAAATAAAAAGCCCCCCAAAATAATAAAAATCCCTACCCTATACTAAATTACAAACTAGCCCTTAAAAGGGCCTTTTGCGGGGCATTGCCCCAAAGTGAATCAGCTCTTTTACCTGTAAAAAAAAATTACAATACCCCCCCAACATTAAAACCCACCACCCACACACCCAACCCTACTCTAAAACCCACCCAATATCCCCTTAATAAAACCTAACACTACCTCCTTGAAGATTACCCTACCCTTGAGCCAGCTTCACCCAGCCTGGCACAAGTGGACCTCCAGACCGGCAGAAGTCTTCATCCGATCCGGCAGAAGAGGACCTCCAGACGGCAGAAGTCTTTCATCAAGGCGGCATCTTTTATCTTCATCCATCCGGGAGCAGAGCAGGTCCATCTTCAATCCAGCCGACGCAGAGCATCCTCTTCAAACGAAAGTCCTAGCGAAGAATGAAGGTTCCTTTAAATGACGTCATCCAATTGCGTAGATCAAAAATTGTTTTGTTGTTACAAGCAAGTATAATGTAAATAACACATTATTAATCATAAGGCTACTGAACAGCAGAATAGAACTTATTTTTTAAAGAACATTTGTACCTCCATAACTTTAAAGGGCCACTCATGGATCCATATAAGCTTAAAGGGACACTGAACCCAATTTTTTTCTTTCTTGATTCAGATAGAGCATGCAATTTTTTTTATTTTTTTTTATATAGAAATTTTTTATTGAGGTTGTGCAAAAAACAATAACAACTTATATTAGACATCATATCCTTGCAACAAACACAAATGGTACATCTCAAGTTGACAACTTTTGCAAAGATAGAAAGATAAAATTATCCCGTATAAATAATCCTATAGAGATAAGAGAAAACAAAAACTGGAACCTCTTTTTCTTTTCACAGACTAAAAAAATTAGCCATTTGAGTTGGTACATGGTAGGATCTGTAGACTTAGAGTAGGTGATAATGAGTAGTTGAAATGATAGCAAAAATGAAAATGTCTTTTTGCAGTGTAGATTTTTTGGTAGAATATGTAAATATGTTGCACTAGATACCCGAGCAATCCTGTGACACTGGGTATGTAAACCAAGGTCAACTTTTTATTGGACTGCAAGGGTTGTTAGGAGAAACAGACTATAGTGAGAGTACGGCATAGGGAAAGATAAGCCGTGCAGATTAACCCTCCTAGAATAGGAGGTTTATTATAGAGAGGGGGGGGAGGAGGTGGTAGGTTGGATATAGTAAAAGGATATGTAGCTTAGGAACTAAAAGGCTCATTATGGGTTGGAGAAGAGGTAGTTAAGTATATGTGATAGGCGGTAAATATTAGTAAACAGGCTGCAGTGTCATAGGGCAGTATAGTCATTATTATAATCTCATGAGCTAATTGGTTAACAGGGGAAGATTCAAAATAAACTGGTTACTTATTAGGCTAATGATGTATCCGGCATAATAGAATTGGTTTTTGCCACATAAAGTATCAATCTGAAGATTTTAAACATGTAGTAATAAGCCATGTAAATAAGAAGAGCCCCCCATTTAACATAATTGAATCCCTGTATGTGAGAGACCAGCTTAGTAGAGTTGACCAAAAGAATGTTGTATGTCAGCTAATTGTTGATTGCAATGTGAAATGATCTACCTTCTAATGTAGGCCAGTAGTGAATAACCTATTTTGCTTGATAGCTAATAATATTAGGCATTATTATGAGAATATGGAGTATGGTTTGTTCCACAAGTTTGTGATCTTTGTACCCTGCTATCTAGACACGGGCCCTATGTCCAAACAACAGGTAAAACAACTATATGTATAAGTGTATAATTCCCAGTAGTTGTCACTCCCCAACCTCTCTGAGCTACTTATATAATATTTTTAATGCCGATTGTTCTAATATAGAGTTTTCCAAAATGAGCTATCAACCGGATTAAAAGATGCAATTCTTCAGAGTAATCAGGCCTTCCGTTAACAGGCCTTCGGTTCCTAGAGCAGGGTTAAAATATAAAGAATGGAAATAGCTATCAGGGCTGCTCCCGCTGTGACCTTAACCTGACTATATCTCGGGTATACTCCATGCTCTAGCTAGATGAGTCTTATTTTAAGGTAGAATGAGCATATGAACGTCCTGATATAATACATACATCAACTATTAAATCCAGGGATGGACAAAAAGAGTCTTATGTTATATTTCAGATAGCCAGTCTTACTACGAAGCTCCTGAGAACTTTTCAGTTTAGCAGGGGAATTCTAGCCTAATCTGATTGTATGCATAGTTTATGCTGAACTGAGGAGATTACCATTAGAGTAAGCACTTGTAATCATTATTTATCAAGATAAATTTATATAAAGGTAAACAGAATTTGTGGACTGGACGTCATTCACTTAAAAATACTTATAAACTCAACAGCCTATAACAAGGGATAGGAAATGCACAGCATTACATATTAGCCTATACCAACATCTAGGCAACTCAATGAACAGAAGGGTGGGAAGTGTGGCACAACAGGCATACAATGGGGAGCATGAGCATAGTTCCATGGTGCGTCAGGCTCGATAGCATCCCATATCTTGGTTAAATTTGCAAAAAAGTGTGCTAATCAAGCCGGTGCATGGAAAATAAGACAACACATTAAACAATTGTAATTATAACCTCATGGACTGGTTAAATATGGTAATCTTCACTTTGTGCTGTTAACATTTTGGAGGTAATTTTTAAGGAAACAAAAAGAAACCCTATTGAGAGATTAAACAAATGCACAGTGGGGTGTCAAGAGACTCGGTCTATAATTCTATAGGGAGATTAGACAGTATAAAACATTGCGGGCTAAACCGCTCCTAAGTGCGGTGTTACTATGTGGTTTCCAATGTGCAAGCAGTGTAAGCATTATTTAGAATTAGATTAATTCACAGAGTAATGAGCAAACAGATAAACCACATAAGAAACAGTGATCATATAAGTCAACTAATCACAGGCATATTAAACAATGTTAACTCTAGAAGACCACAATGCAATAGGGGTATAGGTAGGCATCAATAGGGAAAAAGTTTGCTGGAGGGAAGTCTCAGTCCTGGTTAGCCTCAGATGCATAATAATTCCAACGTTAAATACATAGAGCAATCGATGCTTATTTTAGGTCTATTTGGTGCTAAGGTTAACAAGTGTTCGTGGAGCCGATTATCCCCATGTGTAGTAAAGCATTTAGTCAGCAAGGGATTCAGACAGAGTAAGTTAGGAAAGCAACGCCTTGGGCAAATTAAATTTAACCTGAACCAGGGCCCGTCTCCCAGTGAAGCCACTGCTGCAATAGTCCATTCCAACTCCTCCTGGGTCCCACTGGTAGCTGGGTTGCTGGGAGAGCGGCAATGGCAAGTGCGCTTTTCCCATGAAGCAGTCACAATAGATAAATTCTGGAGGACTCCCCTCGGCTGCGGTACACAAGCTGAGAGATCGTCAGCTTAAATTCTGCTTTGTGGGATATACCGAGTACCTCATAGGGGCTCCGGTAGGTTATCCAGCCAACAAAAGTCCCCCACAGATCTCGTGGCTCAATCCGCCCTGAAGTGCTCTGGGATACATCTGGTAGTGATGTTTCTCTTGATTTCTCTGTAGGGTGCTTGCAGTAGCTCATCATCAGTGACGGCTTATCACCAGCACACTGCCTTTCTGTTTCCACCATGCTCATGCAGTAGTGAGAGATGCTCCGATGTTGTTATCCAAGATGGCGGCTTCCGCGGGGTAATTGCTCTTTCTGGGCATTTCTCTCATAGTTAGCCAAAAACGCCCAGGGTAACAGTATGAGTGGTGAGGGGCTTAAAAGCCTCAGCCATTGTATTCAAAAGGGCTTTCGTTGTGGCGATCTTAAAGCTCCTTCTTCTGAATAAGTAGAAGTGCAGCCATGATTTCACACAAGCAGCGTGCCAGCAAAAGTTATAAAAAACAGGACCCGCATAAAGATGTTTAGCACTGCTAGGCTATCTCTAAGGCAGCAAAAAGATAGCTATCTTCAGGAATCTCCGAAGTGAGGTGAAAATGTGCAAAATATATAATAAAACCTTTAAAATTGTAGGATGCTTTAGGAGCTTTAAAAATGTGCGTCTTATCTCGTGGTAGCTGGCTCCTCCCCCCAGAGCATGCAATTTTAAGTAACTTCTTATTTACTCTTATTATCAAATTTTCTTCATTTTCTGGGTATCTTTATTTGAAAAGCAAGAATAAGTTTAGATGCTGGCCCATTTTGTTGAACAACCTGGGTTGTTCTTGCTGATTGGTGGATTAATTTAACCGACCAATAAACAAGTTCTGTCCAGTTGTCTGAACCAAAAAATAGCTTAGGTGCCTGCTTTTCAAATAAAGATAGCAAGAGAACGAAGAAAAAATGATAATAGGAGTAAATTAGAAAGTTGCTTAAAATTGCATGCTCTTTCTGAATCACGAAAGAAAAGAAATTGGGTTCAGTGTCCTTTTAAGTGACTCAAAGGAGGACTTTGTATAAGTTTTACAGATGATTACATTAATATGAATCGCACATGGTCGTAGGAACAGAAAAGTTGCGGAGATCCAATATCATTATTGCATCATAAGGAATGAGACCTCTATGTATAAATAATCCAACACTGACACCTTTTTTAGTAGTGAGTTTCAAACAATTAAAAAAAAAAAAGGTAAGACAAACACGTGTCCATTAGTCAGGGCCGTTGCTAGACTATTTTGCGCCCTAGGTAAGACCAGCTACTCGCGCCCCCCCCCCAATGTCTGAAGTAAATAATTTTTTGTTGAATTAACCATTTTATAGTGGAATCTAGACCACCTCAAACACACAATTACATACAGACAGATTCAGTCAAATACAATCACAGATTTATAGATACACACAGACTCTCACACCTCACAGATAGAGACAGACCCACCTTAAACACACACTCACATACAGACAGATTCACTCAAACACACACACATGTATAGACAGATTCACTCAAACACCACACATACAGACAGATTCACTCAAACACACACTCACATACAGACAGATTCACTCACAAACACACACACACACACACACGTACAGACAGATTCACTCAAACACACACACATACAGACAGATTCACTCAAACACACACTCACATACAGACAGATTAACTCAAACACACTCACATACAGACAGATTCACTCAAACACACACAAATGTAAAAGACAACTTGATATAGATGCACAATAATAGACAGTAACTGCATTTATAGATGTACAAAGCTAAACTCTTTGGCAGAAGGATTTTACTAGCTCTAACAATCAGCAAAGTGTTTGAACATGAAGCATTCCCCCACGCTCATACATGGCCTGGAAAATATTGCTCCAAATTTAATCTACAAGTGGATCCTCCCTATAGGCCACATACGCTGTGTGACACACATCCTATGGTCTGTGTGCATCTGTAAACACAGTACACAGCAGGCACTCATGTATACACACAATATGAGATAATAGATTACATACATACCTCTCCCTAAACACACACAATACACAACAGGCACTCATGTATACACACAATATGGGATTATAGCAGGTTACAAATAGGCAAAAATATATCAAACTTGCCAGTCCTCTAGGTTTTTCAGAAGCTTAGTCAATAAGCATGATCATAGATCTCTCACAGATAAATACATATATAAATTTGCCAGAAGTGAATAAGTAGAATTTTGGGAGGTCCAGGGGATTATTACACTCTGTGTATATCTAGGGGCTGAGAGTACAGGTATCTGTAGCAATCATATTACATAAGGGACCCAAAGAGTTAACAACAACAATCACATACAGGAGGGGCCCACAGGAGGGGCCCAAATGGTTTTAAGACAAGGATTTTACAGAAGAGAGAACTGAACACACCAGAAGGGAAAATTGTTAGATCCATAAAGCTGGCAATGCAACAAAATAATTAACTGGTAATTCCCTGAGTAAGCTTCTTACCCTCTGGAGGATCCGGTCCCAGGGAGGAGGATTCAGTCCTATAACAGAGGAATCATGTGCAATGGAGAAGAATACTGTCATTGGGAGTGTGTGGGAGCCCAATAAATCACAATTGTTTTTTCTGCCTCCAGTATACATGATCAGACAGGAAGCAGCAGAAGAGGCCGCCTGGATGAAGACTTCTTGCCGCCTAGATGAAGATCGTTCAAGTGGGACTTCAAAAACTTCAAACATAGTATATAAGGAAATCAGAGACATACCTGCAAAAAAGCTTAAGAAACTGAAGCATAACCTATCAAGCAAACAGATAGAAACCATTAAGAAACTGGAAAAGAATCATGGATTAACAATCAAGCCCGTCGACAAGGGAGGAGGGATAGTAGCCATGAACAGAAAGGACTACACTCGGGAAAGTGAACGTATTCTGAATGACAAAATGACCTATCAGAGACTATAAGAGAACCCAGTGGATAAATACAAGAAAGAACTTGATGGATTGCTCAATGAAGCTAAAAACACTGGAATACTAAACGATAAGGAACACAGATATATTAGTGTGGATTATCCTATAACCCCAGTGTTTTTACCACTTACATAAAATCCACAAATCCTTAAATGACCCCCCTGGGAGACCGATCATTTTGAGCATTGGCTCTCTAAGCAGCAACTTGTCAGAATATGTGGACAAAAATCTGCAGAAATATGTTAAGCAGTTACCTTCATACCTAAGAGATTAAACACAAATATTGAATATCTTGGAAGACATCACCTGGAAGAGTACATACTAGCAACATGGGATGTTGCGTCATTGTACACCAGTATCCCGCATGAGGAAGGTCTGAAAGCAGTAATTTTTTTCCTACAAGAAGATGTAGAAGTCCCCCAAGCACAGGGTGAATTTATATTGAGCAGCATCAAGTACATCCACACTCACATTTATTTTTGTGACAAGGGCAAATTCTACAGATGGATATGCGGTACGGCGATGGAGACCAGGTTCGAGCCAAGTTATGCAAACCTCTACATGGGGAAATGGAAGCGGATCTTCTGGGACTCATGCCCAGCAAGCGCGGACCTGGCCCTTTATCGCCGTTACATAGATGATATCATCATCATATGGAAGGGAACAGTGGAAGATTTGGAACACACAATACGGGCAATGAACAACAACATAGTGAACCCTGAAAATTACATACGAATGGAGTCGCACAGAAACTGAACTTTCTGGATTTGAGGTTGGAAGTAATAAATGGCAAATTGGAAACTTAAATCATCACACAGTATTTCTGCATTAGCCCGGTGCTTTTCCATTGACTGGCTACAGCTAATATCCCCAAACACTTCGACTGAGGAGGTGGATTCGCTAAGTACCTAGGCTCTCTGGAAACTATCTGCTCCTTGGGTGTAACACAGCGATGCAGCGATATTGATGTGCCATTTTAATTCCTTTGTCTTGTAAGTTGCCATCTATGTGTGTGTGCGCTTACACAATAAAAATTATTACTCTTGAGTCGGGCTGCGCCTGTCTCTTTTTTGTATTTCAGCTGTATCCTGTTTTGGGTGCCCTTTGGAGAATACACACCCACTTCCTATGGGCAGCAGCCTGCAATCATAGTGAATATCACTTTTCCCACCTTAGGGAATTAAAGTGTGGCTTTTTCTCATTGCAATATCGTCTCCTTAGGCTCTCAACCAAACCTATTTCCTACTTGGGAGTTGTTAAGATGTACTTTTTATGTCTGACTTCATATAGACGTATTTACTATTTTACTGTAACTGTTTATTACCTCAATAAAAAAATATTTTAAAAAAAAAAAAAAAGTGTGGCTTTTTCTAACTCTCCACTACCATACGGCAAAACCGGCTTGGGTCCATTCAGACCAGCGATACACCTTGGATTAACTGGACGCCAGAATCCGGTACTGTTCTCAAATTGGAAACTTCAACCTACTTTAAGAAGGTCGACAGCAATAATTATATACATAGAACAAGCTGCCATCATGTAAAATGGAAGGATAACATCCCGAAGGGACAACTATTGAGGATGAGCAACTGCTCCAACCCAATAAAATGGGAAGAACAAGCAAAAATAATAAAAAAGAAATTTCTGGACAGAGGATATGATGGGGGAAAACTAGACCAAACAATAGAGGAAGTAAGGAAAATTGAAAGACAGGAACTAACCAGATACAAGAATAAGATATTGAAAGGAAATGAAGAGGTCCTTGATGTTCCACTAATAACAGAATATAGCAAAAATAGACACATCATAGAGAATATCTTCCGGAAACATTGGCCTCTACTTAAGGAAGATGATGTTATAGGAGAAAAAGTACCAATTAGACCCAGGTTCATATATAGGAGAACTGACAGAGGAACAAAATAGCGCCTAGCATACATAGGAAAGCGCAAATGGGAGTTATAGATGTATTTGGTAAGAAGATCAAAGGCTTCTTCCCCTGCCACACATGCAAAGCATGTAAATGTGGAATAAAATCTGGAAATTTCCAATCTAATAACTCAAAAGAAGAATACAAAATCAATTACCTTATCAGATGTCACGATAAAGGCGTGGTATACATGCTACAATGTCTGTGCGGCCTACAATATATAGGACAGACATCAAGACAGCTAAAAGACAGAATACGCGGACATCTATTGCTGATTGAAAAACTGAACATGGAAACCGCTCTGTATAGCCATTTCTCCACCAAACATCAGGGAAATATCAACAATCTGAAATTCATGGGGATCCAAAAAATCAACAAGAATTGGAGAGGCAGCAACCATGAAAAAAAGTTATTGATGGCTGAATCCAAATGGATATTCCAACTTGATTGTCTATACCCAAAGGGCCTGAACAATAAAGAGGACTTAACACATCTTTTGAATCTGAATGTGTGACGGATGGTAATATAAGACATACCAAATTAAATATCTGAGAATATGTGAGGAAATGAAAACTATTCTATACCCTATGTACCCTATGGGTACATGTTTAACCCTACTAGTTCCCAAAATGGTATATCATGGGACCGAAGACTAACATAGAAGAAGAGATATATAAAATCTTTGTCACTTCTCGGATTGTACCTTATTCTTTCCCTCCTCCTCTACAAAATCCCTTAAATCCCCACATCTAAAGAACATGAAGATAAAGGATCCACCCCAATACTTGCCCTCGACTATCCCCTCAAGCTAACAGAATCCAACATTAAGGATAGGACTATGACACCTCCTAAATATATCCAGAAAGACACTTTAGACTTAAAGATAAGAATAATAGACAAGAACCCTAACGTAGTAAGGTTTCTTGTATCAATCGAATGAAGGACACCAATGTCTCCAAATACCCCGAAAGACACAAGGACACTTAGTGTCCCCTGGCAGAGATGACTATCTGCCCACCTCCCCATATCCACATAATTCACCGTAACCATCATAGATAGCATATGCTGTCTCCCATTATACTTAAGGCACAAGGACATTTAACATAGTGATCCATTTTCCTGTATAGGTAAATATGCGCTCTCCTAATATACCTTAACCGACTGATCAGAGGTTACCAACCCCTCCTAAAAACTCAGACACTATACGGCTAAGGACACTTAGCTTAACACAGTTTAATTGTCCTCCTCCACTATAGGTTCAGACCAACTATATGACTAAGCAATACTGGGGTTTACCCATAATGTTAGGTAAACTATGGTCTACCAAGTTTGTCAAGTGACCACATGTATCATTATACCTATCTGTTTGCCTGATAAGGTATATATCATATACCATGCATACAATTCATGTATTTCATACTGTAAAGTCTTAAATCCAGCTTAACCCATATAGCATCTAGTCAGACAAATGGGTTCGCGAACAGCGAACACGAACTTCCCCAAAAGTTGGCGAACCGGGCGAACCCCCATAGACTTCAATGGGCAGGCGAATTTTTAAACCCACAGGGACTCTTTCTGGCCACAATAGTGATGGAAAAGTTGTTTCAAGGGGACTAACACCTGGACTGTGGCATGCCGGAGAGGGATCCATGGCAAAACTCCCATGGAAAATTACATAGTTGATGCAGAGTCTGGTTTTAAGCCATAAAGGGCATAAATCACCTAACATTCCTAAAATGTTTGGAATAACGTGCTTTAAAACATCAGGTATGATGTTGTATCGATCAGGTAGTGTCACCCCAGTGTCACTGGGGTGACACTGTGCCCTGGCAGGCAGGCCCTGAAACGCACACGTGTGAAGGAAACTGACTGCTATTATTTAACACAGTCAAAAAAAGTGTTGTTTTTTTTTAAATCTACACTACTGTTACACCAGATATGAGTTGCACTGGGGTGACACTGTGCCCTGGCAGGCAGGCCCTGAAACGCACATGTGTGAAGGAAACTGACTGCTATTATTTAACACAGTCAAAAAAGTGTTGTTTTTTTTTTTAAATCTACACTACTGTTACACCAGATATGAGTTGCACTGGGGGTGACACTGTGCTCTGGCAGGCAGGCACTGAAACGCACACGTGTGAAGGAAACTGACTGCTATTATTTAACACAGTCAAAAAAAGTGTTGTCTTTTTTAAATCTACACTACTTTTACACCAGATATGAGTTGCACTGGGGTGACACTGTGCCCTGGCAGGCAGGCCCTGAAACTCACACGTGTGAAGGAAACTGACTGCTATTATTTAACACAGTCAAAAAAGTGTTTGTTTTTTTAAATCTACACTACTGTTACACCAGATATGAGTTGCACTGGGGTGACACTGTGCCCTGGCAGGCAGGCACTGAAACGCACACGTGTGAAGGAAACTGACTGCTATTATTTAACACAGTCAAAAAAGTTTTTTTTTTTTTAAATCTACACTACTGTTACACCAGATATGAATGGTGGCACTGGGCAAGTGGGCACAGTATACGCTGTGAGCCTGACACACATTCTGGCAGGCAGGCAACTGCAATTAGATTAAACAGGGGAAAAAAAAAGCAGACTGATGTTCTAGCCCTAAAAAGGGCTTTTTGGGGTGCTGTCCTTACAGCAGAGATCAGATGAGTCCTTCAGGACTGTAATGGACACTGAATACACTAGCCTAGCTATCAATTTCCCTATTAAATCAGCAACAGCTACACTGTCCCTCCTCTCACTAAGAATGCAGCTTCCAAATGAATCTAAAATGGATGCTGTCCAGGAGGTAGGAGGGTCTTGGAGGGAATGTCTGCTGCTGATTGGCTGGAATGTGTCTTCTGACTGTGAAGTACAGGGTCAAAGTATTACTCAATGATGACGAATAGGGGTAGCGGATCGAACATCGCATATGTTCGCCCGCCGCGGCGAACGCGAACATGCTATGCTCACCGGGAACTATTCGCCGGTGAACTATTCGCGACATCACTAAGAGCAAATACTGCTTCTCATAGGACTAGCAAGTCACACTACCAGCTTCTCGAGACTTAAGAGCCGACTCAGGCTAGAATTTCCTATATCCTCTATTTATAGGATTATTAGATAAGCTTTCTAGTCTAAATATCTTAGGATCAGAAATCCTCAGAAGTTTTTATAAAAAACACACAATTATCTCTCCATACTATATACCACCATAAGTATCCAAACCAGATATTACTGTATAAAGTAATGATGTAAACAGGGCTTGCCACAAACATCACAAGCAATATTGCTTAATAGGAATACTACTAGTATAAGCATTGTTACTACCCTGAAAGAGGATCCCTGTATATAATTATACACAGCACTAACATATGATATAGGCTATTAATATACGTTCACCACTAATATAAACAGAGCAGTGACATCATAGCCAATCACAACAACCCAAAATCGTCAGGAATTAGTTAATATACTAATAGTCTCTCATAATAACATCACTAAAAAGATAGAACAACACCACATCAGAAGTTTTTTTTTTTCCCCTTAGACATCAATGCGGCTGCGTTACGGAGCTTTTCTTTCCGCGATCGCAGGTGTTAGTTTTTTATCTGACCCGCTCTCCCCATTGATGTCTATGGGGAAAGCATGCACGAGCACGTCAAAACAGTGCTTGTTTTTTGTGCGGTATGGAGCTTAAAAGCACCATATCGCACGCACAAGCCGGCTGTTTCAAAACTTGTAATGGCTGCGCTATAGGGGGTTAAATAACGCAACTTTTGTTGCGTTTGTTAATTTCCGTATAGCACGCAAAAGCTCTCTGGGATACACATTTTTACATGGGGAGAGAAGGTAACTGAAGAACCCCTGGGGCGTCTGATAAACTCTCATATCATGCAGTGCTATATTGCATTGGGCTTGTCTCAGCTTGACATATATAAATGAGAGAGATCTCACCGTGCTGGAGAATTCCGCCCTTTTTCTTTTGAAAATTCAGTGAGTTCAGGCTTTGTAAAGTCTGAACTACATTTTTTCTTCAAGCTTAAGAATCTTTGAATATCAGGGACTTAACCCCTTAGTGACCACAGCACTTTTCCATTTTCTGACCGGTTGGGACCAAGGCTATTTTTACATTTCTGCGGTATTTGTGTTTAGCTGTAATTTTCCTCTTACTCATTTAATGTACCCACACATATTATATACAGTTTTTCCCACCATTAAATTGACTTTCTAAAGATACTATTATTTTCATCATATCTTATAATTTACTATAAAAAAATTATAAAATATAATGAAAAAATGGAAAAAAAAACACACTTTTTCTAACTTTTTCTTTGACCCCAAAATCTGTTACACATCTAAAACCACCAAAAAACACCCATGCTAAATAGTTTCTAAATTTTGTCCCGAGTTTAGAAATACCCAATGTTTTTTTGCAAGTTATAGGGTAATAGCACTTTGCTATTTCCAAACCATTTTCCCCCCAAAATTAGCGATAGTTACATGGGAACACTGATATCTGTCAGGAATCCCTGAATATCCCTTGACATGTATATATTTTATTTTTAGTAGACAACCCAAAGTATTGATCTAGGCCTATTTTGAAATATTTCATGCCTCCATTTCACCGCCAAATGCGATCAAATAAAAAAAATCGTTCACTTTTTCACAAACTTTTTTACAAACTTTAGGTTTCTCACTGAAATTATTTACAAACAACTTATGCAATTATAGCACAAATTATTGTAAATGCTTCTCTAGGATCCCCTTTGTTCAGAAATAGCAGACATTTATGGCTGTGGCGTTGCTTTTTGGTAATTAGAAGGCCGCTAAATGCCGCTGCACACCACACTTGTATTAGACCCAGCAGTGAAGGGGTTAATTAGGTAGCTTGTAGGGTTAATTTTAGCTTTAGTGTAGAGATCAGCCTCCCACCTGACACATCCCACCCCCTGATCCCTCCTAAACAGCTCTGATCCCTCCCCCACCCCACAATTGTCCCCGCCATCTAAAGTACAGGATGAAAGTCAGTAGGCTTTTTTTCATTTTCTTTTTTACATTTATATTCTGCTGTGTAGGATCCCCCCTTAGTCCCCAACCTCATTGATCCCCCCCCCCCAAAGAGCTCTCTAACCCTCCCCCCACTAACTATTTTCCACATCTTTGCATTTAAATGTGGCTTTTTTTTTTTTTTAATAAACCACTGTTTTTCTGTAGTGTAGCTGCACCCCCTCCATACCCTACCCCCTCCCAGATCTATTTGGAAAAGTTATTTCCTCCCTCCTCTCCCACCACTTCAGGATCACTCCTAGAGCTTCAAACCCCAGGGACGTGCCAGGCACGTCCTTGGTCGTTAAGGGTAGTTTTTTGGAGGACGAACCAGGCACGTCCTCGGTCGTTAAGGAGTTAAAGGGATACTAAACCCAAATTATTTCTTTCATGAATCAGATAGAGCATGTAATTAAGCAACTTTCTAATTTACTCCTATTATCAATTTTTCTTTGTTCTCTTGCTTTTTTTATTTAAAAAGCCGGAATGTGATGCATAGGAGCCGGCCCATTTTTGGTTGAGAACCTGGGTTATGCTTGCTTATTGGTGGGTAAATGTAAGCCTCCAATAAGCAAGCGCTATCTATGGTGCTGAACCTAAAATGGGCTGGCTGCTAAGATTTACATTCGTGTTTTTAAAATAAAGATTTATTTAAAAAATAAAGTGCTCATCTTTTTTGCTCATCCAATGTATCTTCAGCATAAGCACTGACATCTGTAGGACTGGAGACAATGCTCTCTCGCAACATCAATTGAAATGTCAATGTCAGGAAGTCTCCGCTCTCACGGTATAAAGGACACCACTGGACATAGAAATATTAATACCTAAGAGACTTACTAAACAGGAATGCACTTTTTACAAAACAGATTCAGCTACTTGAATTCATCCTTTCTTTGACTCTCATCAGTAACTAGAATACTCTTGTTGATGTTTTGGGCAGTTACTGAAGTCCCCATACTCTGACTTACCTCTGACTGTACTAATAATAGTAAGGCTGATTGAAATACACCAGTAATTCTTTCTGGTGTCAAACATTCAACACTGTTTTTAGTGGACTGCCCCCTGTAAGGAAAAGAAGAGCCAAACAAAAACCTTTTATAGGAAAACACCATTTAATAATTAAATTGATTTTGATTAATAAATGGATACATTTTAACCACCTATTACATTTTTTTACTTAAAGGGATATAAAACCCCCAAAAATTCTTATGTGATTCAAACAGAGCACACAATTAAAAAAAATCCAATTTACTTCTATTACCAAATGTGCTTCTTTAGTTGTGATGTACACCTAGCGCCTGCTGAGGAGGGACCCTTAGGCTCTAGCTGTCAACTGTAGAAATATAGATATGGGAAAAAAAGTATTGATAAAGGTCTTTGAGAGGCCGAAACGCGTTGACTGGTAAGCCTATTTTTATTTATGAATTTTATTTGAAACAATCTACACTATTGCAACTTTCTTTTACAGAAGGATTGCTCAGGGAATCATATACACCCACAAAGAAGACTGCACACTACTCAGATACAGCATTTTGGGGAGTTGACACACAGCATTGGAGCTGAACACTATTCTTTTTCACCTATTTTTTCACCTATTTAAGTGACATTTTTTCATTTTTCATTTTTTCACTTATCAAAGGGACATATCTGTAACAGGATCAAGTAACATTGGAATTGGTCATTTAAACACAACCATCTAAATATTTTACTTCATTATTAACTCTTAAGGCTATCATACATTTTTCTTTTACAGATCACCTTATTTGGACACAACACTGTTTGACTTTGATTTGTATACTATTTTTGTTCTTAATTTTTTTTACAAATTTTCTATTAGTTTTTTTATCACATTATATCCTCATATTTTTCATCACATTGTATCATCATATTTTTCATCACTATTTTCTATCACAAATTTTGACCCTATTTTTTCACAGCCTTTCATTTTCATACTATGTTAAACACATAGTTAAAGGAATCAGTATTTGTTTTAAATTGCGCAACTTATCATACTTAGGTGCAAGATTGCACTAAGTGACTAACACCCATAGAAAGATCAGACCACCATTATATTATTCACAGGCTAAGATCCAAAATTCTTTGGATCTTAGACTAATTGTTTGGATATCTATTGGTTATACAGTAATAATAAAATACAATAAATTTAATTTATTGTATTTTATTATTACTGTATAACCAAAGGTTTTGAACTTAAGGTAACCACTTAAGCATCTCATTGCAATTTCATAGCACCTTTTATTGCTATTCATTGTACTACTGCATTGTATTTTAACTGCATTTTATTCTGTATGATTAATCAACACATGGATCCATGTTTTTAATTTGAATGTTTGTAATTTGTATAATAAATTTGGACTTTTTTTGATGTAATGCACTGATACCTCCATTTGCAATGCTAATTCTACGTAGTTTATCAGACCCAGCCTCCATCAGGTTAGGCGCTTTGGCACTTTTTTCCCCAAACGTGCTTCTTTCCAATAGCATTTTTTGTTGAAGAGCTACCTAGGTAGGCATCTGGAGCACTACAAGACAGGAAATAGTGCTGCCTTCAAGTGCTCTTGCATATGCCTAACATTCTTGCAAAACTGCTGCCATATAGTGCTCCAGGCACGTGCACGCTCATGAGCTTACATCCCTGCTTTTCAACAAAAGATAACAAGCGAACAAATAAAGTTTGATAATAGAATTAAATTAGAAAGATGTTTAAAATTGCATGCTCTATCTGAATCATGAAATACATTTTTTGGGTCTTGTGTCTCTTTAAGCTGCAATGTTATTGCCAGCAGAAACCCAACATTCATCACTTCTAGGGACAGGCTAATCTTCTCCCTTATTCTCCCTGCCAAAGATCATGGTAAAGCAACTCCTACTAGTGCTACCTGAACCCATGGAAACCCAAAGAAATACTCTGCAGCTTACAGCTACTCACAAAGCCAGGTTAGGTCGCAATTCTTTGCCTGCTCCATCTACTTCAAAAGATCTGCCAAACATTCCAACATGCCCATAAAGAGAATTATGCCATTAAAACAGTCTAATTATTTTTTAAGGCTCAATACACGTGGGAAGAATAAAAGCAAAAAAAACTACTAAGAATAAATTAGACATTTCAAATGGCCTTATTTATTATGCAAAACCATAACACAATCTCTCTCTCTAAATCTGATACCACATGTTTTGTTTTGGGTTCTAACAAAATCATTTCCTACCAAAGGGATTTTGAAATTGCTCCGTTTATTAATGATTATAATACAAATATGAAATTACCTGATTAATAGAAACAAAAGCAAATTATATTCAATCTATGAGTTGTAAAACAGTAATCAAATTACAGTCAGTTAAGTATTAAGTATTTCTTTCTAATGACACAGTGAGTCCACAGATCGTCATCAATTACTGTTAGGAATATCCTTCCTGGCCAGCAGGAGGAGGCAAAGTGCACCACAGCAAATCTGTTAAATACCACTCCCCTACCCACAATCCCCTCGTCATTCTCTTTGCCTGTAATGCAAGGAGGAGGTGAAGTTTAGGTGTCTGATGAGAAGTCTTCTTCAATCAAGATTTTATTATTTTTTTTAGCTACCTGTAAGGAAGCATCTGTAATGAAGGAATTGGCTAACTTAGGAGCCTTAATCCTGCCCTGGATCTCATCAAAAGGGGTATCCATCTGAAGAGATTCAGACAACGCATCAAACCAGTAAGCCGCAGCGCTGGTAACAGTGACGATACAAACCGCAGGTTGCCATTGTAGACCCTAGTGGACATACATCTTTTTTAGTTAAGCCTCCAATTTTTATCCATTGGATCTTTAAAAGAACAACTATCCTCTATGGGAATAGTAGTCCACTTGGCTAAAGTGGAGATTGTTCCTACTGCCTTAGGAACCGTCTGCCATGACTCCTTAATAGAATCCGCTATAGGAAACATCTTCTTAAAAATAGGAGATGGAGAAAGGGAATACCGGGTCTTTCCCATTCTCGAGCAATAATCTCAGCAGCACGGTCAGGAACCGGAAAAACCTCCACTGCGGATGGAACATCAAAGTATTTGATCAATTTACTGGACTTTTTAGGATTGACTACGATAGTTGTGTCGGAGTCGTCCAAAGTAGCCAAAACCTCCTTAAGTAATAAGAGAAGGTGTTCTAGCTTAAATCTGAAGGATACCACTTCAGCATCAGAAGAAGGAATTACACTGTCTGAGTCTAAGATTTTCCCCTCAGATGCTACCGACATGTCTTTTTCTTCCTCAGGCTTATGGGAAGGGACATTCTGGATAGCCAGAACTTGATCAGAAACCTTACTGTTTCCTTAAATTTCCTTTTACGTCTTCCCTGCAACATGGGGAAAGCTGACAAGGCCTCAGATACCGCAAGGGATACCTGGGAAGCAATGTCTTGTAGAGAAAATCCTACATTATTGCAAGAGGAAACACAGAGCATTGTACGTGGAGACTGAAAAAGTTGGGACGCTTGAGGAGAAAGCTGCGGCATATCTGCAACAGGAGACACCTGAACAGCATCTACCTGGGATAATGGTGTCTCATGGTCAAATATTTTCTCTCTATAACATAAAGGGACACTGAACCCAATTTTTTTCTTTCATGATTCAGATAGAGCATACAATTTTAAGCAACTTTCTAATTTACTCCTATTATCACATTTTCTTCATTCTCATGGTATCTTAATTTGAAATGCAAGAATGTAAATTTAGATGCCGGCCCATTTTTGGTGAACAACCTGGGTTGTTCTTGCTGATTGGTAGATAAATTCATCCACCAATAAAAAAAGTGCTGTCCAGAGTCTGAACCCCAAAAAATCCTAGATGCATTCTTTATCAAATAAACATAGGAAGAGAATGAATAAAAATTGATAATAGGAGTAAATTAGAAAGTTGCTAAAAATGGCATGCTCTATCTGAATCACGAAATAAAACATTTGGGTTCAGTGTCCCTTTAAAGTTCTCTCAATGCATGAGGAACAAAAAGGAACTGGGGGTTCCACCTGAGCATCAAAACATAACTGACAAGCAGCATCTTCGCCTGGGATAATGGTTTGAAAAGCCTCTTGATTCATCTTATGTAATAAATAAGGATAAAGTGTAAAAATTCTTTATTTGAAAATAAAAAATAAATGTGTACTGTGTCTTTAAATAGAAATGTGTGTTAGCGCAACAAACCAAATAGACCTCAGGCTACCTATACACCTCAGTAGCTTTACTGAGGTGCCTACCTGTCCTGTAGCTCACAGAGTAACTTCCCTCACAGAAGAAACAATCCCCTTTTCAAATACAGAGTGGTTACAGAGCCCTAACTGCCGAAAAAAACGGCTTACAACAGTAATCTCCATGACCAAAAGTTAAAGTATAAAAACTACTATAACACACTGAGCCACCATAAATCACCTCACAGTTTCAATGCCCAAAATGCCTAAAAGAAACCCCAAACATGAAGGTTTAAGTCCCATATTAAATAAGACAGCTTTTAGCTGTAACAAGTGCCAGCAATCTCCTTGCAAAAGAAAATTAAAATGGCACTTACTTGAAAGTGCTGTTCGGCAGCAGGACAGCTCACCTGGTTTGAGAGGGTGCAGCACCTAACATGGACCTGTGAAGAGAGAAAAACTGAGTAAACCTACTCAGGTTTTCTAGTTAGGGCAGAAGATTCTTGAAAACGCTGTGAGGATTGTACCTCACAAGTTACTCTGCTAAAAAAAAAAAAAAAGTTCTTGATTGAAGAAAACTTCTCATCAGACACCTAAACTTCACCTCCACCTTGCACTACAGGCAAAGAGAATGACTAGGGGATTGTGGGTAGAGGAGTGGTATTTAACAGCTTTGCTGTGGTGCTCTTTGCCTCCTCCTGCTGGCCAGGAGGGATATTCCTAACAGTAATTGATGACGATCAGTGGACTCACTGTGTCATTAGAAAGAAATACTTAATACTTAACTTCAATCAACAGAGAGGCACGGTGAGATGTTGCAGCATTATAGCATGGATATAATTTTATTGCAACTTCAAGCTTCATAGCTTCTAAAATCTGTTATTATATTTGTGTTATTCTGTCTTGTCTTATATATACTGTAAGATTACTGGGTCTATTCAAAGACCCCCCTTCTTTGCAAAAAAAAACTGTTAAAAGTTTATAACATCAAAATTATATATATTATAAGCATATTTTGCAGGCACAGCAATAACTAATAGATATAAGGCTAGATTACAAGTGGAGTGTTTAAATTAGCATGGGACATGATAAGCAATATTGCTACTGTGCTAACGCGCATTTTACAAGTTAAAAGTAAAAGATTGCACTTGAGGGCAAACAGAAAATGTGCTAGAAGTATATGTTTGACTGGAGACCTAGCATAAAATGTAAGGGTTAAAAAAAAGTTTACAAAACACATTTAAAACATTAAAATAAACTATTACACTCATATATACACTTTCTGATAAAATAAATCATATAAATACTGATAATAAATGTTTTATAAGGTTAAAAGGGATATGGTTAATAGCAAGACATTTGACTGGAAAGGGCTATTATGTATAAATGTATGTCTAAATATGTGTATATATAAATGTTTATATACAGTATGTGTATACATGTGTATTTAGGTGTTTTTATGTGTAAATATGTATACATAAATATTTAATTTTGAGCCCTTTCCAGTTAAATACATTGAAACATGCAATATCATTTTAAATCCATTTGTATATGTATTAATGTGTTTATATGTGTTTTTAATATAAATAATTTACATTCCACTGTTGTTCACATATAAGAAAATGTTCTGTATATTTCTATATCTGTGTATATATATTTAGCTGTATATATTCATATAGATATATAGGTATAGTTATATATATATATATTTTTTAAATAATATATATATATATATATATAGTTGTAATCAAAATTATTGAATCCCCCATTAAAAATCAAGTTTATTGTCAAAATGTACAGACTTTCAGCTATTTGCAATGAACAAATCAAACAAAAGCAATTTAAATAGCTCAAAACAAAGAATGATTCAAGTGTTTTCCCCAAATTCAACTAAAAAATGCAACTTTTTATGAATTCTGCTGTCTCAAAATGATTCAACCCCTTCATGGCAAGCAATGAGATGCATAGCCAGACACCAGCTTCTGGCAGAGTTCCTGAGGAATCTTAGCCCATTCCTCATAAGCAATGACCTCCAGTACAGTAATATTCTTGGGTTTGCGTGCTGCAACCACCTTCTTCAAATCCCACCAGAGATTTTCTATGGGGTTCAAGTCAGGTGACTGTGATGGCCACTGTAGAATCTTCCAGGACTTCTTCTGCAACCAAGCCTTGGTGGAATTGGAGGTGTGCTTGGGATCATTGTCCTGTTGGAAGGTCCAATGACGCCCAAGCTTCAGCTTCCTTACAGACAGCATGATGTTTTCTCCTAGGATTTCCTTATACTTCAATGAATCCATCTTGCCTTTCACACGCTGCAGGTTTCCATTGCTAGAGGAAGCAAAGCAGCCCAGAGCATCACAGAACCACCACCATGTTTAACTGTAGGAAGAGTGTTCTTTTCAGTGTATGCTTCATTCCTCTTCCTCCAGACATATGGCTGATCCATCAGGCCAAAAAGATCCAGTTTTGTTTCTTCGCTCCATAGAACAGAATCACAAAGCTTCTTTGTTTTTTTATATGATTTTGAGCATATTGGTGCTGACTTTTCTTGTGCTTTTAGGTCAGTAGTGGTGTACAGCTTGGTGTCCTGGCATGGAAACCTTCTGCGTTTAGTACACGCCTTACTGTGCAACCTGAAACCACAGTACCTGTTGACACCAAGTCTTGCTGCAGGTCTTTTGCAGTCACTAGAAGGTTTTTTTTTAACCTGCCTTTTTAGAAATCTGGTTGCAGCCATTGATAGATTCCTTTTTTTCTGCCCTTCCAGATAGTGTACCCACTGTTCCTTTAACTTTCAACTTGCAAACTATGCTTCAAATGGTGTTTCTAGGAACATTCAGTGCCTTTGCTATCTTTTTGTATCCTGTTCCTTGTTTGTGAAGGGCGTTTATCTCTTCTCTTAACATTTTGGACCATTCTTTTGACTTAGCTATATTTCTAACATGCAGTCAAATGTGACACTCAACAAACCCCTAGTCATTTCAGGTATTTCATGTGTTCTAGCTTAAGCACACCTGGTGCAACTAATGAAGCCCTTGATTAGTTGCATCAGGTGTGCTTGAGACAACATCTGTATTACATATTTTTGCTGTTGTGAAGGATTCTATTCCGGGGGTTGAATAATTTTGAGACTGTAGAATTCATTAAAAGTTGAATTTGGGGAAACCACTTGAAGCCTTCATTATGTTGAGCTATTTCAATAGCTTTTGTTTGATTTGTTAATTGCAAATAGCTGAAAGTCTGTAAATTTTTACAATAAACCTGATTTGCAATGAGGTTGAATCATTTTTATTATAACTCTATATAGAAATAGCTATATAAAAAATAAAACAATTTCTTCTATGTGAAAAACATTGGAATGTAAAGTATTCATATCTACTTTCGGTTTAGCGCTGTTGATCTAACGTGATGTTATGTTAGCATGTGAGTGAAAAGTGTTATGGCTAGATTACGAATTTTTGTCGGTAAGGCTTGCGGGGCTAACGAGCAGTTTCAGCTCACCGCTCACCTACAGACAACGCTGGTATTACAGGTTATTACAAACCTGGCGTTAGCCGCAGAAAAGTGAGCGAAGAGCAAAATTTAGCTCCACATCTCACCTCAATACCAGCGCTGCTAACGGTAGCGGTGAGCTGGCTAAACGTGCTTGTGCACGATTTCCCCATAGGAATCAATGGGGGAGAGCCGGCTGAAAAAAACCTAACACCTGCAAAAAAGCAGCGTTCAGCTCCTAACGCAGCCCCATTGATTCCTATGGGGAAATAAAAGTTATGTCTACAACTAACACCCTAACATTAACCCCGAGTCTTACACTTATTAACCCCTAATCTGCCGCCCCCAACATTGCTGACACCTGCATTATATTATTAACCCCTAATCTGCCGCTCCGGACACCGCCGCCACCTACATTATACTTATTAACCCCTAATTCGATGCCCCCAACATCGCTGAACCCTACATTTTATTTATTAACCCCTACTCTTCCGCCCCCAATGTCGCCGCCACCTAACTACACTTATTAACCCCTAATCTGCCACCACCAACTTCGCCGCCACTATAATAAATATAATAACCTCTAAACCTAAGTCTAACCCTAACCCTAACACCCCCTAACTTAAATATAATTTAAAATAATCAAAATAAAATAACTTTAATTAACTAAATTATTCCTATTTAAAACTAAATACTTACCTATAAAATAAACCATAAACTAGCTACAATATAACTAATAGTTACATTGTAGCTAGCTTAGGGTTTATTTTTATTTTACAAGCAACTTTGTGTTTATTTTAACTAGGTACAATAGTTATTAAATAGTTATTAACTATTTAATAGCTACCTAGCTAAAATAAATACAAATTTACCTGTAATATAAAAATAAACCTAAGTTACAATTACACCTAACACTACACTATAATTAAATTAATTCCCTAAACTAACTACAATTAAATACAATTATCTAAATTACGAAGAAAAAAAAAACACTCTGGGATTGAGCATTCTATTGGCTGTTCCAATCAGCCAATAGAATGCCAGTTCAATCCTATTGGCGGATTGGATCAGCCAATAGGATTGAACTTCAATTCTATTGGCTAATTGCATCAGCCAATAGGTTTTTTTCTACCTTAATTCCGATTGGCTGATAGAATTCTATCAGCCGATCGGAATTGAAGGGACGCCATCTTGGATGACGTTACTTAAAGGTACCGTCATTTAGTGTTAGTCGTCGGAAGGAAGAGGATGCTCCTCGTCGGATATCTTGAAGATGGACCCGCTCCGCTCCGGATGAATGAAGATAGAAGATGCCGTCTGGATGAAGACTTCTGCCCGTCTGGAGGACATCTTCTGCCCGGATAGGATGAAGACTTCTGGCCATCTGGAGGACCACTTCTGCCCGGTTGGGTGAACACGTCTCAAGGTAGGATGATCTTAAAGGGGTTAGTGTTAGGTTTTATTAAGGTGGTATTGGGTGGTTTTTAGAGTAGGGTTGGGTGTGTGGGTAGTGGGTTTTAATGTTGGGGGGTTATTGTATTTTTTTTTACAGGTAAAAGAGCTGATTACTTATGGGCAATTCCCCACGAAAAACCCTTTAAGGGCTATTTGTAAATTAGTATAGGGTAGGGATTTTTATTATTTTGGGGGGCTTTTTATTTTATTAGGGGGACTAGATTAGGTGTAATCAGTTTAATTTTTTTTTATTATTTTATTATTTTCTGTAATTTAGTGTTTTTTTTCCGTAATTTAGATAATTGTATTTAATTGTATTTAATTGTAGTTAGTTTAGGGAATTAATTGAATTATAGTGTAGTATTAGGTGTAATTGTAACTTAGGTTTATTTTTATTTTACAGGTAAATTTGTATTTATTTTAGCTAGGTAGCTATTAAATAGTTAATAACTATTTAATAACTATTGTACCTAGTTAAAATAAATACAAAGTTGCCTGTAAAATAAAAATAAACCCTAAGCTAGCTATAATGTAACTATTAGTTATATTGTAGCTAGCTTAGGGTTTATTTTATAGGTAAGTATTTAGTTTTAAATAGAAATAATTTAGTTAATTAAAGTTATTTTATTTAGATTATTTTAAATTATATTTAAATTAGGGGGGTGTTAGGGTTAGACTTAGGTTTAGGGGTTAATACATTTAATATAGTTGCGGCAATGTTGGGGGCGGCAGATTAGGGGTTAATAAATGTAGGTAGGTGTCGGCGATGTTAGGGACGGCAGATTAGGGGTTAATAAAATTGAACTAATGTTTGCGAGGCGGGAGTGCGGCGGTTTAGGGGTTAACATATTTATTAAATTATTAAAGTGGCGGCGATGTCCAGTCGGCAGATTAGGGGTTAAAAAATTTATTTAAGTGTTTGCGATATGGGGGGGGGGGGCTCGGTTTAGGGGTTAATAGGTAGTTTATGGGTGTTAGTGTACTTTTTAGCACTTTAGTTAAGAGTTTTATGTTACAGCGTTAGCCCATAGAACTCTTAACTACTGACTTTTAAATGCGGTACGAGTCTTAACAGGAGAGGCTGTACCGCTCACTTTTTCCAAGACTCGTAATACCGGCGTTAGGAAAATCCCATTGAAAAAATAGGATACGCAATTGACGTAAGTGTATTTGCGGTATGTTCGAGTCGCGGAATAAAAGTGAGCAGTACACCTGTACCTGCAAGACTCGTAATACCAGCGTTAGGAAAAAAGCAGCGTTGGGACCTCTCAACGCTGCTTTTTAAGGCTAACGCAAAACTCGTAATCTAGCCGTTAGTTTTTTTGTTTTGTTTTTAAAGCTTTCTGGTCACAATATCGAAAGTTTCGAAGTTAGCGCACATTTGTCTTTCACTCACGCGCTACCTTTTTACTTTCAACTTGGAAAACCCGCTCTAACCCGCCGGCAGTAATCTTTTACTTTGAGTGCAATTAGCGCGCAAGCAAAAAAATTTAGCTCACCGCTCCAAACCCAGTGAGGATAGACTAAGGCTGATACCAAAGAACTGACCATAATATGGTGTACTGGTTTAATGTGAAATAACAGTGTTTTAGACCCCAATATCTCCACAACATAGTCTTGGCAACTGCTATAATATCACCTACTGTTATGGCAGTTAAGTTTAGGCACATTGTCTTTCATGGCTTTATCTCAGCACATAATTGTACCATAATTTTTGAGGGGACGTGAGTTGAATGTTCATAATTCCTGGCAGTGAATTCCTCCCTGTCCCCAATAACTTAGACTATACACTTCTACCTTTTAATTTTCTTTGACAAATGTCATCCAACTTAAATAATATTGGTGGGATAGCGCTAACGAATAGCTGAGAGCTAATAAATCTGATAAAAACTCATATGAGACGATACATCAATATATAAGGAAAATATAAGGAAAATATTTATGGATTGATTAAAAACTAGATGTATAAAAAAGTAATGAAAATTACGATATATGATAATTAATAGAATGTCAAAAAGATGCAATAAATTTATGAATGTATATCTGTGTTGCCAAAAAATCAATCAGATTGGATATATATGTTCAAATAAATAAATATTTATTATTACAATATTAAAAATAAATCTTAGAAACAACTCCTAAGAAAGATGCCGGCATCGATAAAAAATATTCCCTTAATATAATATAATCTTAATGACCTAAAGGTGTACGATTGGCTGATCCATTTACATATGTGTGATCTACAATTCTAAACAAAATTATTAGTGCTCTGGAATTCTAAACAGAATTATTAGCAACACATATAAGAATAACTAGTAACTAAAAAGTCTATTGTTGGAAAGTACTTAGTAGCAATGTTCCGTAATAGAAGTTATCCGTTAGAAATATTGTTACCAGTTTTATCTCCCTAGAGGATAATGTTGCCGATTGTCAGTCCAAAGACAAGAATATGGGGTTTGTTGTAGAAAGTAAATGTTTTCTCCGTGTAGCTTTTTTCCCGCTCTCGTCTGAAGTTTAGATAAAGTTTAATTGCATATGATGTATGGTGTTATCAATTATACAGGTGACATAGATTTTGTTCTTTCGCAAACATATATATTTCAGTTATCAATTCATAACATAGTCTAGGTGTGTTCAAGGTGATCAGTCATATGTATTATATAGCTACAGCAATAGTTATATAATAAGCTTTATTTCTATCTGTCTATTCATTTTTAGTACCTAAATTCTGTTATTTTCAGATGAACCAATATAAGCAGGTACCTCAGTTGATTAGTATTAATATAATTTTATAGTTAAGCTATTACTGTAAACATCTTAAGATCACCAAAATAAGAAAGTGTAGATGAATGAATTGGACTATAGACATGTAAAAATGACATATTTCTATAGGATATATTTTCCTTTGCTTACAAAGTAAGCTTTATGGTGTAAGGAGGGGGAGAGGAGGGCGGAGCCAACTTAATTTCAAGGAGTTGGGGCTATGGATTAATAGTAATACGGAGGTGGGATCGTATTAAATAGGGGGGGGGGGCTAATCCCCTAGGGAACCAGTAGTGTAACTAAATATGTAGTAAACTAAATAAATAGATATTTATCATCCTGGTGTGCCTATGTAACAGAATACAAACAGTGTACACTATCAATAGAATAACTTTTTTGATAAAATAACAAAAATTACATAACTTGTATCGAACAGGCAGCTGTCAATATAATGTGCATAATATTATTTACTTGTTACTACAAGGTTGCAACATAGTTCTCTTTGGTCAGTTTTAATTATGGTGTTAAGTGACGGTGCTGTTTCATTAATTTATAGATCGTCACTCAGGAATAGATTTAATGACATTGATAGGTTTTATATTAGATAAACGTGACTGGTACTATAGCAGTAAGAATTACTTGATTAAATAGCATTAGAATGTGCTTGCACAAAGGTTCTAAAACTTCAGAGTAATATATTGCTAAAGCTCATAGATATTATACCTTATACTGCCAAAAGGAGGCAGAGGCGTGTATAATAATATGGTATGTAGAATAAACATAACAATAGTCAGGTAAACCAAACACATCCTATAATAAGATGAAAGAAGAAAGAATGGGACAGGCGCAGCCTGACTCAAGTGAAGCACAATTTATTCAGAGGTAAGTGCGCTATACAAATGGCTACTTAAAAAATTAAAAACAAATTAGGCATATCATGGATTCCACATAGGTGATGCTGCAGGAGTCCACAAGAAAGTCCTTGAACATAAAGGGAATATCTCTACGCTTTTCGTCTGGGTTCGCCCAGACTTTGCCAAGAGTGAATGTGTAAGGTGCTCCAACCGGCTTTTAAAGGAGCCAATACTGGTAAGGTGCAAATAGCAACCTATCAGGTTTACCCAGACAGGTGCATACAATTACATGTTTCTCCATATGTTATGATTACATGAAGTTTAGTAATTATAATTTTAAAATCATGCAAGGCTGTTCATATCTAGCTGGAGGGAGTTATTATTAGATGGACTAAATAGGCCTACAAGTTAAGCACTGATGTTAAGCTACTGCTTTTACTTCCTGAGTAAGTGATGATGTTTTGTGATTTTATTATACTAATCTCATATAGAATTCAAATAATATACAGTACATTGATTTACATGAATGCTTGTAGATCTAATTCTAAATTAAGACCAGCAGGGTGCATTGCATCAAGTTGGTATATCCAAAATGATTCTCTGCGTCTAAGTGTCAACAGTCTATTTGGATATTTGTTTGGAGGTATCCAATCAATGACTTGGATTTTTAAACTTTCTGGGTCTGAGTTGTGACATAATCTAAAATGTTCGGGGACGCTGTGTGTTTTCAGACCATTTTTGATATTATTAACATGTTCATTTAGTCTGGTGCGTATATTCCTTTTTATTCTCCCTATATAGATCATTTTGCAACTGCAGCTCAATAGATACACTACATATGTAGTACTGCAGTTGCATTTATATTTTTGTTTAAAAGTTTTATTACCCCCTGAGTTGGTAAAATTGATGTTTCTATTCACATATTTGCACATCCCACATCTTGCTATCCCACATTTGTATGTTCCTGGTTTCTGTTCTAACCAATGTGTGATCGGTTTGGCTTTCAATTGGTCCCTTGATTCACGTAATTTTGTGGGTGCTAAGATGTTTTTCAAGTCAGTATTTTTCCTGAAGGTGTCTAATGGTCTGTCTTATAGAATATTTCCTAAAATGGGGTCTGCTTTTAATACCCCCCAATGTTTACTTAAAATGTTCTGTATATCTCTAGAACCCTGATTATAGGTTGTAACAAATCTGATATTGTCTTTATTGTTATGTTTTTGTTGTTGTTCACCTTTTTGTTTGCGTGGTTGTAGTAGTGTTTTCCTATCCATCAGTTGTACTTTTTCTTTAGCTTCTTTAATAGCCCTTCTCTAAAAACCTAGCATCCAAGATTGTTGCTTCATGGTCATAATCACTGACCCTAGTACAATTTCTTTTGATTCTCTGGTACTGACCTAGGGGAATATTGGTTTTCCACCTAGGTAAGTGCCCACTTTTCGCATTGAGATAGCCATTTTTGTCTGTTGGCTTGCGAAAATTCTTTACTGCTACTTGATTATTTTCATCTACAAATAATATTAAATCAAGAAACTCTATTTGTTTTTGATCAGTTTTGGAAACAAACTTGAGATTAAATACATTGGAATTCATATGATTCACAAATTCTTTACTAGTTGTTTCATTACCTTTCCATACTATTATTACATCATCTATAAATCTATGATAATAGATTAAGTTCTTAATATATGGATTATTCGACCAAATGTATTTCTCCTCGAAATTGTACATATAAAGATTCGCGTACGATGGGGCGAAAGTTGTCCCCATCACGGTTCCCTGTATCTGTTTAAAAAATTGGTTATTAAAAACGAAATAATTATGTGATAATATAAAATCAATGCCTTTTAAAATAAATTCTAAGTGTACCTGGGATGAAAATTCTTTATTTAAAATTTCATTGATGGCTTCAATGCCTTGATCATGTGGAATGCATGTGTATAAAGACGACACATCGCAAGCAATCCACAGATAGTCACTACTCCAATTCATACCTTCAAAGATATTGATTGTGTGTATAGTATCTCTGAGGTATGCCCTAGTTTTTTGTACCACGGGTTGTAGATAGTGGTCAATGTAAATCGAGAGATTATTTGTTAATGAGCCTATTCCCGAGATTATCAGCCTGCCAGGAGGTGATACCAAGGTTTTATGAACCTTTGGCAGGTGATAAAACATCGGTATAGATGGGAAATTTTCAGATATAAAATGAAATTCATCACTATTGAAAATATTGTTATTTTTTGCATCTCTTAGTATATTATTGAGTTCTTTTTTGAATTTAAGAGTAGGATCAAAGTTAAGTTTTTTGTATGTATTTTGGTCATTAAGAATATTATAAGCCTCTGTCAGATAATCTTCCCTATTTTGTATGGCCACCCCATCCTTGTCGGCTGCCCTGATCACTATGTCCTGATTGTTTTGTAAATTCTTTAAAGTTTTTCTCTCATCCATAGAGAGATTATCATTATATTTGTTTGTCCAATGCTTATTTTTCTTCTCCCATAGTTTGGTAAGATCCCCACAGACTAATTTTTTAAATGTTGTTATAAATTCCCCTTGAGCCGAATAGGGATAAAAACTTGATTTTCGTTTTAAATGGCTGTGTCTAATAGTTTCTTCGTAATCATGTACAATTAGATTTAATAGATCTTGATGATCTTGTGAAAGTGTTGATGTGGTATTCTCATGGTTTGCCAAATCATGAAGTATATCTAAAGTAGGTTGATCAGTATGATCTAATGTGGTGAATGTTGATGTATTTACCACTGGTGTACTCTTTAAAAAATATCTTTTTAGTGTGAGATTTCTAATATATTTTTGGAGATCTATATAAGTTTGAAACTTATCTGGAGATTTTTTGGGGGCAAAATTTAAACCCTTGGCAAGAAGATTGATTTCTTTACTCCCTAACACTGTGTTGGAAAGATTGAAAATATTGGCTTTGTTCTTTTCTACCTCATTCTTTTTGTGTTTGAGTAATTGTTTTTATCTCCCCCCTCTACATCCCCGCTTGCTCTTCTTCGTTTGCCTGGCATGACTTTTTGTGTTTCCCCATGAGTGATCTTCTGATTGTGCGGGGTTCCGAAATCTTCCCGTTGGGGAGATTGCGAGATCTAAAAAATGTAGTTTATGATTGTTATTACTATTAGTACGTTCTGTTTCATTATCTTTATGTATCCTCTCCAAATTTTGTGTAGTTTTTGGTTTGGCCCCCTGTGTGTTCAAATTTGGATATTGATAAATTTCCTGTTCTTGGCAGACTAATGTCTCAAATCTATTAGATGTTTGAGGAAGTATTGTGTTGTGTGTGCTACAATTTGTTGATCTATTCTCTCTCAAAAATGGGGGGGTGAAACAATTGGAATTTTATGTGTTTGAGTTAGTCTGTTTATTCCCTCTCTTAAATGGGGGAGTGAAACAGAATTGTTTCAATGTCTCCAGTTATTTTGTCTAGGGGGATGTGAAGATTTGTAGTTGTATCCTGATTGTTGTTTATACTGATAATTAGAATTTTCTTCATTAAACTGGCTCCTTCTTACATGACTCCTATTCTGGAATCTATTTTGTTCTGCATGGGGCATGTGGGGTGTGGGTTTATACTGATTCCTGACTCTTTCATTGTCAAGTGGTCTCTCTACTCTAGAGTTATTCCCATTATGGTAATAGTTCTGATATGTAACATGATTATGTCTGGGAGAATTGTAGGTGTTAGACATCTGTCTAGTTCCATTTGTATTAATATTTTGTGCTGTTTGGGCAGAGCTTGAGGTGGAAAAGTGTGCCTTTTTGGGCATATTCAGAGACATATAATTTTTCCTGTTGGTGTGCATTCGATAATGTACATCATTTTCTTCTATATTACTATTAGAACTGTCCTTAATCTTGTATGTGTATACTCTGTCATTTAGATAATCGTCCTTATCTCTACATAGTTTTTATATTTAGCCTTCATGAGGTCAGAACCATATTTTTTGTTCCTTTCTTGTATGCTCTCATTTAGTTTTTTCCAATGCTTAGAATTTATTTTAAAAGGCATTGATTTTATATTATCACATAATTATTTCGTTTTTAATAACCAATTTTTTAAACAGATACAGGGAACCGCGATGGGGACAACTTTCACCCCATCGTACACAAATCTTTATATGCACAATTTCGAGGAGAAATACATTTGGTCGAATAATCCATATATTAAGAACTTAATCTGTTATCATAGATTTATAGATGATGTAATAATAGTATGGAAAGGTAATGAAACAAATAGTAAAGAATTCGTGAATCATATGAATTCCAATATATTTAATCTCAAGTTTGTTTCCAAAACTGATCAAAAACAAATAGAGTTTCTTGATTTAATATTATTTGTAGATGAAAATAATCAAGTAGCAGTAAAGAATTTTCGCAAGCCAACAGACAAAAATGGCTATCTCAATGCGAAAAGTGGGCACTTACCTAGGTGGAAAACCAATATTCCCCTAGGTCAGTACCAGAGAATCAAAAGAAATTGCACTAGGGTCAGTGATTATAACCATGAAGCAACAATCTTGGATGCTAGATTTTTAAAGAAGGGCTATGAAGTAGGGACTATTAAAGAAGCTAAAGAAAAAGTACAACTGATGGATAGGAAAACACTACTACAACCACGCAAACAAAAAGGTGAACAACAACAAAAACATAACAATAAAGACAATATCAGATTTGTTACAACCTATAATCAGGGTTCTAGAGATATACAGAACATTTTAAGTAAACATTGGGGGGTATTAAAAGCAGACCCCATTTTAGGAAATATTCTATCAGACAGACCATTAGTCACCTTCAGGAAAAATACTGACTTGAAAAACATCTTAGCACCCACGAAATTACGTGAATCAAGGGACCAATTGAAAGCCAAACCGATCACACATTGGTTAGAACAGAAACCAGGAACATACAAATGTGGGATAGCAAGATGTGGGATGTGCAAATATGTGAATAGAAACATCAATTTTACCAACTCAGGGGGTAATAAAACTTTTAAACAAAAATATACATTCAACTGCAGTACTACATATGTAGTGTATCTATTGAGCTGCAGTTGCAAAATGATCTATATAGGGAGAACAAAAAGGAATATACGCACCAGACTAAATGAACATGTTAATAATATCAAAAATGGTCTGAAAACACACAGCATCCCCGAACATTTTAGATTATGTCACAACTCAGACCCAGAAAGTTTAAAAATCCAAGTCATTGATTGGATACCTCCAAACAAATATCCAAATAGACTGTTGACACTTAGACGCAGAGAATCATTTTGGATATACCAACTTGATGCAATGCACCCTGCTGGTCTTAATTTAGAATTAGATCTACAAGCATTCATTTAAATCAATGTACTGTATATTATTTGAATTCTATATGAGATTAGTATAATAAAATCACAAAACATCATCACTTACTCAGGAAGTAAAAGCAGTAGCTTAACATCAGTGCTTAACTTGTAGGCCTATTTAGTCCATCTAATAATAACTCCCTTCAGCTAGATATGAACAGCCTTGCATGATTTTAAAATTATAATTATATTTATTTGCACCATTCATTCTTTATGTGCTTTTCAGTTTTTAGTCTTTTACTGTTATTAATTTTTTCATGAAGTTTGTTATGAGGAAATGTTTTATGGAAAAAAAAAATGATGATGTTTTTTCAAGATGCTTTTTATTCTTACAGATGTCAAATCCTATTAATTACAATATGAATACTCAAATGTACACAATAATTACTAAACTTCATGTAATCATAACATATGGAGAAACATGTAATTGTATGCACCTGTCTGGGTAAACCTGATAGGTTGCTATTTGCACCTTACCAGTATTGGCTCCTTTAAAAGCCGGTTGGAGCACCTTACACATTCACTCTTGACAAAGTCTGGGCGAACCCAGACGAAACGCGTAGAGATATTCCCTTTATGTTCAAGGACTTTCTTGTGGACTCCTGCAGCATCACCTATGTGGAATCCATGATATGCCTAATTTGTTTTTAATTTTGTAAGTAGCCATTTGTATAGCGCACTTACCTCTGAATAAATTGTGCTTCACTTGAGTCAGGCTGCGCCTGTCCCATTCTTTATTCTTTCAGCTTTTCCTCACTTTGATGTGGTACACGGAAATCCATCACCAGTTACAGGCAGCAGCTGACCGCACACTCAACCAGAAGGAGGAACCTGCAGCATATTCACGAGCAGTGAACACACTCCCTCCCCCAGCTCAAAGGAGAAACCGGCTTTTCTATTGCAAACAACTTGTTCCTGATCTCCAGCACTGTAAGCGCCAGATTTTAGCATCGTATGCTTTTGTGTTTCAACATCCTATAATAAGTGTGTTACAGTATCCAATATAGATAAATCGTGACTCTCAGTTAAAAGTTAGAAGCACAAGTGTAAAAACAATAAAGATACATCTCAAGGTAGGCGGAGATATGCTTTGTTAGCTAGGTCAAATATTCCCAAACATATACTAAGCATAATAGAAGCACATATGAATTCCTATCATCTTGAGTCTAAGCTCCATTGCATGTATAACTTTGAGTGACTCACAATCCAAAAAATATATATGTACAATGAGAGTTCATGAAAGCTTAGGGTTGGTTATTACAATGCTAACTGATATCCCCGTCTCGGCCACAGTCAGAGACACAGCAGCAGCCCCTCTGACATATTATCTTATTAACAGCAGCTTAAGAATATATATAGACATCACACCAATAGTTGTACCTATCATGTATGACTCAGAAGATTATATTGTGTTTATCTAGTAAGATCTATAGGGAGAAGGAGAGCGGCAAACATTATAAAAATATATGTATAGTCTGGGGTTCAGTGCTTTGTATTCTATCGCCGTTAAGAATAAAGGACCTGGGAATATAGGGCTATAAATTGCAGCTTACTATGTATGGGGGTCTCAGCCCTTTTTGCCATCCTATAATGAGTATGCATAAGCTAGAAACCTATTGACAGTAACTCTTAAAGAGAAATAATTCTATTTGTGTGAGCAACCTAATAAAACAAATAGTATCGAGAAGGAGACAATGCAATCTATTGAGTATATTTAGCTTTAAAGTAGGAACTTAGGTAAATAGTGCGCTATGCAAAGAAAAATAAACTTTTGTGTTAACCTTACTCATCATACATAACGTAGTTTATATCCAGTCCAGATATTGGTGTAAGTTCCAGAACATATTAGACAACCCCAGATCTGTTTTCTTGTTGCAATGAAACCAAGAAGAGTTGTGACATGAAGGAAAGGTTCTGTGACAGCAGTGAAAGATCTCTATCCCCTAGTAAGACCATGGAGGGGCTGGGAGTCGCGAATGCATAGGGATATAAACCAGTGTTCCTGGAAGAATGGTCTGCATCTCCTACATAGCGAGCATGTTGCCATCGCAATTTCTTATCACCTCTAAGATAATTGGAAGAGGTGCGGGCCAACATTTTAAGCTGCAGTGATGCCCATTTCTCGCCAGGGTAATTATGTTCCTCTGCTACAGTGATATGTGCGATGCTTTATCCCTGTTGAAGGCTGGATGGTCCACTTGTTTGAGGGAAACAATATGACCGGACACACTCTGTGTGATAAGTGCATCTGCATAGCCGCCATTATATGCAATAGAGGTGGTAGGTAGTGCAATTAGACACTTTGCATCGCTCCTTATAATCTCGGCATCCGTCCCTTCAATCTCCCCGGGGTCTTTGGCTCACAATTTATCATGTGAGATGAATGATGGGCGTTGGGGCTCCTGAGCGTTCCCTTTATTTAAGACTCCAATGGAGGTGGCTGTAAAAAAATCAAGCTCTGCAGAGTGTGCTGCGTCAAGCAGGAGCGCTATCTATAGCGCATATTCAAAAGCAGCCTGGAAGTCGTCTAGGAGGTTATTCATCTCCCTGAGAATGTGAGCCCCAGATATCATACTGCCCCTATGTAGCTGCAATCGTTAGTAAAAACAATGAGGGGTTTTTAGTTCAGTTCAAGATCCACCTCTGCCTCCATCCTGATATAACTTTTAAAGTGTCTTCAGACGTGAAAAGTTGATGACCTATCACATCTCGGAAGGGATCAGCTGTGCTAACACCATAAAGACGGGTCTAAGAAAGCTCCTATCCCTTTCTCTCAAGGGGAAAAAAACATTTCTTCCAACCAAAGCAGTTGGAATGGAGATCACTGGGTTTGCCCGGAGGACAATTCAAACTGGCCATCTTTGGGGTGGGGGGAATTCAGTTCAAGTTAGCGTACTTATAAAAAAAAAACTATCACAATTAGAATTAAACCAAAAAATAGCGGATATCCTTAACAACTAAAGCAACAGGAAACATACATTTTTAAACTTTCCAATTTACTTCTATTATTTTGCTTCATTCTCTTAGTATACTTTGCTGAAGGAGCCGCAATGCACTACTCAGAGCTAGCTGAGCACATCACTGAGCCAATGATAAGAGGCATAAATGTGCAGCCAGCAATCAACAGCTAGCTCCAAGCTTCTGAGCCTACCTACAGTAGCTATGATTTTTTTTTAATCAAACTTTATTGAGTTATATGAAAACAACAACAGAGCATGTTTCGTGTCAAAAAGAATAATTTAGCATTACAATATAAATGCATAAGTAACATGAATTAACAAAATGTAATAAAGATAGTATAACATTGTCTTTTCTGTTGACAGATTAATGTGTAAGGGGACATATCATGACAAATAATATATGAGATAAAATTAATCATTTTTCCCCTAAGAGAATGTTGTTTTTTGTTTTTAAACTTTTCAATAAGCATATATATATGCATTATAAAGGATTGTGTTTCCACAATACCTATCTTCAGAGGGGATTTCTAAAGAAAGAGAAGAATAGAGAGAGAAGAGGGGGATAGTCGAAGGGAGAGAGAAGAAAAAAACAAAAAAAAAAATGGGGGGATAATGGGAAATGAAATTAATGCAAGTGTATTAAAGGGTAATGCGGAGGTTTTGGCCAAAATTTTATATTGTTTTATTCCAAATCACTAGCATCATTTCATGGTTCTCAAGCTAATGCATTTTTAGGTAATGATATCTCTCCAATATTAAGAGGTCAGAGACCTGCGTTCTCCATTCTTGTTCCGAAGGTAAAGTTTGAGTTTTCCAGTATTTTGGAATGAGTTTTTTTGGCTGCAGTTAGCATTAACGTTAATAGTGCTTGTTTACCTGTTCCAGTCAATTTGGGTAGAGAGCAAAACAATAGAGTTTCTGGTGTATTAGGAATCTGAACATCAATAATCTCAGATATTGCATTGAATACATCTGTCCAAAACTTTTTCAGCTTCGGGCATGACCACCATATGTGGAGAAGAGAGCCCTCCTCTCCACATTCTCTCCAGCAAGTGCCGCTTAATGTAGGGAACATTTTGGGGTTAAGTACCATCTACACAAAAAATTTAAGTGAATTTCCTGTACTGTTGCAGAGACAAATGACTGTTTAGTTAGCATAAAAGCTTTGAGCCATGTTTCCGTTTCAATATCTTGATTTAGCTCTCTGTGCCATGAATGGGTGTAAGATGGGAGGCTTGTGGGGTCTGAGTTGACTGTTATTTTATATAGTTTTGAAATAAGGTGTTTAGAGTTACAGGTAATATGCATAGTTTTTCGAAAGTTGTGGTTTCCCTTCCCAGATCTTTTTTTATTTTCGTGATATGAAATGTAGTGTAATAATTGGTGATAATGTAGCCATGAGGTAAAAATCTCCCTGTGGGATTCCCCTAGACTAGCTTTTAAAATATTTATTTTAGAACCAACAATGGATCATAAATACAAAATCAGCGCCTTGCAAGGTGTAATGATGATATTATCACAGAAAGTGTACAGATAACTTGTGAGTACATTCAAATTTAACAATAAGACTAAACAGGCATATTTCTATAATATTGCATCACATTGCTGGAGTTTTTTGTTAATGTGCGCTGGTATTACAAGTAAATCACAATGCGAAAACGAGCTTGCGTTCTCATTGCTAGGAAGCATTGTGCTCACAAGAGCGCTCTTCCATAGGCTCCTATGGGAGCCTTGTTCTGATGCTGTCACAGACAGCATCAGAACCTCGTGCAGCGCAGGGGATAAGAAGCCCCTCGATGGGCAGCATTTTTAAATATATACATACAGTATCTCACAAAGTGAGTACACCCCTCACATTTTTGTAAATATTTTACTCCAGGTGAGGAGTACAAAGACAAGTGTGTCTTGCCTACAGTCAAGCATGGTGGTGAGAGTGTCATGGTCTGGGCCTGCATGAGTGCTGCCGACATTGGGGAGCTACAGTTCATTGAGGGAACCATGAATGCCAACATGTACTGTGACATACTGAAGCAGAGCATGATCCCCTCCCTTCTGAGACTGGGCCGCAGGGCAGTATTCCAACATGATAACGACCCCAAACACACCTCCAAGACAACCACTGCCTTGCTAAAGAAGCTGAGGGTAAAGGTGATGGATTGGCCAAGCATGTCTCCAGACCTAAACCCTATTGAGCATATGTAGGGCATCCTCAAATGGAATGTGGGGGAGTGCAAGGTCTCTAACATCCACCAGCTCCATGATGTCGCCATGGAGGAGTGGAAGAGGGCTCCAGTGGCAACATGTGAAGCTCTGGTGAACTCCATGCCCAAGAGGGTTAAGGCAGTGCTGGAAAATAATGATGGCCACACAAAATATTGATACTTGGATTTGGACTTTTTCACTTAGGGATGTACTCACTTTTGTTGCCAACGGTTTAGACATTAATGGCTGTGTGTTTAGTTATTTTGAGGGGACAGCAAATTTACACTGTTATACAGGCTGTACACTCACTACTTTACATTGTAGAAAAGTGTCATTTCTTTAGTGTTGTCACATGAAAAGATATAATAAAATATTTACAAAAATGTAAGGGGTGTACTCACTTTTGTGAGATACTGTATATATTTATATTGCGGTCTATGGGAACACACAGTTCCCATAGACCGCAATGTAAAGGCATTTTTCATTGCCGGTTTTTTTTTTCGAGTTCTAATCTCTGGTTAATTTTCGGAGCTCTAATTGCTACCATGAGCTTGCAGTAGCAATAACCAGCCACTTGTAATGGCTGGTTAATTATCATGCATGTTCGCGGGAGCGCAATAATTTAGCACTCCACTTGTTATCTAGCCCTTGGTGTTTCATGTCACTTTAATGATTTCTTCCCCTAAAATAAATCATTCATATTTAATATCTATGTGCTAAGGAGATGCGAGGCTTGCAAACATTTAGCTCTTAGCCTCATAAATGATTTTGATACACTGTTTAGGAACTCAAATAGTAAATTATTTACTTCATGGTATACATTTATATAATATGACAACTTTAAAGTAGTAAATAACAATTTTATGTTGTATTGAGTTGTACCTGAAACATAAATAAAAAATATATTAACAAAATAAATAAATAGCATTTCATTTGAAATTACTTGGAAGTTTGAAGCACAAATGTTAAAGAAATGAATAGCAAATAGTAAAAGTATGTTTGGACTCAAGATGAACAAAATTAATTCAGTCCATGAAGTATTAAATATAATGTGAATCATCTTTAAAAAAGTTTTTTTGTTTTCATTTATTTACTTAGTTTGTGCTTTTAGAGAACTTGCTTTGAATCTTCAATCCAGATGGTCCTTAAGAAAGTATATTTTAATCAAGAAGGCATTTGAAATCTGTTACTAATATGTTGCTAATACTTTCTATACAGTAAAATAATTTGAATTATAATATTATCAACCATAAAGTGTTTTATAATTATATACTATTTTTCCTTTAATTTTTACACATGCACACAATACCGATAATGCCCCTCTGTATCCTTAGAAATATACACACACACTATGGTTTTGGAGCACAGTAGGTTAATTGCAAACATGTTATCTGTTAGCATCAGGTATTAACGCCAGAAGCATATTAGAATTAACAACACCAACCGAAGTTCAGAAATCGTTATCTGCAGGAAACAAGTGCAAGATGTTATTAACCCCATAGTTACTTTCCCACTCAGGAGGACAAAGCAATTAAGCCAATTAAGATCAGCATAATTCTGTAATCACCAATCAATAGCCATGAACTGTGTGTGTCTAACTACGTGCGGGTTAACACATAGGGGCATATTTATTAAGCTCCGTACGGACCTTGATGCCCAGTGTCTCCGGCTCGCCGGAAACAGAAGTTATGAAGCAGCGGTCTAAAAACCACTGCTCCATAACCTGTCCGCCTGCTCTGAGGTAGCGGAAAGAATCAACCTGATCGAATACAATCGAGTTGAGTGACATGTCCTGCTAGAGGCCGATTGACCGCAAATCTGCAGGGGGCAGCATTGCACCAGCAGTTCACAAGAACTGCTGGTGCAATGATAAATGACAAGAGCCTATGCTGTCGGCATTAATCGATGTGCAGCGGACATGATCCGCTATATCGGATCATGTCCACTCGCGCAATCATAAATATGCCCCATAGAGCCCCATTTAACAATGCCCAGATGGGCAGTGTTTGCTTCCATGAACCTGTCTGCCCAGGGATCGCAGAAAGCGGGAACCAATATTCTTTTATCATTGCACAAGCGTCTGCTTGTACAGTGCTGCCCCCTGCTTATGCTAGCCCAATAGCACGCGAGTAGGGGCTGTCAATCACCCTGGGCGAACGTGTCCAGGGTGATTTTAATCCTCCAGCTAAAAGCTGGTGTAAAGGTTCGGAAGTCTAATGACCACTGCTTCTTAACTATCGGCTGCATGCCAGCCTGCAGCGAATGTCCTCAGGAGCTGCACACACAGCTTGATAGAGCCCATAGTTTTCCAATGAACCAATAAGCATTTTATTATTACATTAGCATGTCATCTTAAAGGTATTGTAATTTACAACAGTGAAAAAACTATTTCAGTCATATAAAAACTTGCTATAACAAAATGCATGCTTAAGGGATCATGGAAGTAAATTTTCTTAAAACATTTAAAAATATAGAAACTTTTTTATTTATTTAGTTAATCAAAACATACATTTAAATATAAATAAAATCTGCTTTCCCCGTCTATGTTATGCTTTCTAATACCACCCCTTGTATGCCCTTCAACATCTAATATCTCATCAGTTTTACATACATTGTACATTGGCATATGAATAACTGCACACACAGATTCACATTTCCATACAACTGATTTATACCAAATGTATCTTTAAAGAAAATCAAAGCTGTTAGCTGCTCTGCAGCCGGTAAACTACAGTTCCCTGCATGCTGTGGTGGTGGAAGCCTATTTTGTGGTGTCTGATTGGTAGTTAGGGCAGGTGGCTTGTGAGCAAAGAGAGAGTTGCGCAGCAGAGACAGAGTTTATCTGCAGAGAGAGCTATTAAACATCAGGGGCGCGATCCGATATAGATCGCAGTTTGCGGCGCAAGCGAGGGAACCGGCGTTGCCCGCAGTTTTAGCTCGCAACTCGAGCTATCCCATATAAGTCGCCGTCAGATGCTAACGTGCCGTAAGTCTGACAAACCAGCGATGTCCAGAAATCTGCGTAAGTACAAATTTCTGGCGTCGCCAGTGACTTGCGGCACGTTAGAAACTGCCGGCGCCTATAAAACCTGACTAAAGTCTAAAACACCCGCACTGTCTAACACGCCTCCCTAACATAGCCCGACAAGTCTAACACGCCTCCCTAACATAGCCCGACACGTCTATCCCTCTATCCGCTATCCCCCCTCACTATCCTAACAATAAAAAAGCTATTAACCCCTAAACCGCCGCTCCCGTACCCCGCCGCAACCTAATAAAGTTATTAACCCCTAAACCGCCGCTCCCGTACCCCGCCGCCAGCTATATTATATCTATAACCCCCTAAAGTGAGCCCCTAACACCGCCGCCATCTATATTAAAATTATTAACCCCCAATGTAAGCCCCTTACACCGCCGCCATCTCTATTAAAATGATTAACCCCTAATTTAATCTACCTACCCCGCCGCCAGCTATATTATCTATGTTAACCCTAAGTATATTATAGTTAATATAGGTATTACATTATATATATTAACTATATTAACCCTAATTATATTAGGGTTAATATAGTTAATATAGTTACTATAGTATTTATATTAACTATATTAACTCTATCTAACCCTAACACCCCTAACTAAATTTATATTAAATTAATCTAATTCATTTATAAACTAAAATATTCCTATTTAAATCTAAATACTTACCTATAACATAAACCCTAAGATAGCTACAATATAATTAATAATTACATTGTAGCTATGTTAGGGTTAATATTTATTTTACAGGTAAATTGTTAATTATTTTAACTAGGTATAATAGCTATTAAATAGTTATTAACTATTTAATATCTACCTAGTTAAAATAATTACCCAATTACCTGTAAAATAAATCCTAACCTAAGTTACAAATACACCTACACTATCAATAAATTAAATAAACTACAAACATCTATCTAAAAATACAATTAAATTAACTAAACTAAATTACAAAAAAAACCAAACACTAAATTACAAAAAATAAAAAAAGATTACAAGATTTTTAAGCTAATTACACCTATTCTAAGCCCCCTAATAAAATAATAAACCCCCAAAATAAAAAAAATTCCCTGCCCTATTCTAAATTAAACAAATTTCAAAGCTCTTTACCTTACCAGCCCTTAAAAGGGCCTTTTGTGGGGCATGCCCCAAAGAATTCAGCTCTTTTGCATACAAATACAATACCCCCCCCCATTACAACCCACCACCCACATACCCCTATTCTAAAACCACCCAAACCCCCCTTAAAAAAGCCTAACACTACCCCCCTGAAGATCTCCCTACCTTGTCTTCACCACACCGGGCCGAACTCCTGATCCGATCCGGGCGATGTCTTCCTCCAAGCGGCAAAGAAGAATTCTTCCTCCGGCGATGTCTTCCTCCAAGCGGCAAAGAAGAATTCTTCCTCCGGCGACGTCTTCCTCCAAGCGGCAGCAAAGTCTTCATTCTTCCGGTGGCATCTTCAATCTTCTTTCTTCGCTCCGCCGCCGCGGAGCATCCATCCCGGCCGACTACTGAACTTGGAATGAGGTACCTTTAAATGACGTCATCCAAGATGGCGTCCGCCGAATTCCGATTGGCTGATAGGATTCTATCAGCCAATTGGAATTAAGTTAAAAAAATCTGATTGGCTGATTGAATCAGCCAATCAGATTCAAGTTCAATCCGATTGGCTGATCCAATCAGCCAATCAGATTGAGCTCGCATTCTATTGGCTGTTCCGATCAGCCAATAGAATGCGAGCTCAATCTGATTGGCTGATTGGATCAGCCAATCGGATTGAACTTGAATCTGATTGGCTGATTCAATCAGCCAATCAGATTTTTTTAACTTAATTCCGATTGGCTGATAGAATCCTATCAGCCAATCGGAATTCGGCGGACGCCATCTTGGATGACGTCATTTAAAGGTACCTCATTCCAAGTTCAGTAGTCGGCCGGGATGGATGCTCCGCGGCGGCGGAGCGAAGAAAGAAGATTGAAGATGCCACCGGAAGAATGAAGACTTTGCTGCCGCTTGGAGGAAGACGTCGCCGGAGGAAGAATTCTTCTTTGCCGCTTGGAGGAAGACATCGCCGGAGGAAGAATTCTTCTTTGCCGCTTGGAGGAAGACATCGCCCGGATCGGATCAGGAGTTCGGCCCGGTGTGGTGAAGACAAGGTAGGGAGATCTTCAGGGGGGTAGTGTTAGGCTTTTTTAAGGGGGGTTTGGGTGGTTTTAGAATAGGGGTATGTGGGTGGTGGGTTGTAATGGGGGGGGTATTGTATTTGTATGCAAAAGAGCTGAATTCTTTGGGGCATGCCCCACAAAAGGCCCTTTTAAGGGCTGGTAAGGTAAAGAGCTTTGAAATTTGTTTAATTTAGAATAGGGCAGGGAATTTTTTTTATTTTGGGGGTTTATTATTTTATTAGGGGGCTTAGAATAGGTGTAATTAGCTTAAAAATCTTGTAATCTTTTTTTATTTTTTGTAATTTAGTGTTTGGTTTTTTTTGTAATTTAGTTTAGTTAATTTAATTGTATTTTTAGATAGATGTTTGTAGTTTATTTAATTTATTGATAGTGTAGGTGTATTTGTAACTTAGGTTAGGATTTATTTTACAGGTAATTGGGTAATTATTTTAACTAGGTAGATATTAAATAGTTAATAACTATTTAATAGCTATTATACCTAGTTAAAATAATTAACAATTTACCTGTAAAATAAATATTAACCCTAACATAGCTACAATGTAATTATTAATTATATTGTAGCTATCTTAGGGTTTATGTTATAGGTAAGTATTTAGATTTAAATAGGAATATTTTAGTTTATAAATGAATTAGATTAATTTAATATAAATTTAGTTAGGGGTGTTAGGGTTAGATAGAGTTAATATAGTTAATATAAATACTATAGTAACTATATTAACTATATTAACCCTAATATAATTAGGGTTAATATAGTTAATATATATAATGTAATACCTATATTAACTATAATATACTTAGGGTTAATATAGATAATATAGCTGGCGGCGGGGTAGGTAGATTAAATAAGGGGTTAATCATTTTAATAGAGATGGCGGCGGTGTAAGTGGCTTACATTAGGGGTTAATAATATTAATATAGCTGGCGGCGGTATAGGGGGATTAGGTTAGGGGTTAATAATTTTTATATAGGTGGCGGCGGTGTAAGGGGTCAGATTAGGGTATAGATAAGGTAGATGGCGGCGGTTTTAGGGGCTCACAGTAGGGGGTTAGTTTATGTAGATGGCGGCGGGGTCCGTGAGCGGCGGTTTAGGGGTTAATAACTTTATTAGGGATTTCGGGGGGGGGGGGATCGCGGTTGACAGGTAGATAGACATTGCGCATGCGTTAGGTGTTAGGTTTATTTTAGAAGATCGCGGTTGACAGGGAGATAGACATTGCGCATGCGTTAGGTGTTAGGTTTATTTTAGCAGATCGCGGTTGACAGGGAGATAGACATTGCGCATGCGTTAGGTGTTAGGTTTATTTTAGCAGCCAGTTTAGGGAGTTACGGGGCTCCAATAGTCAGTGTAAGGCTTCTTACGGCTGCTTTTTGTGGCGAGGTGAAAATGGAGTAAGTTTTCTCCATTTTCGCCACGTAAGTCCTTACGCTGCATATTGGATACCAAACTGCGCGGGTTTGGTATACCTGCCTATAGCCCAAAAAACTACGGGCGACAGCAGAAATATACGCGCGTAACTTCTAGGTTACGCCGTATATAGGATACCAAACCCGCGCAAATATTGGCGTTGCCGGCTTTTGCGGGAAACGATTTTTATCGGATCGACCCCCAGGGTGCTGCGGGATCTGTTGGCGCTCTACAAATAACCAATAATAACATCATAGAGAGAGCTGGAAAGCAGAGAGATTACTCTGTGATTCTATGATTAATAACTACTAATGTACTCAATTCTAAAGTGAGTCTAAAGTTATATCTGTTGTGAATATTATATAACAAGCATGTTGGGGTGTGTGAGAGATAGAAGAAACACCTTTCAAAATATAAAATAAAAAGGACCAGACATAGATGGAGTCTTCCGCCAAACCATCTTAGAGAAATCCCCAGTTACCACTGGTAGGAATTACAGTTAATTATGCCTGGTATATATTGTAATCTGTATGTGTTCAGCAATGTCTCACATGCAGTTGTTTATTAATAAAAGTGATAATAGTGGCAGCTATTATTTTCATTAAATATTTAATTTACGATAAATGGTTTGAAATTCTTCAACTAAAACCTAGTCTAATAATCTAGTAAAGGGGCATATGTGTAGTATTTGTGTTTCAAAATATGAATATGAATGATAACTACTTACTGTCTCTTGAAGCACAGATTATATAGGTAGAGGCACATAATTATCCCTTATCTCCCTACATTTCCCAGAGGCTTTCCGTGGCAGGGACGTTTGAGGAACTTGTAAGAAGTTGCCTCCCAGTGTCTGGTGGGTGGGTCTAGTGGGGGGAGCCACAACAGGAGGGGCAGGGCTTGACATCTCCCTTATTGGGACACTTCAACAGTGACAGCAGGGAGACCGCCCAAACTGTTACATTCCTGCAAGATGCGATGGTTGAAGTTATACTCACACACAAGCTCGTAGAACCCTGAGCACACATACTCATACTCATCTCCTGGAAGGAGACTTTATCAATTTTTATACCAGTGGCACATTGTGATTACTGTTTTTATTTTAGTTTCCGTTATTTTCCTGTTGTTGTTTTTTTCATTTGCATTTGCATAATTTTCAATAAAAAATTTTGATGACACCAGTGGCGGCTCTAGACTGAGGGAGGCCTTAGGCAAAACTAAATCTTCAAATTTTCATGATTCAGACAGGGTATACAATTTTTAACAACTTACGTCTATATTTTGAATTTACATTTTATTGTCAAATTTGCTTCATTCTCTTGGCATCTTAAGTTGAAGGAGCAGCAATGCACTACTGGGAGCTAGCTGAACACATCTGGTAAGGGAATAACAAGAGTCGTATATATAGTTATTATTATTATTATCGGTTATTTGTAGAGCGCCAACAGATTCTGCAGCACTATAAACAAATGCGGAGTACAACAATATAGGGATCAAATGGGTAGAGAGCCCTGCCAAGAGTCGCACTGTTGTAGTTAGCTCTTAAGAAGGTGATCTTCAAACAGCTGGACTCTTAGGCTTACATGCTAAGGGGGTTCAGGGGATAGCAATGGAGGAGAGGAACTGCTATAAAGAAAGGTTAGTGTAGGTTGTATGCATCCCTGAACAGTAGAGTCTTTAGGGAGCACTTGAAGCTTTTAAAACTAGAAGAGAGTCTTGTGGAGTGAGGCAGAGAGTTCCACAAGATGGGAGCCAGTCTGGAGAAGTCCTGTAAACGGGAGTGTGATGAGGTGACAAGAAAGGAGGAGAGTAGGAGGACATGAGCAGAGCGAAGGGGACGGGAGGGAGAGTATCTGGAGACAAGGTCTGAGATATAGGGGGGAGCAGTGCAGTTGAGGGCTTTGTATGTCAGAATGAGAATTTTGTGTTTGATCCTAGAGGCAAGAGGAAGCCAGTGAAGGGATTGGCAGAGAGGTGCAGCAGATGAAGAGCAAAGTGTAAGGAAGATGAGTCTGGCAGAGGCATTCATTATGGATTGTAAAGGAGCTAGGCAGCAGGTGGGGAGACCAGAGAGGACAGAGTTGAAGTAATCGAGGCGGGAGAGAATGAGAGAGTGGATTAAAATCTTAGTTGTGTCTTGTGTAAGGAAGTGTCTAATTTTAGAGATGTAGAGGTGGAAGCGGCAGGCTTTAGCCAATGACTGAATGTGAGGAGTGAAAGAAAGGTCTGAGTCAAATGTGACCCCGAGACTTCGGGCATGCGGGGTAGGGGTAATGATAGAGTTGTCAACAGTTATAGAGAGATTGGGGGTGGAGAGTTTAGAAGAAGGGGGTAAAATAAGGAGCTCAGTTTTGGAGAGATTTAGCTTGAGGTAGTGAGAGGACATCCAGTTGGAGATGTGAGAAAGACAGTTAGTGACATGGGTTAGGAAGGAGATAGGTCTGGTGCAGAGAAGTAGATTTGGGTGTCATCGGCATACAAATGATATTTTAAACCATTGGACTTTATTAGGGAACCTATTGATGACGTGTAGATTGAGAAGAGAAGGGGACCAAGGACAGAGCCTTGTGGTACTCCGACAGAAAGTGGTGACGGGGTAGAGGAGAAGGCTACACTAAAGGTACGATTTGACAGGTAGGAAGAGAGCCACGAGAGGGCTGTGTCACAGATGCCGAAGTATTGTAGGGTTTGGAGCAAAAGAGGGTGGTCAACAGTGTCAAAGGCTGCGGACAGATCAAGGAGGATAAGCAGAGAGAAGTGGCCTTTTGATTTTGCTGTAAGTAGGTCGTTGGTAACCTTAACAATTGCTGTCTCTGTGGAGTGATGGGGACGAAATCCAGATTGCAATGGGTCAAGGAGGGAGTTTATTGTAAGGAAATGGGATAGGCGTGCATAAGCTAGTTTTTCGAGAAGCTTTGATGCAAGAGGGAGGAGGGAAATAGGGCGGTAGTTGGATGGGGAGGTAGGATCAAGGGAAGGTTTTTTTGAGGATAGGTGTGACCAGTGCATGTTTCAGTGAAGAGGGAAATATACCGGTGCTGAGGGAAAGGTTGAAAGTGTGTGTGAGTATAGGGGTAAGGGTGGCAGAGAGGGAGGGGAGTAGCTGTGAGGGGATAGGGTCAATGGGACAAGTAGTGAGGTGAGAGAGCAGTATAAGTGCTGAAACTTCTTCCTCAGTAACAGGGGAGAATGAGCTAAGTTTAAGCTTATGTGGGTTGTGGTTGATTGAGAGCATTTGAGGGGGTGAGAGAATGGAATTATGTTGAGAGCTGATTTCATTTCTGATGTAGTCGATTTTGTTATTGAAGTGGTTGGCAAAGTCTTGAGCTGACAGAGAAGTTGTATTAGGAGGTGGGGGAGGGCGGAGAAGAGTATTGAAAGTGGAGAACAAACGTTTTGGGTTTGAAGAAAGATTAGAGATAAGAGTAGAGAAGTAGTATTGCTTATGGAAATTAAGGGCAGAGTAGTAGGATTTCAAGATAAATGTGTAATGTTGAAAATCAGCTGAACTCCTAGATTTTCTCCAGTGCCACTCAGCAGTGCAGGAACATCTGCGTAGGTATCGTGTCAGAGGAGTATGCCAGGGCTGATGATGAGTGTTTGATTTCCGAGCTATGGTAAGAGGGGCGAGATTGTCAAGGACGGATGTAAGGGTGGAATTATAGTGGCAGATAGATTGGTCAGGGCAGGAAAAGGAGGAGAAGGATGAGAGGAGAGGTTTGAGAGAATTAAGAAACCTGTTGTTGATCTAATGACATAATGCTTCTGTGAAGTTTGGTGTGAGGAGCAGAAGGAGGGAGAGTTGTAGGGAGGGATGATATGTTGCAAGTAAGGAGATGGTGGTCAGAAAGAGGAAAGGGAGAGTTTGTGAAGTTTGAGAGGGTGCATCGATAGCTAAAGATCAGGTCAAGGGAGTGACCATCTTTGTGAGTTGGAGAATCAGTCCATTGTGACAAACCGAAAGAGGAAGTGAGTTGCAGAAGTTGTTTTGCAGAGGAGGCAGTGGGATTGTCAAGAGGGATGTTGAAGTCACCAAGAATGAGGGAAGGGGTGTCTGAGGAAAGGAAATAAGGTAGCCAGGCAGCCAAGTGATCTAGAAATTGAGTTGAGGAGCCAGGAGGACGGTATATGACTACAACACGTATAGAAAGAGGAGAGAATAAGCAAATCATGTGGGTTTCGAATGAGGAAAATGTGAGGGAAGAGATGGCATGTATTTGTTGAAAGGTGCAACGAGAGGAAAGTAAAATACTTACACCACCTCCTTGTCTATTACCAGACCTAGGAGTGTGGCTGAAGTGGAGACTCCCATGTGACAGAGCAGCAGTGGATGCTGTGTCTAGGGGAGAGAGCCAGGTTGCTGTTAAGGCCAGAAGGTTGAGGGAGTGGAAGATAAAGAGGTCATGCATAGAAGTGAGTTTGTTGCAAACAGAGCGAGAGTTCCAGAGTGCACAAGTGAAAGGGGTAGTGGCTTTTGATGCAAGAGGAATGTGAGTAAGGTTGCCAGAGTATTGTTTTTTGAGTCTGTGGGATGGTATACATGGATGTGCATGGCTAGGCAGTTGTTGGGGACCAGGATTATTGGAGATGTCACCAACAGTTAGTAAAAGCAAGAGGGAGAGTGACATGAGATGAGATATAGATTTGCAGTAATGAGATTGCATTTGAGACAATTTGCAGGGGACAAGGTGCACTGCTTTTGAGACAAGGTACACAAGCAACAATCAGCAGCTAGTTCCCAGTAGTGTATTACTGCTCCTAAACCTACCTAAGTATGATTTTCAACAAAGGATACCAACACAACAAAGCAAACTAGATAATAGAAGTAAATTAGAAAGTTGTTTAAAACTCTGTCTGAATCATAAATGACAAAATTTGGGTTTCATATCTCTTTAAAACATAAACACAAAAAATAACTGTGAAGCTTAGCCCCCATAAATTAATTTGTATAAACTGAATATTTTTCATGCACAGGTAGCTAAATCCAAACCTGGAATTGAACTTCTGGCTAAAAACGTTTTGCATTATTCTACGTATAGCTATGCACAAGCACTGTTAGTTGGGTTCTAAGAAGTATGTGGCTTGCTCAATATTCTTAATGGCTCCTAAAAGTGAAATACATTTGTCCTCTTTAAAAATGTATATAAAAATACAGGGAAGGGGCGTGTCCTAGCAGCGATCCTGAATGGTCGCACTCTCCATGAGCTCCGGTAGATTGACCAATAATCCGCCGATTACTGTCCATATTTTACAGCTGAAGTACAACTCTGTCTATAGCGATATTGCATCGCCCTACAGTGAGCATAGCACTGTCTTCCAGCTGTATTTGTGACACTAGAGCCCAGGATTGGACCAGATAGGCCTGAAGCGGCGGCTTGAAACAGGCAGCGTTCCCCCCTCGGCACGCCGAGGTAACTGACCACAATAGAAAAGGCATCTCTACATATACAGCATAACATCCACAACCTAGCATCAACTTGCTTCTAAGATACTTCTCACTATAGTTACATATTGGACGGCAAGTATGGCGGCTGAGACCATGTGGCAACGACATGATGCGGGCTTCCAGAAACTTGAGACCCTAATGCAAAAATTGATGGATAAAGCACCATCGGAACATATGTTACAGCTTCTTCATCATAAACAAACCTCTATAATACCTCCCATTGCATTTCCAGAAACCTGGCGACAGATACGCAGTATTTGTGCACGACCGAACCCACTGACAACCCATCATGACATGGAGAATGCACCAACCATGCCCATAAGTAGGCCACTGTCGGTTAAATACTCTGCAAATGATTGTCTACTTAAAAGGCTCAGCTGCCTAGACGCAACTTCTCACTCACCGTGTGGCCCGCGGCATGGCACAGAACCTCTGGAGGCATCATGGGGCCCTCACGTGGCATCACATCAGATGGAGTCGGCACAGAGTAATGCTGGGATGTCAAATTTAATGGGGACTCCTGAAACAATATCTCACATAGGAGGTCAGATACTGATGGGCTTGGGACCACGGGGGTTTGAGGGGAGCCCCTGTGAGACTACAGCCAATATACTAAAATACTCTGGGACTGCTATCAATGCTGCGTTAGAGGCACATATTGAGAGCTGTGGGGGACTTGAAGTAATATTTCGAATGACCTATAACTCCCACTTGATGAATGCTCCGAAAGGAGCACCATATGAGGATAACTCAGGATACTATCTTCTTTCGGCCTATTGTAACACATTCAATCAAGGAGCATATCTAACTTCCATTTACGCATGGAACCCTGGGGACACTAACGCAACATTGACTTGATTTATCCTACCATTACTTTAGAAGGTCTTGTTCCATAACAGCAGGACATTTAACGGTATCAAGTAGTTTGTTTCTTCATAGTTTAATGTTTGAATGTTGTCTCCTATTATGTTTGTATATATATGAAGAGTTTTTTAATTGTCAACTAGAAGCTATACTTCCCGCAACATCTCATTCTATCACTCATATTAAAATGACTGAGCGGTGCTACGGCACCAAACAATGGGACATTTGATGTTATTCAGTATAACTAATGTACCGAGTATGGTTTATTTTTTCTCTATCACAATTTGATATTTGAATGTTAAATATTATTATCTCTTATGCCTTTATCAATTAGAAGAATGATTTGACCTGCCTTAGCTTTAACCACTACTTTGAAGCCTAGACCTGGTAACACTTCTTATTGTCTCCCAAACAAGAACAGTTGTACAATAAGCATGGTTACTAACACATTTATAATATTTTCAAATGCGGGACTAAGGAAATACAAGTACCGTGTTCTGTGGCTAGCGGCCCGGAGCTGCAGAATATGAGCGCAACACATATAAGCTGAAGTCCCTGCTAGTAGAAGATCATAATAAGGCATTACTCTTGTTTGTAGTTATTTCTGCACTGGTGTCCAGGTTCCTAGTCCATTCACCTAGCTCAACTATTTTATTTCTTAAAACATTCATTTATAGCCTCAACTCATTAAATGCTCCAAATATACAACACTTAACTAGCAGATATGTCTTTTAAATCTCAGAGGGATGCAGGTCAGAGCATGATGCAATCTATTTGAACTAATATTACTATTTGGTATAACTTAGTTGTGGTCCTTAACAAGTATATCTCATCATATTTGAATCGTATAGCTAAGTTTTCTCTTCCTTTTTTTATTTGTTTTACTCTTATATAATCCCTACCTTTATGTTTATATATACATGGAAGACCCAAGAGTGGTCTGCAATACCAATTAGAGGGACAAAAATGAGGTCTGTTATTTAAGATGGACAGACATGTGTTTTGTTATTTATGGGGTTTTTTTTCTTGTTATGTATGCCTATATAAGCATGTCAATTGTATAATGTATTTCCTCAATAAAAAAAAAAAATACAGGGAAAATCATAAAGCAATGTTGTTTAAAAGAGCATTTCAATGGAAACTATAGCTATAAAATTATAATCTGATATACACACGGCTTGTATTTGCCATCACAAGTCACAGATGCAATTGCTTCACAATGCTTTCTGGTATCTAGTGTGTTAATTTATACAGAAAAAGCCTCTATCTACTTAAAGTGTGGCTGTCAATAATAAGATGCCTAAGCAGCGGAAGAGCTCACACAGGACTGCAGGCAGCTCAGCTAAATTGAGACTGAGGAGGGAGTAACTGTCACTCTGCCCTATAGTTCAGTGCTCTTTTTCTGCAGAGAAGAGAGGTACCAAACATATCATCCAGGCAGATTAAGTCAAGTAAGTGACTCTGCATGTAAGCTGAAGTGGGGGTCCATATTGCTCCTCTACTGTCTGCAGTTCCTTTACCACACACTTCAGCCAAAAAGAGGTGGAGCACTAAGCAGACTAGGCGTCTTATAACACAGGGGGCTTATTGCAGCAGGAATCCTTACATTATAATGTGACTAGACATTTCTGTTCAACCCCCTGCGCACACCTATGAATATTATACTATATGACTGTTCTTGGAGGAAGCCAATGGGCTGGGCTACTATGCCAACACCTGTTTGATCTGAGAAAAAAGGAAATATTTTCCTATGCCTCTGTGCGAGGCCCCATCATGAGTGAGGCCTTAGGCGATCGCCTATTTGACCTAATGGTAGAGCCGCCTCTGTATGATCAGAATTCGAGGGACGCCATCTTGGATGATGTCATTTAAAGGAACCTTCATTCTTCGTTAGGACTTCGATTGAAGAGGATGGCTCTGCATCGGCTGGATAGAAGATGGCTCCGCTCCGGAAGGATGAAGATAGAAGATGCCGCCTGGATGAAGATGTCTGCCAGTCTGGATGTCCTCTTCTGCCCGGATAGGATGAAGACTTCTGCCGGTCCGGATGTCCTCTTCTGGCCCATCGGTGCCCGGCTGGGTGAACACGGCTCAAGGTAGGGTGATCTTCAATGGGGTAGTGTTAGGTTTTTTAAGGGGGGATCGGGTTGGTTTTAGAGTAGGGGTCTGTGGGTGGTGGGTTGTAATGTTGGGGGGTATTGTATTTCTTTTTTTAAAAGGTAAAAGAGCTGATTACTTTGGGGCAATACCCCACAAAAAGCCGTTTTAAGGGCTGGTAAAAGAGCTGATTACTTTGTAATTTAGTTTAGGGTAGGGAATTTTATTATTTTGGGGGGCTTTTTTATTTTATTAGGGGGCTTAGATTAGGTGTAATTAGATTAAACTTCCGGTAATTTTTTTTTATTTTTTGTAATTTAGTGTTTGTTTTTTGTAATATAGTATAGTTTATTTAATTGTATTTTATTTTAGATAATTGTAGTTAATTTATTTAATTAATTTATTGATAGTATAGTGTTAGGTGTATTTGTAACTTAGGTTAGGATTTATTTTACAGGTAATTTTGTAGTTATTTTAACTAGGTAGCTATTAAATAGTTATTAACTATTTAATAGCTATTGTACCTAGTTAAAATAAATACAAAGTTGCCTGTAAAATAAATATAAATCCTAAAATAGCTACAATGTAACTATTAGTTATATTGTAGCTATATTAGGGTTTATTTTATAGGTAAGTATTTAGTTTTAAATAGGATTAATTTATTTAATTATAGTAATTTTATCTAGATTTATTTAAATTATATTTAAATTAGGGGGGTGTTAGGGTTAGGGTTAGACTTAGGTTTAGGGGTTAATAACTTTACTATAGTAGTGGCGACGTTGGGGTCGGCAGATTAGGGGTTAATAATTGTAGGTAGGTGGCGGCGACGTTGGGGGGGCAGATTAGGGGTTAATAAAATGTACTATAGTGTTTGCGAGGCAGGAGTGTGGCGGTTTAGGGGTTAATACATTTATTAAAGTAGCGGCGATGTCCAGTCGGCAGATTAAGGGTTAATAATTGTAGGTAGGTGGCGGCGACGTTGGGGGCGGCAGATTAGGGGTCAATAAATATAATGTAGGTGCCGCCGATGTTAGGGGCAGCAGATTAGGGGTTCATAGGGATAATGTAGGTGGCGGCGGTGTCCGGAGCGGCAGATTAGGGGTTAATAGTATAATGCAGGTGGCGACGATGTTGGGGGCGGCAGATTAGGGGTTAATAAGTGTAAGGTTAGGGGTGTTTAGACTCGGGGTTCATGTTAGCGTGTTAGGTGTAGACTTAGAAAGTGTTTTCCCATAGGAAACAATGGGGCTGCATTAGAAGCAGGACGCTGCTTTTTTAAAGGTGTTAGGTTTTTTATAAGCCGTCTCAGCCCCATTGTTTCCTATGGGGAAATCGTGCACTAGCACGTTTTAGCCATCTTACCGCTACCGTAAGCAACGCTGGTATTACAGGTAGAAGTGGAGCTAAATTTGCTCAATGATCACTTTTCTGAGGCTAACACAGCCATTCAGAAAACTTGTAATACCAGCATTGTTTAGTGTGCGCTGGAAAAAAAAGGCTTGTTAGCCCCGCAGGTCTTTACCGACAAAACTCGTAATCTAGGCGTTAATTTCTTAATTGCTGACATGATACAAACCCCACTGGTGCTCTTAACAGCTGCATTATTTAAAATGCTTGTGCAATGAGGATATACAGCTATGCTTCACATGCACGTGCAGAGAAAAATGTTAACAAAGAAACAGTGATAACTTTTACTAGAAGCATTTTGGACAAAATATGCATATTGCAAATATGTTTCTATTCAAACATGTAATTCACCTATGTGGTTTTCAATTTTGACCGGAATATCCCTTTAATGATGAGTAAGTGGCCAACAAATGTTTTATCAATTTGGATGTGGCTATGTTCCTAAATAATTTGCAGAACTGGCAATAAGAGTAGTATTGCACATTATGGTGCTTCCTGGCCCTTTAGTACCTGCTTACAGTACGGAGATTATGGTAGGAACTTTGGACTATTTATAAGATGACTCGCTTACTTTTCAAAAGACTAGGACATATTTACATGTGAAACACTTACATCCAGCAATTTCACACACTATAAAACATCAACCTAACTAGGACCAATGCAGTTGGGCTTATATGAAGGACAATTCAGTCTGCAAGCTCAGAAGAGAATATAACCCAATCTAATGGGGCCTATTTATCAAGCCGTCAACCGCAAATACGCTGGAATTCCACAACGTATTCCGCTGACCGGCAAAAGTAGAATTTTGTGACGTAACATACGATCCACCGGTCAAAGTCCGACACAGATCTATGCTTACGTCATTACAGATGTTCCGAATGCAAATTTGGCACTATCTGACTACTTTTGCAAGTTAACAAATTTCTACCAGGTACGTTCGGCATTATTCCGGCCCAGCGTACCTGGTATTCAATCTGCCGCCCTGGAGGCGGCGGATGCCATAGGAATCAATGGGAGTCTGAAAGCAGCGAAAGCTTATGTTCGCTGCTGCCCGATATCCCATTGATTCCTATGGGAGAATAAAGTTACGTTTACACTTAACACCCTAACATATACCCCGAGTCTAAACACCCCTAATCTGCTGCCCCGACACCTCCGCCACCTACATTATCCTTATTAACCCCTAATCTGCCCACTACACCACCGCCACCTACATTATGTTACTAACCCCTAATCTGCACCCCTACAACGCCGCCACCTACATTATGTTATTAACCCCTAATCTGCCGTCCCCAACGTCACTGCCACTATATTAAATTTATTAACCCCTTAACCTAAGTCTAACCCTAACACCCCCTAACTTAAATCTAATTTAAATAAATATAAATAAAATTACTATCATTAACTACATTATTCCTATTAAAAACTAAATACTAACCTATAAAATAAACCCTAAGATAGCTACAATATAACTAATAGTTACATTGTAGCCATCTTAGGGTTTATTTGTATTTTACAGGCAAGATTGTATTTATTTTAACTAGGTAGAATAGTTATTAAATAGTTATTAACTATTTAATAACTACCTAGCTAAAATAAATACAAAAGTAAATGTAAAATAAAACCTAACCTAAGTTAGAATTACACCTAACACTACACTATAATTAAATAAATTAACTAAATTAAATACAATTAACTAAATTAAATACAACCTAAATTAAATTAAATTATCTAAAGTACAAAAAACCCCCACTAAATTACAGAAAATAATAAACAAATTACAGAAATTTAAGCTAATTACACCTAATCTAATAGCCCTATCAAAATAAAAAAGCCCCCCCAAAATAAAAAAAACCCTAGCCTAAACTAAACTACCAATAGCCCTTTTTATGGGCCTTTTGCGGGGCATTGCCCCAAAGTAATCAGATCTTTTACCTGTAAAAAAAATACAAACAACCCCCCCAACAGTAAAACCCACCATCCACACAACCAACCCCCCCAAAAAAATACTAACTAAAAAAACCTAAGCTCCCCATTGCCCTGAAAAAGTCATTTGGATGGGCATTAGCTCTTTTGCAGCCCAAAGCCCTAACCTAAAAATAAAACCCACCCAATACACCCTTAAAAAAACCTAACACTAACCCCCTGAAGATCAACTTACCGGGAGACGTCTTCATCCAAGCCGGGCAGAAGTGGTGCTCCAGACTGGCAGATTTCTTCATCCAAGCCGGGCAGAAGTGGTCCTCCAGACGGTAGAAGTCTTCATCCAGACGGCATCTTCTATCTTCATCCATCCGGCGCGGAAGTGGGTCCATCTTCAAGACATCCGACGCGGAGCATCCTCTTCGGCCGATGACTACCCGACGAATGAAGGTTCCTTTAAGTGACGTCATCCAAGATGGCGTCCCTTAGATTCCGATTGGCTGATAGAATTCTATCAGCCAATCGGAATTAAGGAAGAAATAATCCTATTGGCTGATGCAATCAGCCAATAGGATTGAACTTCAATCCTATTGGCTGATTGGAACAGCCAATAGGATTGAGTTTGCATTCTATTGGCTGTTCCAAACATCCAATAGGATTTTTTCTACCTTAATTCCGATTGGCTGATAGAATTGTATCAGCCAATCAGAATCTAAGGGACGCCATCTTGGATGACGTCACTTAAAGGAACCTTCATTCGTCGGGTAGTTGTCGGCCGAAGAGGATGCTCCGCGTCGGATGTCTTGAAGATGGACCCGCTCCGCGCCGGATGGATGAAGATAGAAGATGCCGTCTGGATGAAGACTTCTGCCGTCTGGAGGACCACTTCTGCCCGGCTTGGATGAAGACTTCTGCAATCTGGAGGACCACTTCTGCCAGGCTTGGATGAAGACGTCTCCTGGTAAGTCGATCTTCAGGGGATTAGTGTTAGGTTCTTTTAAGGGTGTATTGAGTGGGTTTTATTTTTAGGTTAGGGCTTTGGGCTGCAAAAGAGCTAACTGCCCTTTTAAGGGCAATGCCCATTCAAATGCCCTTTTTAGGGCAATGGGGAGCTAAGGTTTTTTTAGTTAGTATTTTTTTGGGGGGGTTGGTTGTGTGGGTGGTGGGTTTTACTGTTGGGGGGGTTGTTTGTATTTTTTTACAGGTAAAAGAGCTGATTACTTTGGGGCAATGCCCGGCAAAAGGCCCTTTTAAGGGCTATTGGTAGTTTAGTTTAGGCTAGGGTTTTTTTTATTTTGGGGGGCCTTTTTATTTTGATAGGGCTATTAGATTAGGTGTAATTAGTTTAAATTTCTGTAATTTGTTTATTATTTTCTGTAATTTAGTGTTTTTTTTGTACTTTAGATAATTTAATTTAATTTAGGTTATTGTATTTAATTTAGTTAATTGTATGTAATTTATTTAATTGTATTTAATTGTAGTGTAGTGTTAGGTGTTATTGTAACTTAGGTTAGGTTTTATTCTACAGGTACTTTTGTATTTATTTTAGCTAGGTAGTTATTAAATACTTAATAACTATTTAGTAACTATTCTACCTAGTTAAAATAAATACAAACTTGCCTGTAAAATAAAAAAAAAACTAAGATAGCTACAATGTAACTATTAGTTTAATATTAGTTTAATATTTAGTTTTAAATAGGAATAATGTAGTTAATGATAGTAATTTTATTTATATTTATTGAAATTAAATTTAAGTTAGGGGGTGTTAGGGTTAGACTTAAGTTTAGGGGTTAATAAATTGAATATAGTGGCAGCGACATTGGGGACGGCAGATTAGGGGTTAATAAGTGTTATGTAGGTGGCGGCGGTATAGGGGGGCAGATTAGGGGTTAATAACATAATGTAGGTGGCGGCAGTGTAGGGGCGGCAGATTAGGGGTTAATAAGTATAATGAAGGTGGTGTTGGCGGTATAGGGGGGCAGATTAGGGGTTAATAACATAATGTAGGTGGTGGCGGTGTAGGGGACGGCAGATTAGGGGTTAATAAGTATAATGTAGGTGACGGTGGGCTCCGGGAGCGGCGGTTTAGGGGTTAATACGTTTATTTAGTTGCGGCGGGGTCCGGGAGCGGCAGGATAGGTGTAAAACAGTTTAGTATAGTGTGGGTGTTTAGTGAAAGTATACCAATAAAGCCGAAGAGCAGCGAGATCGATGACTGTTAGTTAACAACAGTCCGCTGCTCATCGCCCCGTACTTGGTGCGTGGCTTTTTGACAGCTTTCTTGGTAACTTTGGAGAACATATTCAGGTCCGCGGCAACGATGTTAGGCGATCTTAGGCGAGCGTATTGGTGCCGGCAAATGCAAGTAAGTTGACGGGTTGATAAATAGGGGCCAATGTCTTCTTCTGATGACATTCATCGTGATGGTGTGGTTTTTTTTTAATCCTTTTCTATTAGAGAGTTGTTCAAAGAAGCTTTAAGAAAAAGAGGGATTATACTAATAATTTATAGTTTACTGATGGATGACACTAATTATTTTATAGAGAACACTACCCAGTGTTTTAACCCATTTAAGCAGTGACATTCTATGTCCATAAGTGTGTGTCAGACCATTACATTTTCCAGTTCTTGCAGAGCAAAGTGTGTAGCTAAATCAGGGGATTAAGGGACTTTTTAGATGAGTCATAGGCAGTTGATAATGTTAGAAAGCTGAGTTCTTGCCCATGACTTCCCAGCAGCCTCTGCTAAGTGTGCAATCAATGTATGCAGAGAGTTGAGCTTTCTTGACAGCAATGTATCTATGCTCCCACTATTCATGCTTTAGGGGCAGAAATACTTTAGTCTATCATATTAACGAAATGTGTTATAAGTCCTGGGATCTGGGTGGTATAAAAACTTTCTATTTTTCTGCTATTTGTTTTCCATGTCTGTGACATCACACACAAAAAATGGACCAATATATATTCTGATATATGGCTATTCACATCAGTAATGCAAATGTACTTTTAATATCTACTTAGTGGCATAAGCATGAACAAATATTTATCAATGTGAAATAACAAAGAGGACAGTGTACAAATGTAATCCATTGCAGATGTAGAATATTATTGTTGCCTCAGTGGAATAATGTAGGTCATATGATTTGCGCACAATGCCCTGGCCTAGAGATGTGCATCTGTTGTCAGGAATAAACTTGTCTTGACAGCAACAATACTGCAAACTAACAATGGCCAAATATATAACTGAATTAATTACCATATTTATTTTTTCCTGAAAATAGTCATTTCCCAAAGCACTTTGATTCTTACTATATAACTATTATAACAAACTTTATCCAGTTAACTTGAGAGTACAACCGCATCTTTAATGTTTTTTAAAATGGCAAATTACCATTAATATCCATGGGGCTAGTACTTTGTTAAGTAACCTAAAGAACAGTAATATATATTGGTGAGAGCAGATATCTCAAGTTAAATCCATCTTTTAAAAGGTGAGCATACTGAGGTATGCCCAGCAGTGTATGTGTCTTAATTATTATGTGGCAGCCGTATTTGCAACAATAGGGTTGATCACATTCGTGTGCTCGTTTTTGGTAAAGAACAATTTTTGAACACCGGTGATATTATATAATTATTTGCCTCCTTCATTTTTTGATATTGTATTTAAAAAACAAGAAAAGTATTCATGATTAAAGTAAAACAAAATGGCTAAATGGCAAAATTACTGGGTTTTAATCAATTACATCACAGGATGAAGGGTCTGTATGTTGATTTATCCCCTTTAATACTGTGTAGTAATGCTTATAGGTGACTTGTGTGCCATTATCGTGTTGTGCTCTAAAACCATAAAGGTATGCGCGTATATTTTTTAAGGGATTTGAACACAAGCATTTCAGGTATAGTGGGCATGTGTGTTTGTTGGGTTACTGATTTAGCTAAATTTAAAGGGACAGTCTACACCAGAATTTGTATTCTTTACAAAGATAGATAATTCATTTATTACCCATTCCCCAGTTTTGCATAATCAACACTGTTCTGTTATATTAATATACTTTTTACCTCTGTGATTACCTTGTATCTAAGCATCTTCAGACTGTAACTTTATCTCAGTTCTTTTGACAGACTTGTATTTTAGCCAATCAGTGCTGACTCCTAGGGTAACTCCACGGGTGTGAGCACAATCGGCTAGATCACGAGTTTTGTCGGTAAGGCTGTGCGGTGCTAACGCTCCTTTTTCTCTTATCGCTCCCTTTAAACAACGCTGGTATTACGAGTTTTCTGCAAGCCAGCGTTAGCCTCAGAAAAGTGAACGTTGAGCAAAATTTAGCTCCACATCTCACCTCAATACCAGCGCTGCTTACGGTAGCGGTAAGATGGCAAAACGCGCTCTTGCATGATTTCCCCATAGGAAACAATGGGGCTGAGCTGTGTGAAAAAAAAACCTAACAACTGCAAAAAAGCAGCTTTCAGCTCCTAACGCAGCCCCATTGTTTCCTATGGGGAAAGAAAATTTACGTCTGCACCTAACACCCTAACATGAACCCTGAGTCTAAACACCCCTAATCTTACACTTATTAACCCCTAATCTGCCGTCCCCGCTATCGCTGACACCGCCGCCACCTACATTATACTTATAAACCCCTAATCTGCTGCCCCCAACATCGCCGACACCTACATTATAGTTATTAACCCTTAATCTGCCCCCCCAACGTCGCTGCCACTATAATGAAGTTTTTAACCCCTAAACCTAAGTCTAACCCTAACCCCCCCTAACTTAAATATAATTTAAATTAAACAAAATTAATTTAACATAATTAAATAAATTAATCCTATTTAAAACTAAATACTTACCAATAAAATAAACCCTAAGATAGCTACAATATAACTAATAGTTACATTGTAGCTAGCTTCGGGTTTATATTTATTTTACAGGCAAGTTTGTATTTATTTTAACTATGTACAATAGTTATTAAATAGTTATTAACTATTTAATAACTACCTAGCTAAAATAAAAACAAAATTACCTGTAAAATAAATCCTAACCTAAGTTACAATTACACCTAACACTACACTATCATTAAACTAATTACCTAAACTACCTACAATTAATTACAATTAAATTAAATAAACTAAATTACGAAAAAAAACACTAAATTACGGAAAATAAAAAAAGAATTACAAGAATTTTAAACTAATTACATCTAATCTAATCCCCCTAATAAAATAAAAAAGCCCCCCAAAATAGAAAATTTTCCCTACCCTATACTAAATTACAAATAGCCCTTAAAAGGGCCTTTTGCAGGGCATTGCCCTAAAGTAATCAGCTCTTTTACCTGTAAAAAAAAAATACAATACCCCCCCAACATTACAACCCACCACCCACACACCCCTACTCTAAAACCCACCCAATCCCCCCTTAAAAAACCCTAACACTAAGCCCCTGAAGATCCCCCTACTTTGAGCCATCTTCACCCAGCCGGGCACAAGTGGTCCTCCAGACTCTGGAGTCCAGACGGTAGAAATCTTCATCCAGGCGGCATCTTCTATCTTCATCCTTCTGGAGGGGAGCGGGTCCATCTTCAATCCAGCCGACGCGGAGCATCCTCTTCAAACGAAGTCCTAACGAAGAATAAAGGTTCCTTTAAATGACGTGATCCAAGATGGCGTCCCTTGAATTCCGATTGGCTGATAGAATCCTATCAGCCAATCTGAATTAAGGTAGGAAAAATCCTATTGGCTGAAAACCTACCACCCACACACCCAACCCTACTCTAAAACCCACACAATACCCCCTTAATAAAACCTAACACTATCCCCTTGAAGATCACCCTACGTTGAGCCGTCTTCACCCAGCCGGGCACAAGTGGACCTCCAGACCGGCAGAAGTCTTCATCCGATCCGGGCAGAAGAGGACCTCCAAACCGGCAGAAGTCTTCATCCAGGCGGCATCTTCTATCTTCATCCATCCGGAGCGGAGCGGGTCCATCTTCAATCCAGCCGACGTGGAGCATCCTCTTCAAACGAAGTCCAAGCGAAGAATGAAGGTTCCTTTAAATGACGTCATCCAAGATTAAGGTAGGAAAAATCCTATTGGCTGATGCAATCAGCCAATAGGATTGAGGTCGCATTCTATTGGCTGATTGGAACAGCCAATAGAATGCCAGCTCAATCCTATTGGATGATTGGATCAGCCAATCGGATTGAAGTTCAATCCGATTGGCTGATCCAATCAGCCAATAGGATTGACCTCGCATTCTATTAGCTGTTAAGTATTTAATTTTAAATAGGATTAATTTATTTAATTATGTTAAATTTATTTAGTTTAATTTAAATTATATTTACGTTAGGGGTGGGTTAGACTTAGGGTTAGACTTAGGTTTAGGGGTTAATAAATTTATTATAGTAGCAGCGACGTTGGGGTCGGAATATTAGGGGTTAATAAATGTAGGTAGGTGTCAGCGACATTGGGGGGGCAGATTAGGGGTTAATAAATATAATGTAGGTGGCGGCGATGTCCAGTCGGCAGATTAGGGGTTAAAAAATGTATTTTAAGTGTTTGCGATGTGGGGAGGCCTCGGTTTAGGGGTTAATAGGTAGTTTATGGGTGTTAGTGTACTTTGTAGCACTTTAGTTAAGAGCTTTATGTTCCGACGTTAGCCAATAAAACTTTTAATTACTGACTTTTAAATGCGGTAGAAGTCTGGACAGGAGAGGGTCTATCGCTCACATCTTCCAAGACTCATAATACCAGCGTTAGGCAAATCCCATTAAAAACATAGGATACACAATTGACGTAAGGGGATTTGCGGTAGCCTCAAGTCGCGGAAGAAAAGTGAGCGGTACACCTGTACCTGCCAGACTCGTAATACCAGCGGGCGGTAAAAAGCAGCGTTAGGACCCCTTAACGTTGCTTTTTTACCCTAACGCCAAACTCGTGATCTAGCCATATGTTATCTATATGGCACACATGAACTAACACCCTCTAGTAGTTTTTTCGAAATGCATTCAGATAAGAGGAGGCCTTCAAGTGCTAAGAAATTAGCATATGAGCCTACCTAGATCTAGCTTTCAACTAAGAATACCAAAAGAACAAAGCAACATTGATGATAAAAGTAAATTGGAAAGTTGTTTAAAATTGTATGCCCTATCTGAATCATGAAAGTTTATTTTTGACTAGACTGTCCCTTTAATTAGCGTAAAATTACTTATTATTATTTGTTTTACTTTAACTGATTAAGCAGTGTATCTGTTTGCTTCCAACTGTCATCCAATATTGGGCTAGATTACAGGGGGTGCGCTTACAGTTGTGCGCAAGTGTATCACGGCTCTTTGCGCACTGGACCTATTGTGCACGTATTACAAGTTGAGAGAAAAAATGCATTCGCTGGAGCGAAATTAAAGTTAACGCGCATTGGGATAGCACAACTTCAGAACTCTGGTTAACAGTTAATATGCTCAAAAAAAGTTGTGCAAAACACATCAAAAATACATTTACAAGCACAGTAACACTCATAATAACACTGTGTAATAAAAAACCCCATAAGGGTTTATCCTGGCATTCTTTAAACAGTTTTCTGATGTGCTCCAGCCTGTCCTTTTGTCATGATGTTGTACCTAGTTAAAATCAACCTGCTACCATGTCCTTATTCAGAGTTAGCTTGCGTACATCCAAACCTCGCTAGCAGGGGGTGTCAATTAGCCCGATCGTATAGGATCGGGTGGATTGATGTCCGCGGCCTCAGAGCAGGTGGACAAGTTATGGAGCAGCGGTCTTTAGCTTTAGCTTTATAACTTCTGTTTCAGGCGAGTCTGAAGGCTCACGCAGAGACAGGGGCGTCAAGCTCCATTCGGAGCTTGATAATTCGGTTCCATAGACCTGACGGCTAAGATATAAATTTACAAAGTTCCAAAACATTGTATCAAGATCAGGAATCCACATGCATTTCCTAAAGATGCAGTTGTTATCCTCTGGAAGTTTAGGCTGATTAATTAATTTCCTTCAATTGTTTGGTTTTGTTAATAATATAATCAAATGAGACAAGCCAAAAATCCTTCTCCTGGCAAAAAAGGGTCCCAAGAAAAATTGGTTCTTTTGGTCTTTCTGCCAGGACGTACACTTTATAGCCAAATTTATATGCACACCCCATCTAATTATTGAGTTCAGGTGTTTCAGCCACACCCATTGCTAACAAGTGCATACAATCCAGTACATCTATATAGGCAAGCATTGGCAGTATAATGGGTCGTATGCCACCTTTGCCACGAGTCTGTGAAATTTTTGCCCTACTAGATCTGCCCCAGTGAACTGTAAGTGATATTATTGTGAAGTAGAAGCATCTAAGAGCAACAACAGCTTAGCCACAAGTGACAAACTCTGACTGCAAGAAGAACTGCACAACTCGCTACGCTCTTTGCGTAACAAAATCACTGTTTTCTGATGCGTAAACAGCATAGCGAGTTGTGCATGAGCAGTTCTTCTGGCAGTCAGAGTTACAAGCACGGAAGTATGCTGTCAATACTTTACATGGGGCACATGGTGAATGGTTAAAACAAATGCCAGTCAAACAAGCCAGAGATAAATTCTGTGACAGAGGCTGCATTACAGCAGTTAACGGAGCCAGACAAAAACCTTAATTATTAAAAAGTAGATTGGACTATGCTAAAAGCAGATCGATATGCTAGTTAGCACAGGAGCTTTCATAATATGTGACTTTATGCTGGAGAATTTACCATCACTTTAAAATTAATATTTTTCTGTGAGCCCTATTGTATGCATCTATTTTACATAACTAAATGCAGAGAACATCCCTTTGCTAGACACACTGTTCTCGTGTTAAAAGCTGCCTTTAGAGAATTCCACCAATGGCTTCATAGTACTGGCAAGTTTTATTAGAAAATCTCATAAGCCCAGAGAACAATAAATAATGAGGCCCTTAGATAGACACATTTTTTCTAGAATCTTGTGAGAGATCTGTCAGCTCCTCCTGAGCAGAGCTGGCAGATCATTTTATATAATATCTCATGATTCTCATCAGCAGAGCTGGCAGATCATTTTATATAATATCTCATCAGCAGAGCTGGCAGATCATTGTATATAATATCTCCTGAACATAGCTGACAGATCATTTTATATAATATCTCCTGAGCAAAGCTGACAGATCATTTTATATATCTCCTGAGCAAAGCTGACAGATCATTTTATATAAATGAGCAGAGCTGACAGATCATTTAATATAATATCTCCTGAGCAAAGCTGACAGATCATTTTATATAATATCTCCTGAGCAGAGCTGACAGATCATTTTATATAATATCTCCTGAGCAGAGCTGACAGATCATTTTATATAATATCTCCTGAGCAAAGCTGACAGATCATTTTATATAATATCTCATGAGCAGAGCTGACAGATCATTTTATATAATATCTCCTGAGCAAAGTTGACAGATCATTTTATATAATATCTCATGAGCAGAGCTGACAGATCATTTTATATATCTCCTGAGCAGAGCTGACAGATCATTGTATATAATATCTCCTGAGCAAAGCTGACAGATCATTTTATATAATATCTCCTGAGCAGAGCTGACAGATCATTTTATATAATATCTCCTTAAAAGAGCTGACAGATCATTTTATATAATATCTCCTGAGCAGAGCTAACAGATCATTGTATATAATATCTCCTGAGCAAAGCTGACAGATCATTTTATATAATATCTCCTGAGCAGAGCTGACAGATCATTTTATGTAATATTTCCTGAGCAAAGCTAACAGATCATTTTATATAATATCTCCTGAGCAAAGCTAACATATCATTTTATATAATATCTCCTGAGCAAAGCTAACAGATCATTTTATTGAATCTCTCCTGAGCAGAGCTAACAGATCATTTTATATAACTGCTCTGGTGGTGGGGATTGTTTCTGGGTAGGGCTGACTGTAGGCGCATGCAGCAGAAAGCTGGAGCGGCAAGGACGTGAGGATTTGAGCATCTGTGCAGCTGCATACACTGCTCTCTTCAGTCTTGAGGCTGTGTGACTCATCTCACACTGTATCCATTCAGCCTTGGGCAGACAGCATCCAGTCTGCTGGTCCCCTTAGCCCTGCTCTTTCTGCTGTGGCCCTAAGATTAACTAACTGAAGTTTGTTAGGGGAACAGTGCTTTGTAGAAAGGTGTCAGTGGGAAGAATAAGTGAGTGCACACACACCCCTCTCCATGCAGCATTGTCTAGTGCAGGGCGAGAGGGAACTTGTTCCTAGCAAAGAAGTGACATGTACTGCTGTGGCTGATGTATAGTGTCATGCTGAGACTTCACGCATTAATGTAAGGTTTATTTTTATAGTTTTTGTTTTCTCTCTGTCTGAGATTTTACAGCTTCCCATAGTAGTTCTGCTGTTCCAGTCAGTAAACTTATATTTGTCTGCACCTCTATGCTTCATCCTCAGTCTTTACCTTGCTTTGCTCCTGTTGGCGGCCCTAAATTTCTTTAACCAGCTAACCTCACACCAGATTCACATTCAAAAGAATATTAAATGAATCCACAGTGGAGGAATGTATATATTTATTTACTTATTAGTACTGCTTAGGTCCAGTTTCACATATTGCAATTTATTTCATTTTTTTAAAATGATTAGCCCGGCAGTGGATGATCCACTACTGGGCTAATAATTTTTTTTTAAAAAACGATTTAGTTGTTTTTTGGGATGTTGGGGTGGAGAGCGAAATTGCATGGGGGGCCCAAGAATATTTTTGCCCAGGGTCCAGTCAATATTAAAGATGCCCCTGTCTCCTGAGCAGAGATGGCAGATCATTTTATATAATATCTCCTGAGCAAAACTAACAGATCATTTTATATAATATCTCCTGAGCAAAGCTAACAGATCATTTTATATAATATCTCCTCAGCAAAACTAACAGATCATTTTATATAATATCTCCTGAGCAAAACTAACAGATCATTTTATATAATATCTCCTGAGCAAAGCTAACAGATCATTTTATATAATTCTCCTGAGCAAAGCTGGCAGATCATTTTATATAATATCTCCTGAGCAGAGCTAACAGATCATTTTATATAATATTTCCTGAGCAGAGCCGGCAGATCATTTTATATAATATCTCCTGAGCAAAGCTAACAGATCATTTTATATAATATCTCCAGAGCAGAGCTGGCAGATCATTTTATATAATATCTCCTGAGCAGAGCTGACAGATCATTTTATATAATATCCCCTGAGCAAAGCTGGCAGATCATTTTATATAATATATCCTGAGCAGAGCTAACAGATCATTTTATATAATATCTCCTGAGCAGAGCTAACAGATCATTTTATATAATATCTCCTGAGCAAAGCTAACAGATCGTTTTATATAATATCTTCTGAGCAGAGCTGAGAGATCATTTTATATAATATCTCCTGAGCAGAGCTGACAGATCATTTTATATAATATCTCCTGAGCAGAGCTGACAGATCATTTTATATAATATCTCCTGAGCAGAGCTGACAGATCATTTTATATAATATCTCCTGAGCAGAGCTGACAGATCATTTTATATAATATCTCCTGAGCAGAGCTGACAGATCATTTAATATAATATCTCCTGAGCAAAGCTGACAGATCATTTTATATAATATCTTATGAGCAGAGCTGACAGATCATTTTATATAATATCTCCTGAGCAGAGCTGGCAGATCATTTTACATAATATCTCCTGAGCAGAGCTGACAGATCATTTTATATAATATCTCCTGAGCAGAGCTGACAGATCATTTTATATAATATCTCCTGAGCAAAGCTAACAGATCATTTTATATAATATCTCCTGAGCAAAGCTAACAGATCATTTTATATAATATCTCCTGAGCAAAGCTAACAGATCATTTTATATAATATCTCCTGAGCAGAGCTGACTGATCATTTAATATAATATCTCCTGAGCAAAGCTAACAGATCATTTTATATAATATCTTATGAGCAGAGCTGACAGATCATTTTATATAATATCTCCTGAGCAGAGCTGGCAGATCATTTTACATAATATCTCCTGAGCAAAGCTAACAGATCATTTTATATAATATCTTATGAGCAGAGCTGACAGATCATTTTATATAATATCTCCTGAGCAGAGCTGACAGATCATTTTATATAATATCTCCTGAGCAGAGCTGGCAGATCATTTTATATAATATCTCATCAGCAGAGCTGACAGATCATTTTATATAATATCTCCTGAGCAGAGCTGGCAGATCATTTTATATAATATCTCATCAGCAGAGCTGACAGATCATTTTATATAATATCTCCTGAGCAGAGCTGGCAGATCATTTTATATAATATCTCCTGAGCAGAGCTGGCAGATCATTTTATATAATATCTCCTGAGCAGAGCTGGCAGATCATTTTATATAATATCTCCTGAGCAGAGCTAACAGATCATTTTATATAATATCTCCTGAGCAGAGCTGGCAGATAATTTTATATAATATCTCCTGAGCAGAGCTGACAGCTCCTTTTATATAATATCTCCTGAGCAGAGCCGGCAGATCATTTTATATAATATCTCCTGAGCAAAGCTAACAGATCATTTTATATAATATCTCCAGAGCAGAGCTTGCAGATCATTTTATATATCTCCTGAGCAAAGCTGGCAGATCATTTTATATAATATCTTCTGAGCAGAGCTAACAGATCATTTTATATAATATCTTATGAGCAGAGCTGACAGATCATTTTATATAATATCTCCTGAGCAGAGCTGGCAGATCATTTTACATAATATCTCCTGAGCAGAGCTGACAGATCATTTTATATAATATCTCCTGAGCAGAGCTGACAGATCATTTTATATAATATCTCCTGAGCAGAGCTGACAGATCATTTTATATAATATCTCCTGAGCAAAGCTAACAGATCATTTTATATAATATCTCATGAGCAGAGCTGACAGATCATTTTATATAATATCTCCTGAGCAAAGCTGGCAGATCATTTTATATAATATCTCCTGAGCAGAGCTAACAGATCATTTTATATAATATCTTATGAGCAGAGCTGACAGATCATTTTATATAATATCTCCTGAGCAGAGCTGGCAGATCATTTTACATAATATCTCCTGAGCAGAGCTGACAGATCATTTTATATAATATCTCCTGAGCAGAGCTGACAGATCATTTTATATAATATCTCCTGAGCAGAGCTGACAGATCATTTTATATAATATCTCCTGAGCAAAGTTGACAGATCATTTTATATAATATCTCATGAGCAGAGCTGACAGATCATTTTATATAATATCTCCTGAGCAAAGCTGACAGATCATTTTATATAATATCTCCTGAGCAGAGCTGACAGATCATTGTATATAATATCTCCTGAGTAAAGCTGACAGATCATTTTATATAATATGTCCTGAGCAGAGCTGACAGATCATTTTATATAATATCTCCTGAGCAGAGCTAACAGATCATTGTATATAATATCTCCTGAGCAAAGCTGACAGATCATTTTATATAATATCTCCTGAGCAGAGCTGACAGATCATTTTATATAATATTTCCTGAGCAAAGCTAACAGATCATTTTATATAATATCTCCTGAGCAAAGCTGACAGATCATTTTATATAATATCTCCTGAGCAAAGCTGACAGATCATTTTATATAATATCTCCTGAGCAGAGCTGACAGATCATTTTATATAATATTTCCTGAGCAAATCTAACAGATCATTTTATATAATATCTCCTGAGCAAAGCTGACAGATCATTTTATATAATATCTCCTGAGCAGAGCTGACAGATCATTTTATATAATATCTCCTGAGCAGAGCTGGCAGATCATTTTATATAATATCTCCTGAGAAGAGCTGACAGATCATTTTATATATCTCCTGAGCAGAGCTAACAGATCATTGTATATAATATCTCCTGAGCAAAGCTGACAGATCATTTTATATAATATCTCCTGAGCAGAGCTGACAGATCATTTTATATAATATTTCCTGAGCAAAGCTAACAGATCATTTTATATAATATCTCCTGAGCAGAGCTGACAGATCATTTTATATAATATTTCCTGAGCAGAGCTGGCAGATCATTTTATATAATATCTCATCAGCAGAGCTGACAGATCATTTTATATAATATCTCCTGAGCAAAGCTGGCAGATCATTTTATATAATATCTCCTGAGCAGAGCTAACAGATCATTTTATATAATATCTCCTGAGCAGAGCTAACAGATCATTTTATATAATATCTCCTGAGCAGAGCTGAGAGATCATTTTATATAATATCTCCTGAGCAAAGCTGACAGATCATTTTATATAATATCTCCTGAGCAGAGCTGACAGATCATTTTATATAATATCTCCTGAGCAGAGCTGACAGATCATTTTATATATCTCCCGAGCAGAGCTGACAGATCATTTTATATAATATCTCATCAGCAGAGCTGACAGATCATTTTATATAATATCTCCTGAGCAGAGCTAACAGATCATTTTATATAATATCTCATGAGCAAAGCTAACAGATCATTTTATATAATATCTCCTGAGCAGAGCTAACAGATCATTTTATATAATATCTCCTGAGCAAAGCTAACAGATCATTTTATATAATATCTCCTGAGCAGAGCTAACAGATCATTTTATATAATATCTCATGAGCAAAGCTGACTCTTCCATCAGGCCCTGTGGAAATAGTGAGGAAAGAAAGACGCTGAGTCCCAAGGTATATCCATAGGTTTATTGGATACGGGCCTACTCATGTATCAAGGTGTTCCTTTTGCCTGACGCGTTGTTAAAGGTGTATATGACGATATTGACTAATGTGCATCTAATTGGCTGGAGGTTGGATAACCTTGTGAATAAGGCTAGATTAATTAACTAGACAATATTAGGATTATCAAATTATGTATTTTTATATTTAAATTAATAAATAAGATCCAGTGGAGGGGATGGGCAGCTCATACAGATGATGATAAAATCCTTAACAGATTAGTTGAAAAACAAATGATTTAAAGAGCTACTAAGATCTACTATAATTTCATTGGATTTCTAAAATTGTTGACATTGAGCAAAATACTGATATTGAACAACAACAACATTAAGGTATTACACTAAAAAAAAGTTGGTGTATCTATGTCAGATTATGAAAATACTACAAACAATAAAAAATAACAATTATTGTATGAATTATCTAAAAAGGAGAAAAAGAAAAAGTAGAGAGAGAAAAAGTAAGAGATAAAGGGGGAAGACTTAAACTTTTAATTTTTCTATATGGTCTCACTTATGTGTTTGAAGAAAATGCTCTTACTTATATTTTGTAGAAATTATAATGGATAGTGATTTTTTTCCTCTGTCTAACAGATTGTATAAGACTCATCTGTAACTCCATTTTTTCCATATATCCCCCCAGGGTTTGTTCCTGTTGGGTTCCACAAGCTCCTAAAATTATAGCTCTCATAAAATGAGAGAGAAAGGGACCCTAATAAGGTGGGTAAGATCTTCTTGTATATGTATCAAGTGTTATATATTCCTGTAGTTTCAGGGAGAGAAAATCATATTGACATATTGTGTAAAATCAGTTAATTTACACCTAGATTATGAGTTTTGAGCGCTATAGGGAAATTAACGAATGCAACAAAAGTGGCCTTATTTAATCCCCTATAGCGCTGCCATTACAAGTTTTAAAAACCAGGCTTGTGCGGGCGATATGGAGATTTTAAGCTCCATACCGCACTCAAAACAAGCAGTGTTTTGACGTGCTCGTGCACGGTTTCCCCATAGACATCAATGGGGAAAGCCTGCTAAAAAAAAGTCTAACACCTGCGATCGCAGAAACAAAAGCTCTGTAATGCAGCCCCATTGATGTCTATGGGGAAAAAAAACTAATGTTTAAACCTAACACCCTAACATAAACCTCACGTCTAAACACCCCTAATCTGCTGCCCCTGACATCGCCGACGCCTGCCTACAGTTATTAACCCCTAATCTGCTGCTCCCGATATCGCCTCCACCTAAATAAATGTATTAACTCCTAATCTGCCGCTCCCGATATCGCCGCCACTATACTAAAGTTATTAACACCTATTCCGCCGCACCCCAACATCGCCACCACCATACTAAAGTTATTAACCCCTCTTACGCCGCTCCCCAATATCGCTGCAACTAAATAAAGTTATTAACCTCTAAACCTCTGGCCTCCCACATCACTACCATTAAATAAACCTAATTACCCCTAAACCGCCAGTCCCCTACATCACAACAACTTAAATTAAACTATATTAACCCCTAAACCTAACCCTAACCCTAAACCTAACCCTAACACCCCCTAGCTTTAACATAATGAAAATAGAACTAAATTAAATTTACAATTATTAACTAAATAATTCCTATTTATAACTAAATACTTACCTGTGAAATAAAACATAAGCTAGCTACAATATAACTAATAGTTATATTGTAGCTAGCTTAGGTTTTATTTTTATTTCATAGGTAAGTTTGTATTTATTTTAAATAGGTAGACTAGTTATTAAATAGTTATTAACTATTTACTAACTACCTAGTTAAAATAAATACAAACTTACCTGTGAATTAAAACCTAAGCTGCTTTACACTAAAACCTAACATTACAAAAAATAACAAACACTAAAATTACTAAAAATAAAAAACCTACCATTACAAAAAAATAAAAAAAACTACCATTACAAAAACAAACAAACAAAATTATCCAAAAAATAAAGATTATTCCTATTCTAATACCCTTTAAAAAAAACACCCCAAAATAAAAAAGCCTAATCTAAAATAAACTACCAAGGGCCCTTGAAAGGGCCCTTAAAAGGGCCTTTTGTAGGGCATTGCCCTAAGTTAAACAGTTCTTTTGCTACAAAAAAACCAGAACACTACTAACAGTATACAAACCCCTACCCCCGAAACTACCAAAGACTCTTAAAAGGGCCTTTTGTAGGGCATTGCCCTAAGTTAAACAGCTCTTTTGCTACAAAAAAACAAAACACCCCCTAACAGTATACAAACCCCCACCCCCAAACTACCAAGGGCCCTTAAAATGGCCTTTTGTAGGGCATTGCCCTAAGTTAAATAGATATTTTGCTCAAAAAAACAAACACCCCCTAACACTATACAAACCCCCACCCCCTCAAACTACCAAGGGCCCTTAAAAGGGCCTTTTGGGGGGTCCTTAAAAGGGCCTTTTGTAGGGCATTGCTCTAAGTTAAACAGCTATTTTGCTACAAAAAACACCACCTAAAAAATACATTACACAAAATAACAAACACATTATCAAAAATAATAAAAATGATTCCTATTCTAATACCCATTAAAAAAAAAACACCCCAAATAAAAAATCTAATCTAGAATAAACTACCAATGGCCCTTAAAAGGGCCTTTTGTAGGGCATTGCCCTAAGTTAAACAGCTCTTTTACCTGAAAAAAAAACGGCACCCCCCAAACCCACAAAATAAAAAAAACTATCTAAAAAAACCTAAGCTACCCATTGCCCTGAAAAGGGCATTTGGATGGGCATTGCCCTTAAAAGGGTATATAGCTCTTTTACTGCCCAAACCCTAAGCTAAAAATAAAACCCACCCAAAAAAACCTTAAAAAAACCTAACACTAACATCAAGACGATCCACTTACAGTTTTTGAAGTCCCGCTTGAAAGATCTTCATCCCGCCGGAGAAGTCCTCATCCAGGCGGGGCGAGAAGTCTTCATCCAGACGGCCTCTTCAATTTTCATCCCGGCAGCGAAGTCCTTATCCAAGCGCTGAGAAATCTTCATCCAGGCAGCATCTTCTATCCTGATCCCGGCGGCGCAGAGCGGGTTCATCATGAAGACATCCGGCGCAGAGCATTCTCTTCATCCAATTGAATTAGAGCTGCTTAAATCCTATTGGCTCATTTGAACAGCCAATAGGGTTTTAGCAGCTCTAATTCCTATTGGCTGATTTAAATTTTTCAGCCAATAGGAATGCAAGGGACGCCATCTTGGATCGCGTATCTTGCATTGAAGATTCAGTGTACGGCAGTGACCATATGAAGAGGATGTCTTAGTAAAAGGGCAATGCCCATCCAAATGCCCTTTTCAGGGCAATGGGTAGCTTAGGTTTTTTAGATAGTTTTTTTTTATTTTGTGGGTTTGGGGGGTTTGGGGGGGTTGGGGTTTGTAATGTTAGTAGGACTTTTGTATTTTTTTTAAGGTAAAAGAGCTGTTTAACTTAGGGCAATGCCCTACAAAAGGCCCTTTTAAGTAGTTTATTCTAGATTAGGTTTTTTATTTTGGGGTGTTTTTTTAATGGGTATTAGAATAGGAATAATTTTTATTATTTTTGATAATTTGTTTGTTATTTTGTGTAATGTATTTGGTGCCCATGTTTCCATTAATTTGGTGCCCTTGTTTCGGATAATTTGTTTTTTATTTTGTGTAATGTAGCTTGATGCCCCTGTTTCCGTGCGAGCCTTCAGGCTCGTCGGAAACAGCAGTTATGAAGCAGCGGTCTAAAGACCACTGCTTCATAACTGGTCTGCTGCCTCTGAGTCTGCTGTCTGCAATCCGCCCGATCCTATACGATCGGGCTGATTAACACCCCCTGCTAGCGACCAATTTGCAGGGGGCAGCATTGCACAAGCAGTTCACCAGAACTGCTTGTGCAATGATAAATGCCGACAGCGTATGCTGTCGATATTCATCGATGTCTGTCGAACATGACCTGCTGAGTGGATCATTTCGGACAGACCGATGATAAATCGGCTCCTCAGTCTTCAAGGGTTAGGGGGGCCAGAATGTCTTAAAAGGGTAGGGGGTGAGCTACTCTTAAACAGACAAGGGGAAGGCTGGTAGATAGTCTTGTATGGTATACTGCAGACAATCTTAAAGGGGCAGGGGTTAGAGGATGTAAGGATGTCAAGTATTCTTAAAGGGCAGAGGTAGTAGGTAGATAGTCTTAAAGAATCAGTGGGTCAAGTAGTGTTTAAGGGGCTGGGGCTAGAGTGGTGAGGGGTCAGGTATTCTTAAAGGGGCAGTAAACATAAAATAAATTATGTTACATAATTCTACACTATGTGAGAATTATTTAATATTATTCTAGCAACACCTTCAAAGATTTACCCCCTCCTAAGGTATACTTACCTTCTGTTTCTTACCAGCCTCTTCTCAAAAGTACCTCAGATGTCTGCTGTGTAATCACAGCTCGCCCAATCGTGGCATTGAACTAAATGTAGTGAGCACACATGCTGGGTAAAGCTGTAGGCTGCTATAAACAGCATGAGAGTGCACTATATTTAGTTCAATGGCGTGATCGGGCTTGCTGTGATTAGACAGGTCTTGTGACATGCTTTTAAAAAATGGCAGAATCAGAAGAGGCTTGCGAGGAATGGAAGGTAGGTATACCTTTGGGAGTAAATCTCTCAAATTACCTTTATTTTTTAAAGTGCCACTTGGATAATATTAAATAATTTTGCACATAGTGCAGAATTATGTAATATTATTTTTTACGTTTACTGTTCCTTCAAGGAGTAGGGTGTTTATGGGGTAAGGCCTTAATGTTGTGGGGGTAAGGAGGACAAATAGACTTAAAGGGTCAGGGGTATGTCACTTTAAAGGGTCAGGGGTTAGTGTGTAGTTGATCTAAATGGATAGAGGTACATAGTCTTAAAGGAACACTAAGCACTAAATACAGTTCATACATCTCCCTACAATTATGGGTGCAGCTATTTTGGTAGTCTTAAATGGCAGTTGGTATGTTGTTTTAAAGGTCAGGGATTAGCGTTTAGTTAGTCTAAAATGGATAGAGGTAAAATGTCTTAAAGGGACACCAAGCACCTCCCTCTAATTATGTGTGCCACCATTTTGATATTTATGTTTCTCAGCAGGTATCTAAAGAAGAGTTGCTGCACATGTCATGATCAAGTAATCTTAAGGGTACAGGGGGTAGGGGTGGACAATCGTAACCCTTTTGCGATGCCCACCATATCCTGTACATCGGTTGTCACTATGCTCTTCCAGTAGTGAAGCATGTGGAAATATCTCAGTCTCATATGGCAGCCATTTTAAAGTAGTTAAAGTGGCAGGGGATAGTTAGTCTTAATGGGGCAGGGAAAAGGGAGGTAGTCTAAGAGGGGTAGGGGGTAGGGTTGTGTGTGTGTGTCACTGTGTATATTTGTCATTATGTATGTGTATGTGTTTGTGTAGGGATTAGCCGGAACAATAAAAAAATCCCTTGTTTTGATAACAAGTGGTTGAGGTTAAAGATTATCTATGCCTCCCTCTGACCCTTTAAGACTACCTAACCCAATCCCTACCCCTTTAAGACTATTTTCTCTTAACCCTTTAAGTCTGTATACCCCTACCTCTTTAAGACTACTTGCCCAAGAGTAATAGTAAAAGACCTCCAGAAAACTCTTTCATGTGTTCATGTGTCAACTATAAGGAGAACAAGAATGGTGTTCATTGAGAGACAGCACAAAGGAAACAAATGCTGTCTAAAAAAAACATTGCAGGACATTTCAAGTTTGACCAAGACCACCTAGATGTTTTACATTGCTTCTGGGAAAAAGGTGAACTATGTGTTGAGGAAAAAAGGGCACACCAAAATCAATACTTCATCCCAACTGTGAAGCACACTGGAAGGAGCCTTATGGTTTGTGCCTGCTTTGCTTCCTCAAGGCCTGGATGCCTTGCAATCATTGAGGGAAGTGGTAACAATAAATTAAATGTGTATCAAGACATTTTAAAGGAGAATATCAAGGCAGCAGTCCATGATCTCAAGCTTAAGAGAGGTTGGGTGATGCAACAAGACAATGATCTAAAGCAAAAATGACCAAGTCAGAATCTTGACCCCCAACCCAATTGAGATGCTGTGGTTTGACCTGAAGAGGGCTGTGCAATCTAGACACCCATAAATATTGATGAACTGAAACAGATATGTAGGAAGGAATGATCCAAAATGCATCCTCTACGTTGTACAAGTCTTGTAAGTAGGCTTGCCACCCAGCCAGTATTTTACCGACACAACTGGTATTTTTAAGGTTCATGTCAAAGTAGAAAATAAAGAATAAATATTGAAAGAAAGCCCCTGTCAAATTGAAACTTCTGAGCATTTAAAATCAGTCCTATCAGCATTAGTTTTTGAGTTATGCTGTTTAATTATTTATGCAAATTTATGTTAATTAGCATGGCCGGTATTTTCTTCCAAGAAAGGTGGCAACCCTACTGGTAAGCAGTTACAGGAAACATTTAGTGGAGGTTGTAACTGCTAAAGGAGGATCTATAAGTTACTAAATTAACGGGATCACTTACTTTTTCCAGCCTGCACTGTGAATGATTACTCAATGTCTTCAATAAACATTTTAAAAGTACAACTGTTTGTGTGTTATTATTTTAATCAGATTGTGTTTGTTTATAATTGTGACTTAGAGGAAGATAATAACACATTTTGTGCCAGATTACAAGTGGAAAGCTATTACCGCAAGATCACAGTGTTCTTTATGATTGAATTCATATTACAAGTGGCATGCTGTTTAAATAACTGTGGATTTGTTTGCGCGAACTCACTGTAATTTACGCTTTATGGGCGCCATTGAGCGGCAATGTCAGTTCATATTACAAATCCAAGGTAAATGTGATTGCTTGAACGCCATCGCATTTAACCCTTAAACTTTTTATGCAACCTGAAAGGTCGCTTTAAAGGGTTTGGTCAGAGGAAACAGTGGTGCTACTCTACTCTACTAACCCCTAAACCAACACAACATCCATCGCAAGGTAACCCCACTACTCTATGAACCCCTAAACCGCCACAACCCCCATCTCAAACTACCCCTCTACAGTATTAACCCCTAAACCACCACAACCCCACCACAAAATATCAACTAATATCTAAACCCCTTAACCAGCTAACCCCTCTAGCCTAACACCCCCAAAGTTACCCAAGTAAAAAACTAATTGTACCTGAAAAAACCTAACAGTACCTGGAAAAAAAAATAACCTTACCCTGAAAAAAAACACCTAAGAGTACCTGAAAAAAATCTACAATTACAGAAAATAAAAAACCTTCCATTACAGGAGAAAAAAAGTGATCACAAATATAAAAAAATTATGCCTATTCTTAAACTAAAGTGACACCTTAAAAAAAAAAAAGAAAAACATCCCCCAAAAAAACAAAAAACTATGCTAACACTAAACTATAGGGCTTTTTATAGGCCATTACCCTTAAGCGATTTACTGCTTTTCAGACAAAAAAAAACAACACTACAGCATTCTACAAGTAAACCCCCCTTCCCAAAAAAAAGGGTATCTAAAAAAAATCACTCTAGAAATTTCCCTGAAAAAGGCATTGCCCTTAGAAGGGTATTTAGCTCTTTTGCTGCCCACAAATAAAATAAAAACCCGTAATCTAAAAAAAAAGCACCCAAAAAGATCATGTCACTAAACCCCAAAGATAGTACTCACCAAAGTTGAATCCGGGCGACATGTTCCATCTTCATCCCAGCAGCAGTCTTCATTCTTTATTCATCTTTGGATCTATCGTTGCCGACAACCTCTTCATGCTGTCACCCGCCACATACTGAATTTTGAATGTGAGGTACCCCCTTTATATAGGGTACACTTGCATTCCTATTGGCTGATTTTCAACTTTAAAGCAGCCAATTGAATCAAAAGCTTTTTCTATTAGCTGATTTAAATTTTAAAATCAGCAAATATGACTGCAAGGGTACCCTTATATAAGGGGGGGGGGGTGGCAGGTGACCGCATGAAGAAGACATTGGATCGGGAAGATCCGAAGATGGATAAAGATAGAAGACCTCTGCTAGGATGAAGATAGAAGACCGCCACCGGGATGAAGATGGAGCACCACCCAGTTCAACTTTGTGAGTGTAATCTTTGGGGTTTAGTGATTAGTTTTTTTTGGGGGTGCAGTAAAAGAGCTAAATGCCCTTCTAAGGGCAATGCCCATCCAAATTACCTTTTCAAGGCAATTTTTAGAGTAGATTTTTTTTAGAAAGCCTTTTTTTTGGGGGGGGGAGTTACTTGTAGAATGGTATAGTGTCTTTTTAAAAATAAAAAAAAATAAAAAATAAAAAAGAGCTTAATCACTTTAGGGCAATGCCTTTTAAGGGCTATTGCTGTAGTTTAGGATTAGTAAAGTTTTTTTTATTTTGGGTTGAGTTTTTTTAAGTGGGATTTTAGTTTTAGAAAAGGCATAATTTGTTTTTTATTTTTTGTAAAAAAAAAATTCTGTAATGGTAGCTTGTTTTTTTTTTTTTAAGTACTGTTGTTTTTTTTCAGTTAACATAGTAACATAGTAGATGAAAAAGTCATGGGGGCGTGGAGAAACGTACTTCGAGATACACGCTACTGGAAACGTCATAATGAAGGGCAGTCTTGAATGTGAAAGGGTTCCTGGCTACCACACAGACACATTGGGGTCTATTTATATATGTGCGGACAGACATGATCCGCTATAGCGAACCATGTCCGCCGCACATCGATAAATGCCGACAGCATACGCTTCTTGTGAACTGCTGGTGCAATACCGCCCCCTGCAGATTGGCCACTAGCAGGGGGTGTCAATCAGCCCGATCGTACATGATCGGGCGGATTGGTATACGCCGCCTCAGAGACGCCGTATGAGTTAAGGAGCAGCGGGAACAGGGGCCATTCAGCCCTTGTTAAATAGGGGAACAGGGGCCATTCGGCACTTGTTAAATAGACCCCATTGTTTCAATCCGTTGCCATTCTCATTATAGACTTAGTGAAATTAGCAGTGTGTAACATTTTCCCACTATAGCCCTGAATGACTGTTATCCAGCTTGCATTTTTAATCTACATATGTTTTAATGTTTTTAATAAAAATTAATTTTTTACGTTTGAAGCTGTTCATGGATCTATCAGTGTGGCTTTACCTGATAGCCTAATATCAGGTCTGCAATCATAGTGGGGCTTATTATTAGCTCCCGAAAAGTGTGAGTATAGCGCTAACCTTTTTTGCACTGTTTAGTGTTATAGAATATCACACTATTTCTGTTTTTCTTTCTCTGTGAGCCACCATAGATCCCCTGTATAAAGAAAAGTCACAAAGGACGCTGGGGAGCTGATCCTGACAGCCTTGTTTTCAGGACTGCATTTTACTTGAGCTGACGATAGCTCAGGTTTATGTGAGTAGGCACTTGGCACTTATAATATATATTAAGATTGTGTTACAATATTACACTATATTGTTTTTCTCTCTCTTTTATTTTGAGGGATCAAGGATCACACTACACAATATCCTTTTATATTACATTTATTATTTGTATTACTTTTGTTTGTGATTTGAGGTATTTATATTTATAACATTGTAGATGAGGTTAAAAACAAGATCAAAGTTCATCGAGTTCAACCCAGTTGAGCTTAAATTAATTAAAGGTGACCCATTTAACGCAAGCAATCATATCCCTGAATTCTGTTTCTAGCCAGAAATGTATCCAAACCTTTTTTAAACGTATCTTAGGTATTGGCATTCACTACCTCCTTTGGTAGTGAGTTCCACAATTTTATTGCTCTTACATTGAAAAATTGTTTCCGTTGCAGGAGATTAAATCTCCTTTCCTCCAGCCTTAAATTGTGACCTCTTGTCACAAACAATTTTCTTGGAATAAATAGAGATTCTGCCATCTCTGTATATGGGCCTTGACCCAGTTTGGCTAACCTCTCCTTATAGCTTAAATTCTCCATTCCCCTTCTTAGCTTTGTGGCCCTTCTCTGAACTCTTTCTAGGTCTGCAATGTCTTTTTTTGAGATTGGTCCCCAGAACTGCACTCCATACTCAAGGTGAGGTCTTATCAGGGATTTATATAGTAAGGCTAGGAATTTTTCAGGTACTGTTATTTTGTTTTTTTAGGTAAGGTTAGTTTTTGGGGGGTAACTTAGGGGGTGTTAGGTTAGAGGGTTTAGATGTTAGTGGATATTTTTTGGTTGGGGTTGTGGCGGTTTAGGGGTTAATAATGTAGAGCGTATTCAATGGGGGTTTTGCTGGTTTAGGGTTTAATAGAGTACTGGGGTAGTTTGCAATGTGGGGATGTGGCGGTTTAGGGGTTATTATATGGGGATTGAGTTATTAATAGGACTATTTCCGGTGACCAAGAGGGAGGGTAAAGTAGCGCAGTCCCACTGCTTGGGGCGGGACCCGAGCTATTATAAACAAGAAAACTCTTAACAACCGGCGACGTAAGGGGTTAATAGTGTAGAGGGATAGTTTGCAATGGGGGTTGTGGCAGTTTGGGGATTAATAGAGTAGTGGGGTAGTTTGCGATGTGGGTGCATGGCGGTTTAGAGGTTAATAGTGTAGTGGGGACTTTGCGGTGGGCTTACTTTTCTCTCTCCCTTGAAGTCTATGGAGTACGATAAAGTGGTTGCGATATTCTAACTTCTGCATTTTGTGTGTCAGTTAACACGCAAGCAAAAAACATTTACTTTCAACTTGTAATATGTGCGCTACCTAACACATACAAAGAGCAGAGGTCGAGTAGAGTAAGCGTTCAAGCAGGAGTGGTAATCAATGCTCAACTCATAATCTAGCCCTTTATGAGTAATAAATGCATAAATCCAGAACATTCCAAAGGGTTCACTTCAGAGGCGTAACTAGAAACCTCAGGGCCCAGGTGCAAGAATCTAAGAAGGCCCCCCCACCCCCCCCAAAAAAGTGAATTTGATACATATCTTTTTTTTTTTTTTTACATTTAACACAGAAAAAAAATGTGAATCAGATTACATGTCTGCAAAAGGAGGTACCCTGTGCCCACAGTCTGTGAGATGATCTGACCCCCTATTACTGTATATAGTGACACTGTTTAACCCACCAGTACTGTATATAGTGAGTCAGTGACACAGTCTGTAATCTGCCGGTGAGATGGCTGACCTGACCCTACCCACCCCAGTACTTTATAAAGTGACCACAGTAGTCTGTGGCATAGTCCAGCCCCCCCATACTGTATATAGTGGTACTGTATAGTAACATAGTTTATATCCTCCCCCCATGCTGTAGTAACAAGGTCTGTAATTTGCTGGTTCCACAAACATAGACACACACACACATACATGCATAAATACACACACAGTCACATACATACATACACATACATACACACACACACATAAACACCAAGGGGTAAAACAGAACTACTAACCCCTGTAGTCCAAAACACTAGTGAAGCATCATGTCACACTCACATGATATCAGTGCAGGCAGTGGCAGGTCAACATTTTTTATAATAAAAAAAAATTGCGACCTCTGCACCCCCTGTAGTTTCGCCCCTGGTTCACTTTTTCCTGCAGCTATACATGTAGAAAGAAACAGTAGAAGAACACAATTTAAAACTGGTAACCTTATCTAATATCCTATTGACAAAATGACAGTCCAATCCAAACTTCAACAGTGTACATAACATAAAGTCTATTTTCACCCTGACAAAATTTGTATTCTGGGATACATTTAGATTGAGGTGAGAGGTGCATGAGTAATGAAAAAATTAGGGAATTATTCCGTCATGAAATTATTGAGTCAACTAAAGCAGTGTCCTTAAAGGGACAAGGAACCCAAAATATTTCTTTCGTGATTCAGATAGAGCATGCAATTTTAAGCAACTTTCTAATTTACTCCTATTATCGATTTTTATTCGTTCTCTTACTATCGTTATTTGAAAAAGAAGGCATCTAAGCTGTTTTTTTGGTTCAGACTCTGGACATCACTTTTTATTGGTGAATTAATTTATCCGCCAATCAGCAAGGACAACCCAGGTTGTTCACCAAAAATGGACCGGCATCTAAGCTTACATTCTTACATTTCAAATAAAGATACCAAGAGAATGAAGAAAATTTGATAATAGGAGTAAATTAGAAAGTTGCCTAAAATCTCATGCTCTATCTGAATCACAAAAGAAAAAAATTGGGTTCAGTGTCCCTTTAAGGGGTTAAGGATTTTAAGAGATTAGCAAATCCACTATGACCATATTTAGTTTACAAAAGTAAATAGGACAGCTACACTTTCATCAGAAATGTATCATATAGATTAATACCCAAAATTGAAAGGGAGAACAGGCATTAGTGCATATAGTGCTTCACCTTTACTAGGTTTTGATAGGTTCTTGCATAAAGTAGAGCCCAAAGTAAAAAATTAGTTATAAACGTCTGTTATGGGTGGAGGGAGTAAAGGGACATTAAACTGCTGTGCACGACATTAAAAGAATAGTAACTACTCACTATGTTATTGCATTTCATCCTGTTCCTGCAGCTCTTTTCAATTCAGTTCTCCATTTTTAATAGCTTAAAGGTGCCAGATACTGAAGCTCTGCCTCTTCATACTGGGTGCTGCCATCTTGGAGCTCAGGTATTCTCCCAGCCTGTGACAGAAGCAGTGTGCATTTACATATCAATGAGGTTATCAACTTATTGGCAACTGTATAAAGGGTGCGCTTAAATATACGGCGCAGGCTTCGGCGCAAGCGTGGAAACCAGTGCCGTCCGTAATTTCACCTCGCACATTGGGGTTAGATGCTAAACTGGCGTAAGTAGGACAAAACGGGCGAACTTCTGAAATGTGCGCAAATACACATTTCAGTCGTCGTAAGTAACTTACGCCAGTATTTTGTCCACGGAAAGTGTCAATAAAGAGTAGTTTTATGCAAATTAGGCTAACACTCGTAAAAATGAACAGCGATTTCATATAAAAATGTGACACATAATTACGCTATTCAAAATTGATATATAAACCCATGCGCAGCCACCTTTTTCTTCAGTGTGTTTGGATTGTTTGTTGAGCTACAGCACACTACACTGAAGTGGACGATTAGTCAGAGTAGAGAGAGAGGCGAAAACAGAGGAGTTAGGTCGCATTGTTGTTTGATTAAGTTTGTACACTTACACATATTTTTACATATTGCATACATACATATACAAATACACCACACTTTTTTTCTAACACCTCACACATTGTATTTGAATTTTACAGTGTGATAGGCTGAGTGTTTGGTTGTGATTGTGTGTGATTGAACTGGGAGTGAGTGGGAGTGTGTGTAGTGTGATTTAGTATGAGTATGGCAGGGAGAGGTAGGGAGGAGGGGAGAGGGGAGGAGGGGAGAGGGGAGGAGGGGAGAGGAGTATAGGAGAGGACAGGAGGAGTAGTGGGCCCCTCATCAGGGAGTAAGTGGAGTGGGGAGAGGGAGAGCCAGAAGGGATGATGGGAGGGGAGATGCCCAAGAGCCCCAGAGAGCAGTCACATCTAGGAGAGGGGCAGAAGGGGGAAGGAGGGAGAGGGTAGGGAGGAACCCACACCAGGAACATCACAGGGAGGAAGCCAAGTGTCCATGGAGGATGAGAGGCTGAGATGTCCCAACTTCTCATTTGATGAAAATGTTGCCCTTGTTCAGGCCATCATGGACAATTACAGTGCCCTCTTCGGGCAGGAGAAGGGCAAAGGCATTGTCATAAAGCGAAAAATGGCTTGGTTGGCGGTAGAAGATGCCGTCAACAGTGTGGCCCCGCAGAGGAGGACTGTTGAGGGCCTTAAAAAATGCTGGAATGACTGCAAGAGGCGGGTCAAAGAAAAGATGGGGCAGTAGGCTATGCACCAGAAGGGAACAGGCGGTGGTCCATCCCTGGAAATAGAGTATAACACCTGGCAGGAGATGATACGCAGGTCCCTGAGTATCACAGCAGTCTGTGGACTTCCAGGGGCTCGTGACTCAGAGGCTGCAACCACAGCACACCATGCTGGTGAGTAAAATCACACACACCAGTATTATATATCACACATTCATGTACACAATGAGGAGCATGGTATTTGGCCTACTAACAAAACGGCTACAATTATACTTGACATTACTGCTACTTAACACAATGCAATTCATGATATGAGGTTGAACAGTGCAATACTAACATGTCTCAGAGTAACACAGGCCACAAGCCACATGTAGAGTTTTCAGTAAATGGACACTATAGCCATCACAATACTTTTAGCTCAATAAAGCAGGTTCTGTGTCTACATCAGGCTAAAGTAAATTGTGTGACCATAGCTTCACTTAAAGAACACATTTTTTCCATCATTGACATGTACACATAACTATTATATGAAACACATACCTGTATACTGCGCATATTCAAATCCCTCATAGAACAAATCACAATGTGCACATGCATGTTATAGAGTTTGACTTGAGAATCAGTATAGGCCCGAGCATGTATCAATGTACATTGTATGCCCACATGGACATATATCTTACTGTACTAATCCCTCTCATCATTTGACTCCTCCACAGAACCTCATGTCACGAGGATACAAACAGCCATGCCACCACCACCACCAGTCTTCAGGCAACCACACAAACAGTATGCTCCCAGGCATGAGCATGGTTGGATGGCTTCAGTTGAGAACTCGGGAGTGATGCCACCACCATTGCCATATGACCCCTGGCAAGATTCCTGGCCAGAGGAATATTCTTCTTTTGGCTTTGAGGGGGAGCCAAGACAGCCACAAAGGGTCCATGTATTTACCCCCCAACACAATCTCATGGCAGTCATGGCTTTTACCCACAGGCTATGTCACAAGAACTGCCAATTGGACAGGCTAAGTGGTCACACACTGGTCATCAGTGGGACTATCAATCAACCATGAGAGCTCCACCATCCTCATCACTTGGGCGAGCTCCACCATCCTCATCACTTGGGCGAGTTCCACCATCCTATCACTTGGGCGAGCTGCACCATTCTCATCACTTGGGCGAGTTCCACCATCCTCATCACTTAGGCGAGCTCCACCATCTGCAGATGAAAATATAGCAGAAACTACTCAAGCACCATCAGATGCAGCTGAACCTGCCCCACCAAAACCAGCAGATGCAGCTGAACCTGTCCCACCAGAAACATCAGATGCAGCTGAACCTGCCCCACCAGAAACATCAGATGCAGCTGAACCTGCCCCACCAGAAACATCAGATGCAGCTGAACATGCCCCACCAGAACCAGCAGATGCAGGTGACCCTGCACCTCAAGCAACTAGAAACCCTGCTGCTCAAGAGCCTGTGGATGCACTGTATTCTCCCCTGGGTGAGGTATACATTGCACTCCAGAGGAGGCTCATAACAAGCACCGAGAGCATACAAAGATGCTAAGAGAGGCTCTTCAGGAGCCAAGAGAGGTTCTTCAGGAGCCAAGAGAGGTTCTTCAGGAGCCAAGAGAGGTTACACAAACGTATCATAGAGCTGCAGAGGGACATGGCAGCATCATTAAGTGGAAGTGTTCAAAACCAGTCACAGATTATGTGAATTCTGTCTGATATGCAGATGCAGATGGACAATAGATGGAGAGAACAAAATTAACTCTTGGGTGTGTTGGTTGATCACTTTACACACCAGCAGGACACTACCTCCAGCCTATCATCTGTTGCCAGCACACCAGCAGAAACACCAGAATCTTCTAGAACAAAGAGAACAAGGCAATCCACTACAGGCACCTCAGCTCCCTCATCCAAAAAGCCCAAGAAAAATAAATAATGTTATAGTTCACCATAAACATTGTCCTTTGTTATTTATCATGTAATTGTCATACATATCAATGTGATGTGTGTTTTTTACACTAATATTGTTAAAACATGATAATATGACCTGTGTTGAAATAGCCAAACAAAACAGGTGAGATTATCATGTTTATGACATATTCATGTACTATAACCAACATCACATAGTTGTGTATGAAGGGTACATATAGTAATATTCACTTATAAGATGTAAAACAAGGTTTCTCACATCCAATATAAATTGACACATGGGTATATCTAACTAATAATGTATTTACAGAAGGTGTGAACATAAGGTATAAACATCCATTTTCATTCTTCTTAATAATGATAGTCAAGAAATTATAGTGACCTAAACATGAATTAAACAAATTAGATATTTTCAGTAATTAGGGTGGTTAAGGGAAGGGGAGTGGGATGTAGTAGTTTCACTTACATGCAGTGGAAATCCGCAGTATGTAATTCTGCAAGACATGATATATACACATGCAATGGTTGGTGAGGTACAGTCAAACATCATAATACATGTGAATGTTACGGTTTACTGTACTTATGAACAAGTAACTTACAGGTGAAGTATTCACGGATGACAAAGTCCCTCACTTCATTCCCCCTCAGTGTCCCCCTGTCCACATCCTCAGGTACAGGAAACAGCTGCTGATCTTGGTCTGGTTCTATGTCCCCCAATATACGTGTGTCCACAGCAATGTTATGTAGAATTCAACATGCATTGACAATGGAACACACTTTGTTGGGGTTATACTGTAAAGCTCCGCCTGTCAAATCCAGACACCTGAATCTGGTTTTGAGTAGGCCAAAGCTCCTTTCTATTACATTTCGGGTACGTATGTGGGCCTCCTGGTACCTGAGTTGTGGCTCTGTAAGGGGGTGTGCCAAGGGGGTTAACAGCCATGGTCTGCAGCCGTACCCTGCTTCACCTGTCATTTAACATATGTATTCTGATTACTACAGGTTCATCATGTGCTTAAAGGGACATAACATGGATTTAATTTAAAAGATATATTTAAATTAAATTGGTGCATTGTAAGCAATATACGTTTATGCCAGGATTAGTCTAGACAAAATTCTATTTTCATGAGTCTGATAGAACATGCCATTTTAAGAAAACGTCCTTTTAAGTGAAAAACTATTTATAGTATACTGTACCTTTGAAGGGACATGAAACACACATTTCTTCTTTCATGAGTTAGAAAGAACCTGCAATTTTATTCAACTTTATAATTTACTTCTATTATATAATTTGCTCCATTCTCTTTATTTCATTTGCTGACAAGCATATTAGATATGCTAAGAAGCTGCTGATTGGTGGCTGCACATAGATGCCTCATGTGATTGGCTCATCTATTTAATCAACAAAGGATATCTAAAGAATTAATCAAATTAGATAATAAAGTAAATTGTAATGTTGTTTATCATTGTATTCTCTATCTGAAACATGACATAATTATTTTGTGTTTAATGTCCCTTTAGTAGAAAAATACAGACAGAATGAAGGTAGTGCATACTCACCAAGCAGCCAACCTCCCGAGAGTGTTCCAGAATCAAAAAGCTGGAATAAGGAGGTCTGGCGCAGGATGTAAGAACCATGGGCACTCCCTGGAAAGCCTGCATACACATGTGTGAATTTCAGAGTGGTATCACAGACCATCTGGCAATTCAAGGAGTAAAACCCTTTCCTGTTAATATAGAGGAATGGCTCCTCATGTGGGGCCACGATACGCACATGTGTGCAATCAATTGCCCCCATGACATTGGGAATACCCCCCAGTCGATAGAAGCCTTGTTTAAGACTGTTCCATTCCTGGGGGGGTATGGGGGAAATGAATATATTGCTGTGTCTGGTTATCTAGAGCAGTCAAAACCTCCCCTAGGAGCCTGGAGAAGGTGGACTGTGCTAGGCCAGACACAAGGCCCTCTGTTGACTGGAATGAGCCGGATGCCAGGAAGTGCACAACACACAAAAGTTTCTGCATACCAGTCAGAGCTCGGTTCATATTCGCTTGAGGGTCAATATCATCCTTCAAGACCTCATATAGGTCAATGAGGCTTGCAGTAGTCAAGCGATACTTTTCCCTGACCTCCTCTTCTGTCATTCCAAACAGGGTGACCCTAACCCTGTGTATCCTTGGTGCCCTTGCTCTTCCCCTCTGCTGATGCCGACGTCTTATAGGCCCTGCTGGCCTATGACCAGCTGCAGCAACAACAGCAGCAGGGGCAGCACCAAGGACAGCAGCAGGAGGAGCAGGGACAGCAGCAGAAGGAGCAGGGACGACTGCAGCACCATGACCAGGGACTTCAGCAGCAACTATATCAGCAACAGGTATATCCTCCACAGCAGCAGCAGGTATATCATCCACAACTGGGGCTTGTAGGGCTTCCAGCACCCCTTGTGCCCCACAATGCTGTCTGTGTATTTGTTGCAAAAAATGCAGGGGGAACATGGTGGCTAATGAGGGTGTGCATTGCCAGGTGTTTTAAGGCTGCAGGTGAGAGGTTGTGCTGTTTGTGATTGGTTTGACTCACTTGCAGGGGCAGGAATAATAAATGCTTAGAAGAGGTTTAACTGTTTGAGATTTGCGGCTGATATGTATGTGATTGCGCATGCGTTTGTTAGGCCTTCAGGGAGTTACGTTGCTTTTTTAGTCAGTGCAAGGGTTACTGCGCCTGCACTTTGTGGCGAGATGAGAATGGAGTACATTTTCTGAATTCTGCGTGCGTAAGTCCTTACACTGTATATTGGATACCAAATTGCGCGGCTGTTCTATGTTAGTCTATGGGTAAAAAAAACACGGCCTAAGGGTGAAATATACGCGCGTAACTTGTATGCTACGCCGTATATGTAATACCAAAATCGCATAAATTCCGGCGGCGGAGGATTTTGCAGGCGACGCTGCATATGTAATGGAGCCCAAAGTGCTTCAGGTTAGGGTGCATGATACAGAGTAGGAGCTGTACATTTTTGCAGTGACTGCATTGCTCTGTATTATTGTTGAGTGATTTTTTAAATATATTTTGTGTAACTGTTATACAGTGTAAAAAATGCAAAATGATGTATCATGTACACTAACTCCAAGCAAATGATACAACTGTGATCTGTGAGTGTGCACAGCTTCTGTCACATACTGTGAGAATACCTGTGCTCCAAGATGGAGGCCCTGAGTATAAACAAGGGGAGCTTCAATATCTGGCACCTTTAAGCTATTAAAACAGGAAAATTGATTTGAAAAGCGCTGCAGGAACAGGATGAAAAGCAATAACACTGTGGGCTTGATGATTGAAAGCTCTCTGGGCTGGCGTGATTATTAATGAATGCTCGCCAGTCCTTCTATTTCCCTTGTGAAATGATCTAAAGCCATTTTTTACCCTGAGAACAGGGTGTCTCGCTAAGGGGCGTATACTGCATTTTCATATAAAATGTGCACAACAAAATTCGTATTTTAAACATTATACAAAACAAATATTTGAATCATTCACACAAAAATAAGCAGGGAAAAATTGTATTGTTAAGGTGCATCAAAAATCGTAACAAAATTCTTCACCAAAAATTGTATGTTAACAAAAACGTAAAATTAGTATCTAATTTACACAGGAATAAATCAAATTAAATATTCACAGCATAAATTGTAATTGCAGTACACTGGATGTGCAAAAATCAAACAGAAATTTGAATTTATAAATACAAAATGTAAAGCGTAATTGTTGTTTTTTTGTAAAATGGGCTGAACATGGGTGTTCCATGGGCGTATATGACAATGTCTCACTAATCCCAGCGTAATTCTATAAAGATTTTCGCACTGCAGATATCACAGTTTTTTCTCGCCAACTAAAAGGTGGCGAGCTTTTGTCAAAAAAATACGAACACTTATAACCCCAATAGAAAAACAAATGCATACGAACATATAGGCGAATGTAAGATGCTATAAGCAGAAAGCAGCGTAATGTGAGTTATATTGGCTGCAGGATTTTAATTTTAAAGTGCTCCCCCTGCTCTCTGCTAACTTCGCACTAAGGAGCGAAGTTTCCCTATCCAGCGAGCTCCATTACTTTTAATAGGAGCCATCTCGCAACTCGCAGGGGCTGCCCCTTTTTTACGATCATTGCACCGGGGCAGCCCGGCGAGTCTCAGCGAGAAAAATAAGGTTTGAGCTGGCGAACAATATATCATCGAGCCCTGTGAGTAGTTATTACTATTTTGTAGCTGTTCACAGCAGTTTAATGTTACTTAAAAGGTCAGTCAACAGCAAAATTGTTATTGTTTAAAAAGATAGATAATGCCTTTACTGCCCATTCCCCAGCTTTGCACAACCAACTTTCGACTAGATTACGAGTTTTGCGGTAAGGGTGAAAAAGCAGCGTTAATGCTCCTTTTCACTACCGCTGGTATTACGAGTCTTGCAGGTTTAGCTGCACAGCACACTTTTTTGGCCGTAACGCAACATAACTACCGCAGCTTTCCAAAAGTCCTTTTTAATGGGACTTCCACAGCGCCGGTATTACGAGTCTGCCTGGGAGGCCAAAAAGTGAGCGGTACAGCCAATATCGTCAAGATCCATACCGTAAACTGAAAGTCAGTAGTTATGGGTTTTATGCTACAACGCCATAAAATAAAACTCATAAATAAAGTGCTAAAAAGTACACTAACACCCATAAACTACCTAACCCCTAAACTGAGGCCCTCCCGCATAGCAAACACTATAATAAAATTATTAACCCCTAATCTGCCGCTCCAGACATCGCCGCCACTATAATAAACATATTAACCTCTAAACCGCCGTACTCCCGCATCGCAAACACTAGTTAAAGGGACACTAAACCCAAAAATTTTCTTTCATGTTTCAGGTAGAGAATACAATTTTAAAAAACCTTCTAATTTACTTCTATAAGCTAATTTGCTTCATTATTTAGATATCCTTTGCTGAAGAAATAGCAATGCATATGAGTGAGCCAATCACACGAAGCATCTATGTGCAGCCACCAATCAGCAGCTACCAAGCCTATCTAGATATGTTTTTCAGCAAAGGATATCAAGAGAATAAAGCAAAATAGATAATAGAAGTAAATTATAAAGTTGTTTAAAATGGCATGCTTTTTCTCAATCATGAAAGAAAAAATTTGGGTTTTATGTCCCTTTAAATATCATTAACCCCTAATCTGCTGTTCCTAACATTGCCACAACCTACATTACTGTTATTAACCCCTAATCTTCCTCCCCAACGTCGCCACTACTATACTAAAGTTATAAACCCCTAAACCTAACCCTAGGTCTAACCCTAACACCCACTAACTTTATAATTAAAATACATCTAATAAAACATTACTATCATCAACTAAATAATTCCTATTTAAAACTAAATACTTACCTGTAAAATAAACCCTAAGCTAGCTACAATATAACTAATAGTTACATTGTAGCTATCTTAGGTTTTATTTTTATTTCACAGGTAAGTTTGTATTTATTTTAACTAGGTAGACTAGTTACTAAATAGTTATTAACTATTTACTAGCTACCTAGTTAAAATAAATACAAATTTACCTGTAAAATAAAACCTAACCTGTCTTACACTAACACCTAACATTACACTACAATTAAATAAATTACATTAATTAAATACAATTAACTAAATTACAAAAAAAAACAATAAATTACACAAAATAAAAACAAATGATCAAATATTTAAACTAATTACACCTAATCTAATAGCCCTATTTGGGCAGAAAAAGAGCTAAAAGCCCTTTTAAGGGCAATGCCCACCGAAATGCCCTTTTCAGGGCAATGGGGAGCTTATGTTTATTTAGATAGAATTTTATTTGGGGGGTTTGGTTGTGTGGGTGGTGGGTTTTACTGTTGGGGGTTGTTTGTATTTTTTTTTACAGGTAAAAGAGCTGATTTCTTTAGGGCAATGCCCCGCAAAAAGGCCCTTTTAAGGGCTATTGGCAGTTTAGTTTAAGCTAGGGTTTTTTTTAATTTGGGAGTTTTTTTTTATTTTGATAGGGCTATTAGATTAGGTGTAATTAGTTTAAATATTTGATCATTTGTTTTTTATTTTGTGTAATTTAGTGTTTTGTTTTTTTGCAATTTAGTTAATTGTATTTAATTAATGTAATGTATTTAATTGTAGTGTAAGGTTAGGTGTTAGTATAACTCAGGTTAGGTTTTATTTTACAGGTAAATTTGTATTTATTTAACTAGGTAGCTAGTAAATAGTTAATGACTATTTAGTAACTATTCTACCTAGTTAAAATAAATACAAACTTAGCTGTGAAATAAAAATAAAACCTAAGATAGCTACAATGTAAATATTAGTTATATTGTAGCAAGCTTAGGGTTTATTTTATAGGTAAGTATTTAGTTTTAAATAGGAATTATTTAGTTAATAGATAGTAATTTTTATTTAGATTTATTTTAATTACATTAAAGTTAGTGGGTGTAAGGGTTAGGTTTAGGGGTTAATACCTTTAGTATAGTGGCGGTGACGTTGGGGGCGGCAGATTTGGGGTCAATAAGTGTAGGTAGGTGACGGCGATGTCGGGGGCGGCAGATTAGGGGTTAATAACTGTAGGTAGGTGGCGGCGACATTGGGGGCAACAGATTAGGGGTTAATACCTGTATGTAGGTGGCGGCGGTGTCGGGGGCGGCAGATTAGGGGTTAATAAGTGTAATGTAGGTGTTGGCGATGTCGGGGGTGGCAGATTAGGGGTGTTTAGACTCGGGGTTTATGTTAAGGTATTAGGTGTAAACATACATTTTCTTTACCCATAGGAATCAATGGGGCTGCGTTACGGAGCTTTACGCTTCTTTATTGCAGGTGTTAGACTTTTTTTCAGCCATTGATGTCTATGGGGAAATCGTGCACGAGCACGTAAAACCAGCTCACCGCAGCTCACCACAGTGCTGGTATTGGAGTGTGGTATGGAGCTCAATTTTTCTTTACGCTGCAATATTGCCTGATAACGCCGGGTTATTGAAAACCTGTAATACCAGCGCTGTAGGGAGGTATCAGGGTTTTTTCCCTGCTTTGTTTGCCATGTGCTGCTGGCAGCCATTTTACTCACCTCTCTTGCTGACTCTGGTGTCACGGTTGTCCTTTCCTGGGTGGACTCCTCCATAGTCACCCAGGCTCTTGTTGACTCCAGTGCTGCGGGCTATTTCATTGACAGTGCTTTTGCATCAAAGCACTCCATTCCTGTTTTGCCTTGGTCCGCTCCGCTTGCTATTGAGACCATTGATGGCAGGCCCTTTCAGCCCGCACTCATTACTCACAAGACTGCTCCGTTATCCATGGCTGTTGGGGCTCTCCATTTTGAAACCCTCCAGTTCCAGGTAATAAATTCTCTGCATTTTCCAGTTGTTCTGGGTTATCCCTGGCTCCAAAAGCACAATCCCAGTCTCGACTGGCGCAGGTCCGAAATTTTGTCGTGGTCTCCGCAATGTATTTCCACTTGTCTTCGGAAACCAGTTTAAGTCTTGTGCACTTCTTCTGTATCTCAATTGCCAGAGGAGTACCAAGAGTTCCTAGACGTTTTTGACAAGGTGCGTGCCAGTAAGTTGCCTCCTCACCAGTCTTACGATTGTGCCATAGACCTGCAACCCAGAGCCATTCCTCCTCGGGCCAGGTTTACCCTCTGTCTGTTGCGGAGAATTGTGCTATGGAGGAGTATGTTGCCGATGCTCTGTCGCGGAGGATAATCCGCAAATCCTGCTCTCCTGCAGGGGCTGGCTTCTTCTTTGTGAAGAAAAAGGGTGGCGAGTTAAGACCATGCATCGATTATAGGGGTCTTAATCGACTTACCATTGAGAATGCTTACCCTATTTCGCTCATTACGGAACTCTTTGACCACCTCAAGGGAGCTACGGTCTTTTCTAAACTTGATTTGAGAGGAGCGTACAATCTCGTTAGGATCAAGGAGGGCCACGAATGGAAAACAGCATTTAACACCAGGAGCGGGCATTATGAGTATCTTGTAATGCCCTTTGGCCTATGTAATGTTCCTGCTGTTTTCCAGGAATTTATTAATGATGTCCTACGAGATATGTTGCAACAGTGTGTTGTGGTGTATTTAGACGACATCCCCATACACTCACCCACGCTTGAGCTCATCATTCTGATGTTACACGGGTGCTTCAGAGACTACGTGAGAACGGCCTGTTTTGTAAACTCGAGAAATGTGAGTTCCATCAGACTCAAGTAACCTTCCTAGGTTATTTTATCTCCGTTGCAGGGTTCTCCAAGGATCCTGACAAGTTGTCTTCAGTTCTGCAGTGGCCTCGCCCAGTTGGTCTTCGGTCTATTCAACATTTTTTGGGGTTCGCCAATTACTATAGAAAGTTTATTAAAAACTTTTCTTCCTTGGTCAAACCTATCACAGACATGACCCATAAAGAGAATGATCCACTCCATTGGTCACCTACTGCCATTAAGGCCTTTGATAGTTTTAAGACTGCCTTTGCTGCCGCTCCAGTTCTGGCTCATCCTAACCCTGTCCTGCCTTTCGTTCTTGAGGTCGATGCGTCTGAGACTGTAGTAGGTGCCCTCTTGTCTCAACGTCCTATGCGTGACCGTTCCTTGCATCCGTGCAGTTTCTTCTCTAAGAAATTGTCTCCAGCAGAGTGCAATTATGAAATTGGCGACAGGGAATTACTGGCCATAATTTTGGCACTCAAGGAATGGAGGCAACTTCATGAGGGTACTAGCGTACCAGTGCTCATTCTTACTGACCACAATAATTTAACTTATCTATCTGAAGCAAAACCTTTGTCGCCCTGACAGGCCAGATGGGCGCTATTTTTGTCTCGGATTAATTATGTGGTCTCCTACCTGCCTTGTAGTAAGAATGTTAGGGCTGATGCCCTCTCTCGACAATCTTCGCCTCTGTCCAAGGAGGAGTCTGTATCTACTCCAGTTATACCTCCTGGCCATATTTTGGCTACCATACATACTAATTTGACTTCTCCCTTGGGGAGGAGATCCTGGCTGCACAAACCAATGCACCTCCTGAAAAAGCTAGTGGTAAGTGTTTTGTTCCTGAGAATCTTCGAACTAAACTTTTGCAAACTTACCACTATCCTAAAGCCACAGGTCACCCAGGCAAGAACCAAATGTTTTGGTCTGTCACTCGACAATTCTGGTGGCCAGCTCTTCGTTCTGATGTTGCTGCGTATGTTGCCTCCTGCTCAGTTTGTGCACAGAATTAGACTCCTCAACGTCTTCCTGTGGGTCTTCTTCAACCTATTGCTAATGGTGAGTGTCCTTGGACACACCTTTCCATGGACTTCATTGTCGAGCTCCCTGTTTCTAATGGCAATACTGTTATCCTTATGGTGGTTGACCGTTTTTCTAAAATGTCACATTGCATTCCCTTGAAGAAGCTGCCTACCGCTCAGGAGCTTGCTTCAATTTTTGCCCGGGAGGTTTTCCGTTTACATGGGTTACCCAATGAGATAGTGTCGGACCGGGGTAGCCAGTTTGTCTCCAGATTTTGGCGTTCCTTTTGTGCTCAAATGGGGATCCAGCTTTCCTTCTCCTCAGCATATCACCCTCAATCCAATGGGGCTGCAGAATGGTCTAATCAAGCTCTGGAACAGTTCCTCCGTTGCTATGTCTCATATCACCACAATAATTGGTCTGAACTGTTACCTTGGGCAGAGTTTGCTCATAATAGTGTTATTAATGCTTCCTCCAAATTATCCCCGTTCATGGCGAATTATGGGTTTCAACCATCCTTGTTGCCCAATTCATTCATGTCTCAGGGTATTCCGGCTTTGGAGGAGCATCTCCAACAACTCTGTTCCACGTGGGTGCAGATTCAGGATTGCCTTCATCGTTCTATGCAGTGCCAAAAGTTGCAGGCCGATTGTAGGCGTCTGCCTGCGCCTTCCTACCAGGTTGGTGACAGGGTTTGGCTGTCCTCCCGCAACTTGAACCTTCATGTGCCTTCCAATAAACTGGCTCCCCGTTATGTTGGTCCTTTTCAAATACTCCGATGGCTCAATCCTGTGGCCTACGCTCTTGATCTTCCTCCTGCAATGCGCATCTGCAATGTTTTTTATGTTTCCCTCTTGAAACCATTGGTTTGTAATCAGTTTACCACTGTGTTGCCTCGTCCCCGTCCTATCTTTGTTGACAACCATGAAGAATATGAGGTCAGCAGCATTATTGACTCGTATGTCCAGGGGCCGCACACAGTATTTGGTTCACTGGAGGGGTTAAGGTCTGGAGGAGCGTTCATGGGTTCCCTCCTCTGATGTTCATGCTCCCGCCCTCCTCCGTGCCTTCCATGCCCGTTTCCCCAATAAGCCTTTTGTCCTCCCGCGGGGGAGAGGTCGTTGAGGGGAGGGTTCTGTCAGGGTTTTTTCCCTGCTTTGTTTGCCATGTGCTGCTGGCAGCCATTTTACTCATCTCTCTTGCTGACTCTGGCGCATAGTGTGTGATGCTGCTCATTTCCTGCTTACCCTTTTATGGCCAGACTGGTGTACATCATCCGTGTGAGACAGGTTGTAGTCTCAGAATTGTGATGTCATAATTTATTATTTAAAGGGCCTCTGTTCAGTATGCTTTGCCCTTGCATTGTCTCAGACCTATATGTGAGAGTTCCTGTTCCTGTGTATTACCTGGCTGTCTGACATCCCTCCTGGTTCCTGATTCCTGGCTTGTTCCTGACTCTGCTGTTCTCCTTTTTCCTGATTCCGGCTCGTCTGACTATTCGCTTTGGCTCCTGACTCAGCTCGTCTGACTACCAGCTCTGGTTTTGACTCCTGGCTTGTTGACTTGTGAACTTTTATTATTTTTTGCTATTAATAAAGGTGTGATTAATTTTGCACTTCTAGTCTCAGTCTGATTCCTGGCATCCTGACAGGAGGTGAGCGGTGACAATAACTTGCAAGTTAGTACCGAGTAGCTCTTACCGCAAAACTCGTAATCTAGCCGATTGTTATTTTAATATACTTTATAACATTTAAACCTCTAAATTTCTGCCTGTTTCTAAGCCACTAAACACTAAACAGGCTAACAATCACCGAGATTACGAGTTTTGCGGTAACAGGGGTGCGTTGCTAACGAGCATTTTTTTTCAACGCTCCCTTAAGACAACGCTGGTATTACGGGTTTTATTTAAACCCGGCGTTAGCCGAAAAAGTTGAGCGTAGAGCAAAATTTAGCTCCACATCTCACCTCAATACCAGCACTGCTTATGGTAGCAGTGATCTGGCTACACGTGCTTGTGCACGATTTCCCCATAGGAAACAATGGGGCAGATTCAGCTGGAAAAAAACAGCGTTTAGCTCCTAACGCAGCCCCATTGATTCCTATGGGGAAATAAAATTTATGTCTACACCTAACACCCTAACATGAACCCCGAGTCTGAACAACCCTAATCTTACACTTATTAACCCCTAATCTGCCGTCCCCGACATTGCCAACACCTGCATTATATTTTTAACCCCTAATCTGCCGCTCCGGACACTGCCGCCACCTACATTATCCCTATGAACCCCTAATCTGCCGCTCCGGACACCGCCGCCACCTACATTATCCCTATGAACCCCTAATCTGCTGCCCCTAACATCGCCGACACCTACATTATATTTATTAACCCCTAATCTGCCCCCCCAACGTCGCTGCTACTTTATTAAAAATAATAAAATTCCCTACCCTATACTAAATTACAAATAGCCCTTAAAAGGGGTTTTTGCAGGGAATTGCCCCAAATAAATCAGCTCTTTTACCTGTAAAAAAAAATACAATACCCCCCCCCCACATTAAAACCCACCACCCACACTCCCAACCCTACTCTAAAACCCACCCAATCCCCTCTTAATAAAACCTAACACTGCCCCCTTGAAGATCACCCTACCTTGATCGGTCTTCACCCATCCGGGCACAAGTGGTCCTCCAGAGGGGCAGAAGTCTTCATCTGATCCGGGCAGAAGAGGACTTCCAGACGGGCAGAAGGCTTCATCCAGACGGCATCTTCTATCTTCATCCATCCGGAGCGGAGCGGGTCCATCTTGAAGCCAGCCGACGCGGAGCATCCTCTTTTTCCGACGACTCATGACGAATGAGGGCTCCTTTAAATGGCGTCATCCAAGATGGCGTCCCTTGAATTCCGATTGGCTGATAGGATTCTATCAGCCAATCGGAATTAAGGTAGGAAAAATCCTATTGGCTGATTCAATCAGCCAATAGGATTGAGATCGCATTCTATTGGCTGATTGGAACAGCCAATAGAATGCGAGCTCAATCCTATTGGCTGATTGGATCAGTCAATAGGATTGAACTTCAATCCTACTGGCTGATCCAATCAGCCAATAGGATTTGTCCTACCTTAATTCCGATTGGCTGATAGAATCCTATCAGCGAATCGGAATTCAAGGGACGCCATCTTGGATGACGTCATTTAAAGGAACCGTCATTCGTCAGAAGAAGAGGATGCTCCGCGTCGGCTGGCTACAAGATAGACCCGCTCCGCTACGGATGGATGAAGATAGAAGATGCCACCTGGATGAAGCCTTCTGCCCGTCTAGAGGTCCTCTTCTGCCCAGATCGGATGAAGACTTCTGCCCCTCTGGGGGACCACTTGTACCTGGCTGGGTGAAGACAGCTCATGGTAGGGTGATCTTCAAGGGGGTAGTGTTAGGTTTTATTAAGGGGGGATTGGGTGGGATTTAGAGTAGGGTTGGGAGTGTGGGTGGTGGGTTTTAATGTGGGGGGTATTGTATTTTTTTTTTTTACAGGTAAAAGAGCTGATTACTTTGGGGCTATGCCCAGCAAAAAGCCCTTTTAAGGGCTATTTGTAATTTAGTATAGGGTAGGGAATTTTATTATTTTGGGGGGCTTTTTTATTTTGTTAGGGGGATTAGAGTAGGTGTAATTAGTTTAAAAAAAATATTTTTTATTTTCTGTAATTTAGTGTGTTTTTTTGTACTTTAGTTTATTTAATTTAATTGTATTTAATTGTAGGTAATTTAGTAAATTAATTTAATGATAGTGTAGTGTTAGGTGTAATTGTAACTTAGGTTAGGATTTATTTTACAGGTAAATTTGTACTTATTTTAGCTAGTTAATAATTATTGAATAACTATTCTACCTAGTTAAATAAATACAAAGTTGCCTGTAAAATAAATATAAACCCTAAGCTAGCTACAATGTAACTATTAGTTATATTGTAGCTAGCTTAGGGTTTATTTTATAGGTAAGTATTTAGTTTTAAATAGGATTAATTTATTTAATTGTAGTAATTGTATTTAGTTTTATTTAAATTATATTTAAGTTAGGGGGGGTGTTAGGGTTAGGGTTAGACTTAGGTTTAGGGGTTAATAAGTTTAATATAGTAGCAGTGATGTTGGGGGCAGCAGATTAGGGGTTAATAAATGTAGATAGGTGTCAGCGATGTTAGGGACGGCAGATTAGGGGTTAATAAAATTTAACTAGTGTTTGCGAAGCGGGAGTACGGCGGTTTAGGGGTTAAAATATTTATTAAAGTGTTTCAGATGTGGGGGGGCCTCGGTTTAGGGGTTAATAAGTAGTTTATGGGTGTTAGTGTAATTTTGGTGCTGGACTGATAGGCGGAATCAGACTGATATACTACAGGAATGTTCTACTCTGTAAAAAGCATTACTGGGCTAAAAGAAGCTGCACCCAGGTGGTAAATCATCACAGAACAGGCTAACAATGGTATTAAGCTGGTTGTTCATTCCTGTAAGTGTGCTTCTCTCTGTGTGTATTTAGTCTCCCTATGAGAAAAAAGGGGAATCCAGACGTGGACTCCTTGCCTAGTGTGCTTTGAGGAATATGGCTACACCTCCCTGACAAGGCCCAGTGAAGGCCGAAACAATCATCTGGGGTTGCTGTGTTCCTTGTTCAGAGAGGAATTGCCTGGTATTTCGGCGCTGAACTGATCGCAATAGGCGGGATCAGACTGATATACTACAGGAAAGTTCTACTCTGTGAAAAGCATTACTGGGCTAAAAGAAGCAGCACCCAGGTGGTAAATCGCCATAGAACAGGCTAACAATGGTATTGAACCGGTTGTTCGTTCCTGTGAGTGTGTTTCTCTCTGTGTGTATTTAGTCTCCTTATGAGAAAAAGGGGAATCCAGACGTGGACTCCTTGCTCAGTGTGCTTAGAGGAATATGGCTACACCTCACTGACGAGGCCCAATGAAGGCCGAAACGATCGTCTGGGGTTGCTGTGTTCCTTGTTCAGAGAGGAATTGCCTGGTATTTCGGTGCTAGACTGACCGTAATAGGCGGGATCAGACTGATATACTACAGGAATATTCTACTCTGTGAAAAGCATTACTGGGCTAAAAGAAGCTGCACCCAGGTGGTAAATCGCCATAGAAGAGGCTAACAATGGTATTGAGCCGGTTCTTCATTCCTGTGTGTGTGCTTCTCTCTGTGTGTATTTAGTCTCCCTATGGAGAAAAGGGGAATCCAGATGTGGATTCCTTTGCTCAGTGTGCTTAGAGGAATACTGCTACACCTCACTAACAAGGCCCAATGAAGGCTGAAACAATCATTTGGGGTTGCTGTGTTCCTTGTTCAGAGAGGAATTGCCTGGTATTTCGGCGCTGTACTGACCGTAAAAGGCGGGAACAGACTGATATACTACAGGAATGTTCTACTCTGTGAAAAGCCTTACTGGGCTAAAAGAAGCTGCACCCTGGTGGTAAATCACAATACAATAGGCTAACAATGGTATTGAGCCAGTTGTTCGTTCCTGTGAGTGTGCTTCTCTCTGTGTGTATTTAGTCTCCCTGTGGGAAAATTGAGAATCCAGACGTGGACTTCTTGCCCAGTGTGCTTTCAGGAATATGGCTACACCTCCCTGACAAGGTCCAATGAAGGCCGAAACGATTGTCTGGGGTTGCTGTGTTCCTTGTTCAGAGAGGAATTGCCTGGTATTTCGGTGCTGGGCTGATCGCAATAGGCGGGATCAGACTGATATACTACGGGAATGTTCTACTCTGTGAAAAGCATTACTAGGCTAAAAGAAGCTGCACCCAGGTGGTAAATCACCATAGAACAGGCTAACGATGGTATTGAACCGGTTGTTTGTTCCTGTGAGTGTGCTTCTCTCTGTGTGTATTTAGTTTCCCTATGGGAAAAAGGGGAATCCAGACGTGGACTCCTTGCTCAGTGTGCTTAAAGGAATATAGCTATACCTTACTGACGAGGCCCTATGAAGGCTGAAACGATCGTCTGGGGTTGCTGTGTTCCTTGTTCAGAGAGATATTCCCTGGTATTTCGGTGCTGGACTATTAATAATATCAAAATAACATTCTGTGACCCTCTGGGTAAGTTTTACGGACAAATAAAACATAGCAGTCTCAATATCTTAAAGCAGCTTTCTATGATAACGTTGTTGACTTGCAAATTAGATCAGTTGTACAGAAATTTGTAAAGAAATTTCACCTAATGCATTTTTCTTTTTAAGTTGTCAATAATAGTTGGCTATTATTTTTTTTTTAAACAAATTTATTGTAGATTAAGAGTATCAAAACAGTAAATAAAGTATGCAACAAAATCACACACACACATGCCAGAAATAAGATTACAAATTCCAAAACCTTATCATTAAATGCAGGTAATAGAGGTATCCAGTAATTAATTATTAACAAAGAGCAATATTAATCTTAATTCCAGAATAATCATAGTCTATTCAATGTAGTAAATAAAGAGATCATTTCCTTTTGGAGTATTCCAAGAACAGGGCAATAAGTCTCCAATCTAAAGAAATACTACTGGAATCTAAAGAAATACTACTCTTAAATAGATCATTCATGTATTGTAAAAGCTTAGCACAAAAAGCTTTAACTGAGGGACATGACCACCAAATATGAAATTGTGTTACTTGAGATCGATATCCTCTCCAGCAGAAGTCTGTGGTCTTAGGAAACATATGTTTAAGCCTCTGAGGTGTCATGTACCAGCTTGTTAGAACTTTTAAATTTGTCTCCAGTATCCCAGCTGAAATTAAAGGGACAGTCTACACCAGAATTGTTATTGTTTTAAAAGATAGATAATCCCTTTTTTACCCATTCCCTAGTTTTGCATAACCAACACAGTTATATTTATATATATTTTACCTCTGTGATTATCTTGTATCTAAGCCTCTGCAGACTGCCCCTTTATTTCAGTTCTTTTGACAGACTTGCAGTTTAGCCAATCAGTGATGGCTCCCAGGTAACTTCACGTGCACGAGCAAAGTGTTATCTATATGAAAAACATGAACTAACACCCTCTAGTGGTGAAAAACCTGTTAAAATGCATTCTTAAGAGGCAGCCTTCAAGGTCTAAGAAATTAGCATATGAACCTCCTAGGTTAAGCTTTCAACTAAGAATACCAAGAGAACAAAGAAAAATTGGTGATAAAAGTAAATTGGAAAATTGTTTAAAATGACATGCCCTATCTGAATCATGAAAGTTTTTTTTTGGACTAGACTGTCCCTTTAAAGATTTAGGGGCCGATTTAACAACTGACGGGCGGACATGATTCACTGTAGCGAATCATGTCTGCCCAATATTGCTAAATGCAGACAGCATATCCTGTTGGCATTTAACATTGCACAAGCATTTTCTACCACCTCCTGCCCATTCAAGGCCATTCGGCTGCTAGCGGGGGTGTCAATCATCCTGATCGTATCTGATCGAGAAGATTGCAGAAGTTAACTTCTGTTTCCAGCGAACCACAAACTACGGGGTAGATTGCAGCATCCACTGCTTAATAAATCTACTCCTTAGCTTTTAATTTAAAGATTTATCTCCAGTCTTTCTTGGAAAGGATCATGGGAAGTTCTGCTTGCCAAGATCTAGTATAAAATAAGAAACAATGTAGGATGAGTTTGCGCTAATGGAAATACACGTAAACAGCTTTTTTACAAATAACGGGATACCAAATCTCGCTCACTGCAGATCTCCTCAAAAAAAATTAAAAAAGATTTGCTTAAACTTATGGATGGCTACTAAAGCCTTTCACAAAAGCTAAACACTGTCTAATCAGAAGGTTTCTGTTTCGCTAAAAACATCAACTCTGTGTTAAAAATATATATTAAGAAAGATAAATACACACAATGTTGCAAACATACTATGTATACTCATAAAATACAAATTTAAAGAAAAAAGTTTAATTTTAAAAAAAACTTTTAACAGGTAATCAGTCTTGCAGTTTCCATGTAAGTCTGTAAAGATACTTTATTCAAATAGTGGAGTTCAAGCTTCTGGTAGTTTAAGAAGACTGTGAAAAGAAAGCGGAATTCTACAACTAAAGTGGATAACAGTAGTTTTCAAAAAACAACTCTCTGTTCTCACACTTTAAAGTTTGGTGTCCGGCACACAATGTAGACCCTCTAAGCAATATGCCAAATCCTACCTGGTAATGGCAAGGAGCCAACGCAGCAATCGCCCACCTACATTCTGAGCAGGAGTCCCAGTATCTGATTTTACTACCTTATCAGAATTTTGTTTCCTGTCAGTGTGCATGCTCTGTATTACGTAATTGCACACCACATGCGTTACAGGCTGCATTCAGCAAGCGCTCCAAGCGAACGCAGCACTCGCTTGGAACGTTCAAAGAATACTTTTTTTGTTGGAAGTTTGTTGTTATTTTTCTTGTTGAGACATTTAATTTTGTATGAAACTCATGTTTTCATAATGGCTTTGTGTATAGAAGTGTATTTATTGGGTGCTTATTTACATAAGGCTCCTTTACTTACATGTCTCTGATACCTTTTAAGTATTAGAAAGCGTCTCACATATGAATTATATATGTGTACTCCAGTATTATTGTGCAGCAGCTCCCTTTGCGCATGCGTATCATTAAGGAATTTGTACGGGCAGCGTGGTGATGGGAGATGTTGCGCTGGGAACGTTTTTTTAATAAGCTCCCTTACTTGTGACGTCTCCATAGCGCCACGTCATCGCTGAAGTAGATGTGCTGGCACTCGCTCTGACCGATTGTCGAACACGGCCAAAAAGGATTGTGTGGAATGTGATTATGTAATCAGCAGCATGCGCACTGAGAGATAGCAGATTCTGATAAGGAAGTTGTCCTGTCAGATTTTCCTGCGGCTAATAAATTTACGCATTCGCGCAGTTCAATCACTTGTCACGGTGGACAATGAAAGCGTGTCCTACACAAACAATATATAAATAAAAACTCCATATAAAAATGATATATATATATGTGCACACACACATATATATATATATATATATATATATATATATATATATATATATATATATATATATATATATATATATATATATATAATTTTTATATGGAAAAGCTATGTGTATCTGGTTCTACTCTTTATATTTATGTTATCCCTATAGTCATATCTTACATAATTGTTTCTAGACGTATTTTTATTTTTAATTTCCGATATGGGTAGTCTCTCTTTTTCTTTTACATTGTGTCCTCCTTGTGTGTTAGTTATTTTTCCATATTTGGTTGTGATTCAAACTTCTAATTACATTTTACTTGCAGGATATCTTCTTTGGCTTTCTTTATATTGTCTTTGATCAATTTCTCCTGTTTTTTATATTCTTGAATCATTTTAAATTCATTCAATTTTGATTTTTAGGTCTTTAATTTTAATCTCTAGTTCTCTCAATTTATTATTTCTAAAATCTTTAATTAATTTTAAGGAAGCTTCCTGTAATATTTCCCTCTATTTTATTTTAAACCGTGGGTCATATAAATTAAACAAACACTTTTTTTTAAGCTTTAGTCTACGTGGGACTTTTTTCTCTTCTATGTATATATCCAAAAAGATGCATTATTTGTTTTAATTCTAGATGTAAATATTTATCAAGTTCTTATAATAAATCAGATACATTATTAATGTCTGGAGTCTCTAATATTTTTTTTTTTTTTTGTAAAACCAAGCTTTATTGAAGACAAGTTGAGTTATACATTACATATTAAATCATTAACAGGCATAAAGGCTTTAACATATTAATAAAGTGCTGTAACTGGTTCCTCTTATATGTCTACCGTTATTTATACAATATAGTGGTCATAGAGAGGGTGTTGTCCAATATGCATTAAGATCTCAACCTTGTCCGTTACTTCTATCTTATTAAGCATGACCATTGAGCTTGTTATTTCTATGCAAGATTACATTATCCTAAGAAACATTAACTGATAAACTGAATATTAACATTTTGAAAGATGCATCAGGCAAATTTTTATACACTGCTTAGGTTTCCAGCTTTTCAGGGTCACACTGCTGGAAATTTCTAGATACCTGATGTTTACTCATTGACATGAGCGGAAACAAAGTCTTGGAAAAGAAAAGTTTAGGAGGAAGGTAGTGCTAAGCAAGTATATGTTGAGGGGAAGAGAGAGGAAGGGGGAGGAAGAGGAAAAAAAAAAAAAAAAAAGGGAGGGAGGGAGGGAGGGAGGAGGGGAGAATGGTAGGGAGGAGGAGAGGGCTGGGGGAGAAGGATCAGGGCACCGAGTGTTTGTCAGAGGGTTCTCTCCTCGAAAACCCACAGGGTCTATATGAAATGGGCTAGAATTCTCTACCCTCCCAAATCAAAGTCATCATTTCGTGTGTTGCAAGTTTGTCAATTTTTAGAAAGTGATAGCGTTCCAATCTCAACAGTTCCCCCACTCTATCCTCCCACTCCCTCCTGCTAGGGGTCTGTGTACTTTTCCAGTGGGCTGGTATGAGCCCCTTGGCGCTGCTTATCATCAAAAGGAAGAGAAGGCATTTGTCCTCTCCAATTATCTTGGGGTAACCATGGGAGATCAAGTATGTTGGCTTTGGGGGAATTATGATCTTAAGGCGTTTACTCATCTCACCCAGCACCTCCTCCCAGAACGGCTGAATACGCGGGCAGTCCCACCATATGTGTAGTATAGTTCCTTCACCTCCACATCCCCTCCAGCATTCCCTCCCCGCCTGGGGATAGATCCTGTGAAGCCTCGAAGGGGTGAGGTACCACCGGCTCAGCAGCTTATAGTGCATTTCCTGCAGTCGTGCCGAAACCGAGGCCCTTTTGGTTTTCATAAAGATTTTGTCCCAGTCTTTGGGTGATATTTCTATATTTAGTTCGTTTTGCCATGCTATAGTGTATGACGGGAGTTCCGATCCACCCCTCATCAGGAGCATCCTATATAGGCTTGAGATCAAGTGAGTTGGGGTCTGCTGCATTGCGCACATTGACTCAAACTGAGTCCTGTGCCTGCTCAGGGCAGTGCGTTCCTTGTGCGTAGCATAATAATGCCTGATCTGCGCATACCTGTACCATGATGAGAACATGTTTCCATCCCATTCCATGAGTTCTGAGAGCGGTTTGAGTTTCCCCTGGTGCAAAATGTTAGAGATTGCTGTCTCTCCCAGAGTGTAGCTGCCTCTCCGGGTTAGTGGTTCAGTTTCTATACCTAGATCCGGATTGTCATGGACTGGTATATTGGGCGATGTCCTGGAGGAAATAAAGGGTTCCCTTGCCAGGATTTTGTCCCAGATCTTAAGGGTATCAGATACCAACGGGTATGATGAGACCTCCAGGGGGCGTTTCCCCTCTGTGATCCAAGCCAGTGCTCCAGTGTTTCGCCTCCCAAGGATCTCACTGTCCACCTGGATCCATCTCTTGTTTGGGGAGTTTCTGCACCATTCAACAATATGCTGAAGAAAGATGGATCTCTGATACTCCCTCAACAATGGTACCCCCAGTCCCCCCTTTTCCCTAGGGAGGTAGATGGTGCGTTTCTTGATCCTGGGCCTGATCTCATTCCATATGTATGATTCCATAGCAGTTTGGATACGGTTAAGATAACCAGTTGCTGCCAGGGCCGGGACTGTCTGCATTATGTACAGAACTCTGGGGAGGATGTTCATTTTAACCACCCCGATGCGACCAAGCCACGAGATAGTTTTCTTTTTCCAGTTGTTAAGGTCTTTTATGACCTCAACACTGATATTTTTGTAATGCAGCTCAATAATCTCTGTCAGATCCCGAGTAATCGTGATACCCAGGTAAGTAATGTTATGATCAGCTACCGTTATTGGGCAGCTTAATTTACCGTCAGCAAAGGCGTCCGCAGGGACCGTGATATTCAGTATTTCTGACTTAGATGGGTTGAGGAGAAAATTCGAGACCCGTCCGTAGGACCCGAGCTCCTCCGAAGCTGCCCTCAATGATTCCACGGAGTCTGAGAGGGTGAGAAGTATGTCGTCAGCATACATTGATAATTTGTGTTCCGTTTTTCCTACAACAAAACCCCTCACCTCCCGGTTGACTCTAATTCTGCTCGCCAGCACCTCAATAGAGAGGGCAAAGAGGAGGGGGGACAGAGGACACCCCTGCCTTGTCCCATTCCTTATTTGAAAGGTGTTTGAGAGAGTACCATTCACTCTCACCCTGGCATTTGGGGCTGAATATAAGGACATAGCCTTGTTGATGAAGCCAGGTCCAAATCCAAATTTTAGCAAGGTATTCCGAATGAACTGCCAACTGACCCGATCAAACGCCTTTTCAGCGTCGGTTGTGACCAGGGCCAGTGGCATATTGTTCACATGGGCGTGGGTTATCAGTTGCAGTACTTTGAGGGTATTGTCTCTTGCCTCCCGAAAGGGGACAAACCCCACTTGGTCGGTGGAGACGAGGTCCGGCAGGAATCTGTTTAGGCGAGTTGCCAAGATCTTTGCCAGTATTTTGACGTCTGCATTGAGCAGCGAGATCGGTCTATAGCTCTCAGGCTTATCTTGAGGCTTTCCTGGCTTGGGGATCACCGCTATGTGTGCCTCAAGCATGGAGTTCGGTAGAGTGGGGTAATCTGTGAGTGTGTTGAACAAGTTTGCTAGTTTTGGGACCAGAAGGTCTGCGTAGAGTTTATAATATTTGAGTCCATAGCCATCTGGCCCCGGGGACTTACCCGTTGGTAGATCTTTTATAGCTTTGTGGACTTCCTCGTTAGAAAACGGGAGGTCCAGAGACTCAGAGTCTGGCTTAGATAGGGATGGGAGCTCAGTGTTTTCGAGATATGTCAGGATGCGTTCTTCGTCACCCTCAGCTGCTGGGGGTGCTTGTTCGTTCTTGCTAGGGGGGGGGCAGGTTATATAAGGACTCGTAATAGGTCCGAAAGCTTTCTGCTATTGAATTGCCGTCGGAACACACTATTCCTTGTGCGTCAGTTATATGGTGCACATAAGCTTTTGTTCTCTTTCTCGCAATTGCCCTGGCTAGAAGCTTGCCAGGTTTGTCGCCCTGCTCAAAATAAAGCTGTTTGAGTATAAGAGCTTGTTTTTGATAGCCTTCCTGGAGGAACTGCAATAAAGTTTTCCTGGTGGAGAGCAGATGAGCCAACCGTGCTTCATCTTGGGGGTGGGCCTTATGGGCCAATTCAGCCCTTTCGACCTGAGAGAGGAGGCTATTGTATCGTTCTCTACTAAGTCTTTTGAGCTTCGCCTTGTGCTTAATCAACAGGCCTCTGATGGTGCACTTGTGTGCTTCCCAGATGGTAGTGGCTTTTAGTTGCTCAGAGGTATTGATTTGGAAGAATTCAGTCAGGGCTTTTCGAATTTCTAATTGAAATATTGGATCTGCCAAAAGCGTATCATCCAGCTTCCACACAAAGGGGGTGATCGGAACTGTGGGCCATTGTATAGAGCAACTCACCGGCACATGATCCGACCAGGTGATCGCAAAGATATTGCTACTCCTAGTGATTATGAGTCCTGTGGAGTCAGTGAACAGGTAATCAATCCTAGAGTATTTCCGGTGCGGGTGGGAGTAAAAGGTATAATTTTTCAGCTGTGGGTGGTGTGTGCGCCAAATATCGTGCATCGCTAATTCCGCTAAGATAGCGGTTATGCGCCTCCGTACTTTCTGAGGGGCGCTTGAGATGCCGTTCGAAGTGTCTAGCAAGGGGTCTAGTGCCGCGTTTAGGTCCCTTCCAAGGAAGAGGACGCCGGTCCGAAGTTCCATTATTTTACTAGAGACCTTCTGCAAGAAGAGATGCTGGGATGCCTTAGGGCAGTAGACATTGACCAGTGTTATGGGCCTACCATATAGAGTGCCAGTTAAGAGCAAATACCTACCCTCTGTGAATCTGTGCCATTTGGAAGGGTATTCCTTCACGAAAGAGGATTCCTACCCCGTTCCTTTTGTGTGGGCTCGAAGCGAAGTATGCAGTTGGGTAATGTCGACTGAACCACTGAGGCTCATGTGCATTCGAGAAGTGGGTTTCTTGCAGATATACTATGTCTCCCCCCATTCTCTGTAAGTCCCTAAACACTATGGAACGCTTGTTAGGGCTGTTCAGTCCTTTCGTGTTTATGGAGATAAGTTCCAATAGGTGGGCTTTACAGGGTCGTTGCATCTTGTTGTGGGGTAGACCCCGGCTAATAGTAGGGAGAAAGGGGGTAATGTCAGAGGCAACACCCCGAGGAGGTGCGTGCAAGTGGGAGGGGAGCGTGGCAGGGCGCACAGCAAGAGGAGTAGGTGGGCACAGGGAGGGGAGCTGACAAGGAGTGGGAAGAGGGGGGAGGAGAGGAAGAGGAGAAAAAAAAAAAAGGGGGGGAGGGAAAGGTGAAGAAGGGTGAAAAGTGGCGAAGAGAGTATGTGTAAAAGGGTTAGGTCAGTTACAGAAGAGGGTCCTTCTTAAGATGGGTATGGGTTGCTCTACTAAAAGTTCGCAACCTATGTAACAGAGGTGGGGGAACTAGAAGAAGAAGGAAGAGAGAGGAAGGAATAAAGAGAAAAAAAGGTTTTTGCAATAAACAACAATATAATCAAGTTTTGTATTTTACAGTGCAATATCTATATCAACTACTAAACCAAACAGGGGTAGTTGTCCCTGTATACCTTGCCTGAATCATAAACATATAAATAACTTTGTTACTAGGAATGATCTAAGTGTGTTAACAGTAAGTACTTGCGGTAGGGGAGCCCTGGGGGCATCATTAACTAGATTACCTATCTATGCTATTGTCCCCTACCACCCTTAGTTTAGGCGTGTGCATTTCTGTGTGATAGTCTAATAATGTTTGTCCAACCCTTCCTATGTCGGATCCTCTTCATGGGCATCAGACAGAGGAAGCAAGTGCCATATAATCTAGTGGGTTGAAATGTTCTTAAAGCGTGAAGTAGCTAATTATGTATTGTGCTGGAGCTTCTGCCTTCTGAGAGATACTCCATATGAGGCTTATTTAGCTGTTGTGCTATTCTATGTGTACAACACAGTATTCTTAAGATATTATAATAAAACCCCCTGACAGTTAAACAAGTTGTTGATGCTTTGTGGCTCCTACTTCTCTGTTTATCGTTTTATTATATTTCTAAAGTTAGATGCCCCTGAAGAGAGCTACCTGACTATGTCCACCGACAAGGGGACTCTGGCAATGTTCCCTATTCAAATGGATATGTCACATTCCGTCCCAACTAAAGGTTATAACTTTTCATACATAACAAATATCAGATACATAGTTAGAGTAAAATGCAACGTTGCTTCCTATAACATTATTCTAACATGAGGCTGAGTGGTAGATTAAGACTAAACATTAGCACAAAGTTCCACCCTGAAGGCAAAATATCTCTACAAGGCCTGTTGTCCAAATGTCCTGTGTGATTTAAAGAGTCTTTGGCACTGCATATATTATAATTACAACTGTACAAATAAACATACAACCTGAATGCTCTTCAACATCAGTCCAGGGATCAAGGTCCTTGTGTGGGATGGTTAGCTCACTGATGTCAGTGACAAGAGGTGGACTTATTTCAGGGCAGTAGGGGTATGGATACCATACCAAGGTCACCTGTGGAAAGAGTGGGTTCTTCTGCTCATATTTGGTGAGCGTCTTCCTGATTTCTGTGGTTTGGGGCAGCCTCCTCCACCCTAGGTGGCCTGATATCAAGCCCCAGTGCTTGCGCAAAGCCTGGAATATCCTCCGGGGTCTTCAGAGTGTGGGTGGTGTTGTTCTTGGTTGCTATAATACTGGTGGGAAAACCCCATCTGTACGGGATCCGTTTTTCACGAAGAGCTGAGGTAATGTGCCTTAAGTCCCTTCTTTTTTGTAGGGTTGCGGGACATAGGTCTGAAAACACCTGGATTTCCGTTCCCCTGAACCTTAGTGGGTGTGGATGCTTGGCTCTTGCAAGCTTAAGCACTTCCTCTTTTTCTTTGAACGAAAGGAATTTCATTATGACATCTCTTGGTGGGGCTCTATTAGGGGGTTTAGGATGCAGCGCCCTGTGGGCCCTTTCAATTTGTATATCTGGAACAGTGGGGTCAGCTTTGAGATATTTGACAAAGTCTTGTATATACTGCTGCAGAGCAGGGGGGTCCACAGTCTCTGGGATGCCTCTCAGTCTTAGGTTGCTCCTCCTACTCCTATTCTCGAGGTCTTCTATTCTCTCCATGAGGCCTTGTACAGTGCCCTCCTGGGCCTGTAAGTAACTAGCTTGCTGCTGCATATCCGAACTGAGAGTCTCCTGCTTTTCCTCGATCTGTGTGACCCGCCTGCTTACTGCTCCCATGTCTCTCCTGAGTTCACCAAACATATTCTTAAAGTCCAATATTGCGTTTTTAATGTCATCCTTTGAAGAAAGATGCAAAATGTCGTTTTTTGTGAGATATCCGTGTGATTGCATAATGTGTGCTTGGTCATTTGCTTGTGCTAAGTTCTGCTGACCTGTACTATCTTGTGCAGGCTTATTAGAGGGATCTGCAGCTATCAAGAAGTTCTCCATTACTGATGAGTGCGTTCCCTTTTGGGGTTTGTTAGTCTTTTTACTAGTCATGTTGCTGTAAGGCAATGTTATTGCAGAGTGCTTTCTGTGTGACCCTGTTCTCCAACCAGCGTGTCTGGCTGACTACTATGTTGATTTATGCTGGGCACAAAAAGTCTCTCTTCTGCTCAGGTTAGGGGTGAGACGATAAATCCCTTCTGCTATATTGCAGGACCAGTGCTTATACGGGGTTGCTTTAATGGGTGTTAGACAGTTCTGTCCTGTATTCCCCTAATGCAGTGTGTATGGTGCGTGCCCGGCTCACGCGAGTTTCTGCAGTCCCCAGCGTGTATTGATCTTACCCCTATTGAAGGTCAGTGTGATCCAGGTAAAAGGCTCTCCTCGGTGGGGTCAGAAGGGATCTCCGTCCATGAGAGCAGCGCATGCCGCGCCATTCCTCCGCTAAGGCCCACCTCTCCAATTTCTCCGGTCGGCCACGTGAATGCGGCCTTCTGCGTGTGGCAATCCCCGATCGAGGTCAGTGGGAGTCAGGTAATGTGTTTTCTTCTGTGGGGTCAGAATGGGAGCTCCGTCCAAGATGATCTCATTCGCTTCGCGATCTCCCCGTACAGGCCTACCCATCCAGGATCACCGGGTAACCACGTGGGTGCGGCCCGTCGGCTCTCGGCCAGATCGCGGTGAGCTGTATCTGCCGTCAGGAGTGCAGGTATGCTGCCGTTAGTGGTCTCGGCTAAGCAGGCGGGTCCCGGGGGATGCCCCGCAAGTGAGATGCCTCCTAGTTTACTGCAGGGCCCAGTCTGTTTGAGGGTAGTTGGCGCGCTGCGCGGCTTGTATTGCTGCCTTTTTGTGTCGGCACCTCTGCTCTGCTAATCGCTGCCTTCCAGGACCTGACCAGTAGTGAGCTTTGGGTCAGGGGAGCTTTCAAGAGTACTTTTAGTTTGAGTTAAGCTAAATGATCATCCCTAGTTTTGGCAAAGTATACTCAGGACCACGGAGCACTAACAGATTGCAGCCATTCCGTTCAGTGGCTAGGCTCCGCCCCAATATTTTTTATTTTTAATCAAATTCTTTATATTTGTGTATACATTCTCTCTAAGAGAAAAAATACTATCACCTTCTGCCATTTTTGCAGCAAACAAATCCTTAATGGGAAAAAAAGGGAAAAAAAGTTTTTAGAAGAAAGAGTCAGTTTGCGCTAAAGGAAATACACTGAAACACCTTTTTACAACTAACGAGATCCCAAATCATGTTTACTGCAAACCTCCAGAAAATCTTTAAAAAAGATTTTCTTGGGGGGCGGAGCTAAGCCACGCAGGCGAATGGCTGACTTTTGAGTAAGCTCCTAAGTCCCTGGACAGTACATTGCACATATATGGCATTATCCTTCCCTAAATCCCCTTCTTCCTAATGGGAACGCATAAGGTAACTGCTTGTTAACCCACAGAGCGAAAATCAGAACTTTCTGTGAGACCTGGAGACGGCGAGGGAGAACACAAGCTTACAGCTGTTATACCCCTGGAGGCCTAGCGCTTAGTGCGTTATGAGAGGACGGCCGAGTGACAGGATCTGAACCGCTACATACCTTGCTCTCCCAACCGACGGACTTCTGCTGACCGCAACAGGGTATGATTGACTGCCCCTCTGACTGATCCTTACGCACCGCTCTAGTGTGTGAACTGCGCTTCATACACCACCGACCAAACAAGGAGTAGAACTCTAGTGGGACACGCTGCAGACAGAGTCAGATTAGGGGTGGCTACCCATTCGCAGCACCTCTACAGCTAAACAGGATAGACTTCGCTGCCACAGTTAGGAGTCTGATAATTGCAGATAGCGCTACTTTGCCCCTATTGTGCTATTTTACAGAGGCACATTACAGACGTGCTGGGTCAGTCTAGAAAGCTGCATCAGGTATAGCGGGCCCTTGTCGCACATCACCGGTGTGTTTACAACAAGCTATCCTCTAATACTAGCACCCTTCAAGTAGCACTTTCGGCCTCAGAACTAGGCCACCCCTATACCTATAACCTGCAATTGCAGTGAGAAATAGACTTTAGAACATCTGCATTTTGGATTCAGGCCTAGTCCCCACGTGGGAGGTGCTGGCAAGTTACTGCATATTTGACAAGCTTTGCTAATACCGTCAGCCTTACTGGCAGTGAAATTATGCCCTGTAAAAGGCAGTCCAAGCCTGACAAAGACACCCCTGTGCGCACACTTAGTGGTTATCTTAAACAGATTGACCACACAAGTTTGGAGTCATCCAGCAGTATGGAGAACAGTCAGAATGCCTCTTCACCTATCTCGCAGCACACTGACCTGCCGGCCTCACAGCCTATCACTAGGGAAGATCTGCAGCTATTATCTTCTAAAGAGGATATCAGCAATGCCGTCAAGGAAATGAGAAATCTATTTCATGAGCTGAAGAAAGACATCAACTCCTTGGATACCAGGGTCACTCAGTCAGAAGCAAAGCACAATGAAACATCCGCATCTATCTCGCAAATGAATTTGGAAATACGGCGACAGTCAGATACCATTCAGCTAATGTCAGACAAAATAGAAGACCTCGATAATAGAGGCCGCCGCAACAATCTGAGAATCAGAGGTGTTTCTAAAACCATCCATCCACCGGCGATTGAAGGCTACCTGCAGAGCCTATTTCGCACACTTAAAGACACCCCCTCTTCACCTGAAATACCGCTGGAACGAGCGCATAGAGCGCTTAGGGCAAAACCGCCCCCTAAGTCACCTCCTAGAGACATTATTATACGTTTCCTCAATTTTAAAGATAAGGAGGAGATCCTCAGATGTGCACGCACCAAGCAGCCAATATGTCACGCCGGTGAGGAGCTACAGATCTTCTCGGACCTCTCTCCAACTACCTTGATCAAGAGAAGAGAACTGTCACACATCACGGAGAAACTGAGAGCTCATAAGATCCCATACCGATGGGGTTTCCCCGTGTCCCTAATAGTCACTTGGCACAACAAGACTGTGTCTTTCAGACCGGGATCGGATGCTCAGGCCTTCTTCGAAGATCTTTCTATTGGGGGAGATGCCCCACAACAACCTGTTAACCCCAGCGTCAATCCTCCACTCTCCTGAAGCAACTCTGCCTCTACTACATATCCCTAACAACTACAAAGAACAGAACTGTCCCCAGACTCTCCTAGACAGAGTGCTCCTTTTGGGTCGTTGCCCGGCCTTTCACAATACATGAACACTGTATTGCCTTTGGCACAACTGTTACTTCTGGAAACGTCCCTTGGGACCAGGTGTGCATGATACCCCCCTACCAAGACTCCCACATCTTTCTCCCTCCCTTCTCCCCCCTTCCACTTCTTCCCCCTTCCACTTCTTCCCTTTTCCCTCTTTCCCCAAATGATGTTATCACACTGCTCGCCCTTCACCACGACAAGGTAAGGTGTTGCCTTCTTGCTGACTAAGCTTGTACTACACCACATGTACCATGGTTGAATAATATGTTACCCCAATGCATTTATCTCACTAATGTTGTGCTACTTGCAATACTGCCTAGTTTCCTGTTGGTGTGCCCTTTGTGATTGGTGAGTTTTTTTGTTTGTTTATTTTTCTTTTTAAAATTGCTGTTTAAAAAAGCTGATATTAGTACGCCATCACTCACAGCCCACTGAATGTCTCAATGTGCACATGCTCTCCTCCCCTATTGCCCCCCCCTCTCCCTCTTCCCTTTTTTCTTTTTTCCCTTTCCCCCCCCTTCCTTCAATTGATGCCCATCCACAGCACACTCTGTACCAAGATAAGGTAATGTGCTACCTCTTTGTTGGTTAAAGTTATACTGCATTACATTTCATTTGTTTGAATAATATGTTACTTTAATGTACTTACTTAGTTTAGGTTATGTCACTTACAACAGTGCCTATTTTCCTATTAGAATGCTCTTTGCTACTGACGAGTTCTTTATTGAATTGTTGTTTAAACAGTTGATAATACGTCACCATCTGTGGCCCATTGTATGTTTTCTTGCGTTCATGCTCTTTTCCCCTAGTGTCCCCTCCCCTCTTTCCCTCTCCTTCTCCCTTCTACCCTTCCCCCCCTTCCCTTCTCCTTGTTCCCTTCTCGTTCCCCTTTCTCCCCCCATGGAGCATGTTCCCCACGTACCCTTTTTTCGCCGTGTGGTTTTTATCTCTCTCCCTACTTTCTACTACTGCACAGATGTTGTAGTTTGAACTTCCTCAGAAACAACACGTTGAACTATATTTCTCTAGCACCTTCTCTCTAGAACATTAAAATATTGTTTAATTTAATGTCAATACTGGGGAACATTGCTACAAGATGTTGTATATATAATCTTACTCAATCAGCTCTCCTTTCTTTTCCTCCTTCCCCCTCCTCTCCCCTTTTCCCCTCCCCCTCCTTCCCCCCCCTATAATCCCCCCTCTTTCCCTTCCCCCTCCTCTCTCCTCCATCTTTCCCCTCCCTCCCCTTTCTCTCCCCCCTCCTTCCCCCTTGCCCCTTACCCCCCCTTTTCCCTTTCCCCTCCCCCTTTCCCCTCTTCCTCCTCCTCCCCCCCTCCCCCCTTCCCTTCTCCTTCCCCCCTCCCCCCCCCTTTCCCTTCTCCCTTTCTCTTCCCTTCCTCTCTCCCCCCCTCCCCCATCTTTTCCCTTCCCCCTCCCTCCTCTCACCCTCCCGACTCCCATGCCATAAACCCCCTATATCCCGAGGCGCAGATTGCGTAAACTGCCCTCTGGAAATTTTATGATGTTTTCTAAAAAGTACTGATCCAGGGATTATTTCCCCTAATTTACTTGCTCTTCTTGTTTCTGCCTTTCTTTTTCTCACCGAGTTATAAACTTACCCCACTTTTCACTTCCCTTTGATTCCTCCGATTTTTCTTTCTTGGATCCTTACACTTTTCTTTCTCCAGTGTGTACTTGGTGCTCCCCTTACACACTTTAGACCTCTTTAACTCTTTACTTTCCCCCTTTTTTTTTTTTTTCCTCTCCCTTCCCCCTCATGGCCCGCCCAGCAGGCAAATTCGGCTCTCGTGGCCTCACCTTTACCACTATAAATGCCAAAGGCCTGAACGACCCAGGCAAACGGTCAATAGCGTTCAGAGATCTACGCAAATTCCATAGTAATGTCCTCTTTTTTCAGGAGACCCATTTCCGTAAAGGAAGGGAACCGAAGTGGCATGATAAACAATACCCCATAGCCCTGTTTGCCTCTGGCCCCTCTAAGAAAAGCGGGGTTGGCATTTTGATTCATCATTCTGTCCCACTGCAAATTAAGCATGTAGAAAGAGACTCGGAGGGCAGATACCTACTTGTTACAGGCTCATTATATGACCATCCGATTACATTGGCCACATTTTACAGCCCGAATGTCGACCAGCATCGTTTCATGACCAAAGTCTCTAAGCTACTTTTGGATCATGCGAAAGGACCGGTGTTTTTATCCGGAGACCTTAATATACCGCTAGATGCAAATATAGATACATCCAATGGCTCGGCTAGTGTTTCTGGCAAAATAGTTAAATCAGTAAAAGCAACTATCGCTGGCCTTCAGCTGCATGACGTGTGGAGAACACTTCACCCCTCAGGTAGAGACTATACCTACTACTCACCACCGTATAATAAATACTCACGCATAGACTACTTCTTTTTCGACTCGACTGGACTGGACATGGTCAATAGTTGCACAATAGACACAATTACCTGGTCTGATCACGCTCCAATAGTTTGTAATATCCAATGGCCTGACCTACCCCCCACGTCTTACATTTGGAGACTAGATGATCATTTGCTAGAGAGACAGGATGTAAAAACCGAAATCCAAAAAACACTGACTGACTACTTGACTCACAATGACCCTACACATACGTCGATCACGAACTTCTGGGAGGCACATAAATGTGTGGTCCGAGGAGAGTTTCTTAAGCATAAGGCCCGTTTAATAAAGCAGCAGAGATTAAAACACACACAACTTTTGGAGAGAGTATCAGAATTAGAAAGTTCTCACAAAAAAACCCCATCAGACAAGACTACTAGGGCGCTCCTGATTGAGGCTAAATCCCTTCTTAACCAACACCAACTTGAGGTACTACACTATAAGACGTTTTCTATCAAACAACAATACTACGAGGGGGGAAATAAGCCTGGTAAACTTCTAGCCAGAAATATACGTAGACAACAGCTCAAATCACATATCCACTCCCTGCAAAGGGAAGACGGTACCACACTACGGGGAACTAAACAAATCGCAGATTCATTCCACTCTTATTACACGAACCTCTATAACATCTCACAGCACCGTGAGAGAGAGCCACAGGGAACTAGTGATCTAGAGAGGCATGACATAATAGATAGATACCTGTCCTCCCTGAACATCCCGCGACTCGACGCTGTCAGTAGAGATTCACTTGATGCCCCTATCACCTTGGAAGAACTAGCTCAGGCCCTAACAGACCTCCCGGGGGGAAAATGCCCTGGTCCTGATGGGCTGACTCCCAAGTACTATCGCACTTTCCTTGAAATGCTAGGCCCTCCAATGCTTCATCTATTTAATAGTTTAATCACTAAACCTATACTGCCCAGTGCGACCCTAGAGGCCCACATCTCAGTCATTCCAAAACAGGGTAAACCCCCCACTTCCCCAGCCAATTTCCGCCCAATCTCATTGTTAAATTCAGACATTAAAGCCTATGCCAAGGTGCTTGCAAAGAGACTCAATAAGTTTCTCCCTTCCTTAATTTCTTCTGACCAGGCAGGTTTCATTCCCGGCAGGGAAGCACGGGATAATACCAACAAGGTAATTCAGTTGATATCCCATGCCCAGGTCGAGGGGAGGCCTTTGGCTCTTTTCTCGACCGATGCAGAAAAAGCTTTTGACCGGGTAGATTGGCTTTTTCTCCGGCGGGTCATGAAGGCAATGAATTTCGGAGATCCTTTCATCAATATGGCTTTTGCCTTATACTCTGCACCGAACGCTAGAATTCGGATAAATAATACACTCTCCGATACCTTTTATATCACGAATGGTACCAGGCAGGGTTGTCCCCTGTCCCCCCTTCTTTTCGCCCTCTCTATCGAGGCGTTAGCACAAAAAGTGAGAGAGAATCCGGGTATCAGCGGGTTGCGGGTGGGTGACACGGAATTTAAACAAGCACTCTACACGGACGATATCCTTTATATCCTTACCAATATTGAAACCTCGGTCCCAGAGTTGCTTGCCGAGTTAAAACAATATGGAGCACTCTCCAACTTTCACTTAAACTTATCTAAGTCAGAACTACTGAACATCAACTCTCCTCAGGAGCACATCCAGGCCCTATCCCGAAAACACCAAATACCCATAGCCTCCTCTAAAATAAAATATTTAGGGGTCTATCTGTCTGCAAACTCTTCTGACCTTTACAAGAATAACTATCTTACTCTACGGAGGGAAATCATTATTGATTTGTCCTCCTGGAAAAATAAATTACTGTCCTGGCTAGGGAAAATAGGCCTAATTAAAATGAATATCTTACCTCGCATCTTGTACATCCTGCAAACTGTGCCTATTGCTCTGCCCAAAGATTTCCTCCCGCACTTACAGCGCACTATTGAACAGTTCATCTGGACGGGCGTAAAGCCGAGGGTCCCTAGAAGGACGCTATACCTCCCGCGGGAAAGGGGTGGGCTGGGGTTCCCAGATTTGGTAATGTACAGGCGGGCTATCCTACTGCAGAGGCTTGTTGAATGGTCGCGCAATGACACACAAAAGCAATGGGTCAGATTGGATGGAGATATTTTTAAGCTGCACAATATTGGCACCCTGGCCTGGATCCTTCCGTCCAAGCGCCCTACTTTAATAAATAGATACCATCTGACACTAACAACTCTGCAGGAATGGGACAGATTGCTAGCCACCACTTCCCATATCTCCTCTGTTCCCTCCCCTATGATTCCAATAATTGAAAATCCTGATATCCCATATCATGTCCTTGGGACCCGCCTGGGCACATATTACAGCTTACGTGACGGGATCTTACACTTTGCTATGCATGGGGGCAAACTTCGTGCACAGCTGGATATGTCAGAGCGATATGGGGCTCTTTTCTCTTCGTGGCTCCGGTATCACCAGCTGTCACATTTCCTTGTACACCACAGACATAGGGAAAGATTTATTAGGGACCTAACTCCATTTGAGCAGCTTTGTACAAACGATACACCCCCTAGGAAATTGATATCAAAACTATATAAACTATTACTTATACCCCCGGACACTCAGCTCCCCTCATACACGCTAGCATGGCATAAGGATCTCAATGACACTATTGAGGAGGATGATTGGCTTAGATCATTTATTCTTGCGAAGCGTTCCTCGGTCTCCGCAACTGTCCAGGAAATACACCTAAAATTGCTTACCAGATGGTACTACACTCCGGTAAGACTACACAAATACTTCCCATCAGCAAGCCCCTATTGCTGGAGGGGTTGTGGCGAACAGGGCTCTCTTATCCACATATGGTGGTCCTGTCCCCTACTGAGGACTTTTTGGCTGGCGGTGATCGAAACCATGTCCCGTAAATTGAAAATCACGATCCCTGATACCCCTGAAACACTACTTTTACTGCGGCTTCCTAAGATCAAAAATGACCAAGACAGGGCTCTTCTCCTGATTATGATCACAGGCGCTAAGCGACTTATTCCACGAAAGTGGAAATCTAACCAGATCCCTTCTCTGGACGAATGGTCTGCCTCAGTGGATGATCTACTGAAATTAGAAAGGCTTCATTTCTCCAAAATCAATCAACTGACGATTCATGAGATGATGCTTGCGACATGGAGGGATGCTCCGCTGTGAGACCTTCCTCAACCCCTGACTGCCCTTTATATGACACTTCCAAATGTAGACTTTGGTTTCGGTGGTTGCTGACCATGTAGACCCCCCACCCATTCTTTTTTTTTTTTTTTTTCTCTCCCCCCTCCCAGCCCTTGGATGAAACGTCCCCCTTTCTGTTTCCCTTTCCTTATCCTTCTCCGAACTATGTTTCTGTCTTCCTTTCTTTTCTTCTAGTGTGAATCTTTACATACTTATAATCATCAAGCTTTATTACACCGAGGGGATACTGTACTAAACGTGAACTTTTGTTTTGTAATTTCTCTCTCTCGGCTTTATTGATGTTTAGAAGTATAACTTTACAGTTTTGCTCAAGTTATGAATATCATCTATAAGTACCCAAGGACAATCTTTATTATGTTTATGGTTCTACACTTTATTTTATTATACTGTGACCTTTATTTATTGAGCGACAAGACATGTCATGTGATTCCCTATTATTTTTCTTTTTGTATACTTCTTATTGTTTCTTAATAAAGCTGGTTTGAAAAAAAAAAAAAAAAAAAAAAAGATTTTCTTAAAATAATGGATGGCTACTAAAGCCTTCCACAATAGTTAAACACTGTCTAATCAGAAGGTTTCTGTTTCGCTAAAAACATCAAATCTGTGTTAAAAATATAGTTCGATAAATAAACACAATGTTGCGAACCTACTATGTATACTCATAAAATACAAATTTTAAGAAAACAAGTTTCATTTGTTTCAAAACTTATAACAGGTAATCAGTCCTGCAGTTTTCATGTAAGTCTGTGCGGATACTTATTCAAACAGCTGAGTTTAAGATTCTGATAGTTTAAGAAGACTGTGAAGAGTGCAGAAATCTCCAATCAAAGTGGATAACAGTAGTTTTCAAAATACATCTCTTTGTTCTAACACTTAAAAATTTGGTGTCCAGCAGACAAGGTAGACCCTCTAAGCAATATGCCAAATCTTGTCTGAAAACAACAAGGAGCCAAATCCCCAACAGAAGATTGATCATTGGGATGATCTGTTGTTTGAATAGAGCAGGTCAGTAATCATTTGACATCGGAGACAGAATTTGCCACAGAATATTGACTGGTGCCGGGATTCCTGTTCAGAGTACAGATGGGCGATTGGCGGGGCAGACGTTGGGGATTTGGCTCCTAACACCTAGATAACAAGTGGAGCGGTAATTACCACTCCCACTTTAGCTTTGATAATGCTATCAGTAATTTTTTTGCGGACTTCGGGTAGCGCTGGTATTACAAACCTGACAAACGCAAAAAGTTAACCAGATGATATCACATTCATAATATCACAGTAACCCATTGAATGCAATGGAGCATCGATGTTCAAAAAACCTAACACCTACACTCAAGCATTAACCCCATCACAATAAACCTAATATACTAATAACACCTAAACAACCACACACCCGATCACAAACAACCCTGCTACACTATTAACCTCTATACGGCCATTACCCCATTGCAAACTACCCCTAAATTATTGACCCCTAAAATGTCAGCCCTCCCCACACTTTTAACCCCTAAACCACCATTAACCCATCACAAACTACCTTCATAAGCTATAAACCCCTAATGGCTTAGGTAATCACCCTAGAAATATACAAAACACGGAACGGAACTGCACTCTCAGACCAGGATCAGCCCAGGTATCACGTCAAGGTCTCTTTAGGGACTCAGGTACCACGCCAAAGACTCTTCCAAAACCTGAGTCCCTAAACAGGAACACAATGCAAGCTCTCAATCCAACAAACTGGGAACAAGTGAAGGGTGCACAGGCTTATGTAATCACCCTAGATATTTACAAAACACGGAAGGGAACTGCACTCTCAGACCTGACTGGGTACACATCCCATGACCCTGCAACATGCACAGCCCTGGGTGCACAATAGCACTCTCAGGAAGATGCACTGTCCCCAGAGTCACAGACAGTTAACCCCAAACAGGTCTGGGTGCAAGGCCCATAGGGAAAATTACAAAACAAATTAATACAGCACACAGAGAAAGTCTAGCACTCACTTACAAGCTCTCAGCTAAGATAAAAAGAAAAAATGGAAAAGTTAGTTACCACATCTGGCCAAATGGGATAAGCCCAGGTACCACATCAAGGTCTCTTCCAAAACCTGAGTCCCTAAACAGCCAAACAATGCAAGCTCTCAATCCAACAAACTGGGAAGGGTGCACAGGCTTATGTAATCACCCTAGACATATACAAAACACTGTCCCCAGAGTCACAGGCAATTAACCCCAGACAGGTCTGGGTGCAAGGCCCATAGGGAAAATTACAAAACAAATTAATACAGCACACAGAGAAAGTCTAGCACTCACTTACAAGCTCTCAGCTAAGATTAAAAGCAAAAATGGAAGAGTTAGTTACCGCATCTGGCCAAATGGGACAAGCCCAGGTACCACGTCAAGGTCTCTTCCAAAACCTAAGTCCCTAAACAGCCACACAATGCAAGCTCTCAATCCAACAAACTGGGAACAAGTGAAGGGTGCACAAGCTCATGTAATCACCCTAGACATATATAAAATACGGAAGGGGACTGCACTCTCAGACCGGACTGGGTACACATCCCATGACCCTGCAACATGCACAGCCCTGGGTGCACAATAGCACTCACAGGAAGCTGTGCTGTCCCCAGAGTCACAGGCAGTTAACCCCAGACAGGTCTGGGTGCAAGGCCCATAGGGAACATTACTAAACAAATTAATACAACACACAGAGAAAGTCTAGCACTCACTTACAAGCTCTCAGCTAAGATTAAAAGCAAAAATGGAAGAGTTAGTTACCGCATCCGGCCAAATGGGATAAGCCCAGGTACCACGTCAAGGTCTCTTCCAAAGGTCTCTTTAGGGACTCAGGTCACTGCCTAGAATATATAAAGAAGGTGGATTAGTTCATAAGACTGGCTACTTGTACAAAGAATCCAAGCAGTGACTGTTCTATGGAGGTTCTTGGGGTGCTATGCACCTCCAAATGCAGGTTTTGTGGAAATACATTATTCCTGGGCTGCTGCTGCTGTCACTGGCAGGGAAGAAACAGGGAAAGGCTGATGAAGACTTACGTGGCACCATGAACCTGGAGGCTGTGGGATTTTCTAAGACCCCACAGTTGAAAGATATGCTTTCTGAGTGTAATGCTCGTGGGATATTCCTCTATCAAACCAAACTTGGCCAGTAGTCTTCTTATCCCGGCGTCAAGTGGAGTTATAGGAAATGTCACAGAGCAGAGAAAGTTTGTAAAATGAGATAAGCAGTACTCACAGTGGGCAGGGCAGTCCTTAGCGGCAATAGGAAGGAAATCTAGCAGAATAGCAGTTCAGGGGTAAACCAATAGAAGGACCAGGAAAAGACAGGAATCAGCAACAAAAGCAAATCCAAGTCACCACCGTCGCATCTATGGCAACTGCCATATTGAGCAGCGGCGGCGGCGTGACACTGAGCTGGATTCTAATACACGAAAAGGATACACGTTTATATGGAACAGATCTTTGCTGCAATTTTGTAATAGTCTATTTTGAGTTCTTATCTGCCCTTTTCTTTGACTATGCACAGAAAGTAATGATCAGAAAAACTGGAATGGGTTAATGCACTGACCATTTTGTTTACGTTCACAATCATAACCACAGGAATATTTGAAGTTGACTTGTATGAAGTACAGTCCAGTTTTTAACCCCTTGTTTGTCCTTGATATGTAGTCCTGTTAGACTTTTGTAAGTTTTTAGAACCCATCTATATATTTTGATCTATTTTATTTTTTTTGCATGGTCCTTTTAGCTTATGACTTAGGGGCTGTAAATGTATATTTGGGTTATTAAAATTAGGGAAACTGTAGTATGAAATGTTTTTCCCTTTATGTGTTCCAAATGACTTGTCATACTTGCTGCAGAGTATTACATGTATAGGGAATTGTTCATTCATCTTTATTTTTGTATCTGAAATAGCCGGTCGTGCTCATTGAACCCCCACAGCCATAATAAGCACTTCAATACCTAACTATTAGACTATGGGGGTGATTAATCAAGCTGAGGCAGACAGGGGCGCACATACACGTCCCTGTCCCCTAGTGGAATTCAGCATTGCACACAAGCTCTATTTTGTGCTTGTGTGCGATCCCACACCCTGCCCATGCACAGCCAATCATGTGCTGGCAGGAGCTGTCAATCCCTGGTCGGATTAGACCAGGGAGATTGAAATTCGGCACCTCTTAGGGAAGCAGCGGTCTAATGACCGCTGCCTATTAAATACGGCGTGCAGGTTTTCTTGTGAGAACCTGCAGTCGTAGGCAGGTGAAAGCGTGCCGAAGAGCTTGATAAATTGCCCCCTATGTGTATAGAGAGAGATAACATAAGTTTTCCTGCCGATTCAGACTATTTTTTTGTGCATGGTCTTAAGAACAACAGGTGATGGTTTTAAAGGGATGTTAAGGTCAGAAATGTTCTATTAACATATTTAAAATGTTCTTCAAATACCTTGCGCTGTGCTTTTTCTTCCATTCACAAGCTATTGCAGCTAAAAAAATGCAGATTTCCAGACCCATCGTGAGGCTAATTTGCATTAGCCAACCACAGTGGGCAACCTGAGTTCTCCCTTCACTGCATTTCCGGGTACTTGAATGAAGCTAACGCATGCGCTCTTATGAGCAAAATTGTAACACATGCACATTTTATCATCGGATACCATCGCCAACGTCAGTGGTCATGTGACCGCAGTCATTCCCGACTTGGAGCATGTGAAAATTATTGCAAATGCGCATGCATTGGGTGTGTAAATATGTAAATGTAGCAAGATAATATATGCGTGTATTAGAGAATGCAAGACTGCCCGTTGTAGAGGGCTGGAAATTATGACGTCAGAAATAAAAATAAAATATAGATTCAAAACATGACAGAAGCTTCGTTTTCAAAAAATTGTAAGTTCATCACATTTACTTGTATTACTTAAATGTTTGCAGTTAAGAAAAGTGATGTCTTAATGAGCGAAAACAGCTATTTTACCTGTCCCTTATCACCGCTACATTATAATTAATAGAGCAGCATATACAGTATCTTGTAACTGTTCACTTCTCTCCATATAGAATGAGCTCCACTGTGAAGAACCTTATAAATATATAAAACATATAAAACAGTCCATGCTATGGATAAATGATGATGATGATAATAATAATAATAACATAACATATGCATGATATAAAATTAGAACATGATCTCAACTTTACAATGAGGCCTCTCAGCAACTAAACAGGGACCTATGAATCTATTCCTCTACCTTCTGGATGTAGTGCTAAATTTTACCAGCAGATGGAGCCCAAAACCTATGAATAACTATATAATTAAACAAAACAACACCAAGTTACATCATATACATTCAGCTTTGAGATTTCTTGAGTTACACTGCTGATTTACCCAAGATATTTGAATATATTATAACAGAAAAGTGTGCATGAAATAAAATAAGCTGAATATTTTGCTTCCATACGGGAATATCTGAAACAGATTACAAAGTCCTTGTAGTAAATCAGATTACAATAACATTTATTTGCAATATTTGGTGTTATATTGGTGTCTCTAAATATCTGTAAATCATGTAACTACAGATAACACTATCAGAGCATAATAATGCAGCAGCACCCAAACTACTCTAAAAAAACTGTCATGCAACTGAAAAGTACTGCCGGTCCATTTTAGGTTCAGCACCCAGAATAGCGCTTGCTTATTGGTGACTACATTTAGCCAACTAATCAGCAAGTGCTACCCAGGTACTGAACCAAAAAATCAGCTGACTTCTAAACGTTACATTCCTGCTCTTCAAATGCAGATAGCAAGAGAGCGAAGAAAAATGGACTATAGGCTAAAAATTGCATGCTCTATCTGAATCATGAAAGAAAAAAATATGGGTTTAGTGTCCCTTTAACAAATTGCAAGGACTAAAAACTAACAACTGGCAGTACTCATCAGTGCATGACAATTTTCATATCAGCAAGTGCCAGGAAAAAAAATATTTATTCCCCCAGAGTAGTTTGGGTGCTGCTGTGCTATGCGCTAGAGAAACCAATATAACAGCAAATATTGCAAATAAAGAGTGTTGTTTACTTGCCTCATTATGAGGTCTTAGAATGCAATGCAGACAACTCAATAACAGCACTGTCATATTATCTCTGTAACAATTAAAGAAATCATTCTTAACGGATGGGCCAGGCTACATTTATTTGATAGAAATCACTAGGTTAACGGTCAGCTTGTGGCTAGTGACACTTTTTGAGTTCAGTTGTACTTTTTGACCTTTACAATATATTTATTTTCATACAGACATTTTTTATTGCTTTAAACTTAATAGATTTGCTTTTATACTGGAAAGTTTAAGAACTAGCAAACTCAACATTTTTGTGTACAAATGCATAATTAATATTTTATGAGCAGGGGCATTGCTAGGTTCCAGAGAAGTATGGGACTAGAGCCAAAGAAAAACTGAATGCTTGGATTTTCCCCTCCGCTGGATTACGGACAGCGCCACTTAAGTACATTGTCTATAAGATTCACAAATACTGAAATCAATTAAATATCAAACACCACACAGCCCTCAGTTATAAAGCCTGTACCCAACATGTAAGTACATACGTATTCACCTGCACATATGGGCACACATACTGTCATATATATACTAATACACAACACTTTCACACTGACACAGCCATACTTGCCCTGTACACTAGTAAATCTCTTGGACACCTTGTACAGACGTAACTCGAAGATATTGCGGGTTTGTTTCCAGACCACCACAATAAAGCGAATACAGCAATAAAGTGAGTCTCACTCATTTTTTTTGTTTCCCAGTGCATATAAAAGTTATATTTATATTTCTAAGATATTGCGGGTTTGTTTCCAGACTACGGCAATAAAGCGAATACGGCAATAAAGTGAATCTCACTCATTTTTTTTGTTTCCCAGTGCATATAAAAGTTGTATTTACACTATACTGTAGTCTATTAAGTGTGCAATAGTATTATCTCTAAAAAAAACTATGTACATACCTTAATTAAAAAATACTTTATTGCTAAAAAATGCTAACCATCATCTGAGCCTTCAGTGAGTCATAATCTGTTTGCTGGTGGTGTGTATATATAGGTGTGTATATATAAGTGTATTCATGTGTATATATGTGTTTATATGTGTATATATAGGTGTGTATATATAAGTGTATTCATGTGTATATATGTGTTTATATGTGTATATATAGGGGTGTATATATAAGTGTATTCATGTGTATATATGTGTTTATATGTGTATATATAGGTGTGTATATATAAGTGTATTCATGTGTATATATGTGTTTATATGTGTATATATAGGTGTGTGTATATATAAGTGTATTCATGTGTATATATGTGTTTATATGTGTATATATAAGTGTGTATATATAAGTGTATTCATGTGTATATATGTGTTTATATGTGTATATATAGGTGTGTATATATAAGTGTATTCATGTGTATATATGTGTTTATATGTGTATATATAGGTGTGTATATATAAGTGTATTCATGTGTATATATAGGTGTGTATATATAAGTGTATTCATGTGTATATATGTGTTTATATGTGTATATATAGGTGTGTATATATAAGTGTATTCATGTGTATATATGTGTTTATATGTGTATATATAGGTGTGTATATATAAGTGTATTCATGTGTATATATGTGTTTATATGTGTATATATAGGTGTGTATATATAAGTGTATTCATGTGTATATATGTGTTTATATGTGTATATATAGGTGTGTATATATAAGTGTATTCATGTGTATATATGTGTTTATATGTGTATATATAGGTGTGTATATATAAGTGTATTCATGTGTATATATGTGTTTATATGTGTATATATAGGTGTGTATATATAAGTGTATTCATGTGTATATATGTGTTTATATGTGTATATATAGGTGTGTATATATGTGTATTCATGTGTATATATGTGTTTATATGTGTATATATAGGTGTGTATATATGTGTATTCATGTGTTTATATGTGTTTATATGTGTATATATAGGTGTGTATATATAAGTGTATTCATGTGTATATATGTGTTTATATGTGTATATATAGGTGTGTATATATAAGTTTATTCATGTGTATATATGTGTTTATATGTGTATATATAGGTGTGTATATATAAGTGTATTCATGTGTATATATGTGTTTATATGTGTATATATAGGTGTGTATATATAAGTGCATTCATGTGTATATATGTGTTTATATGTGTATATATAGGTGTGTATATATAAGTGTATTCATGTGTATATATGTGTTTATATGTGTATATATAGGTGTGTATATATAAGTGTATTCATGTGTATATATGTGTTTATATGTGTATATATAGGTGTATATATATATATATATAAGTGTAATCATGTGTATATATGTGTTTATATGTGTATATATAGGTGTGTATATATAAGTGTATTCATGTGTATATATGTGTTTATATGTGTATATATAGGTGTGTATATATAAGTGTATTCATGTGTATATATGTGTATATATAGGTGTATATATATATAAGTGTATTCATGTGTATATATGTGTTTATATGTGCATATATAAGTGTATTCATGTGTATATATGTTTAAAAAATGGTGTTGATAGACTTGCTCAACACAGGGTTGCCACAAACCTTCAATTTGTAAAATGAGCAATATCTGCAAAGCACAATAATGCAAAGCGCAATAAAACAAGGTACGCCTGTAAATATAATAGAACACTCTGGGCTTCAGCCCCGTGTAGAGGCAATTTGATTGACATTCCCTTGTATTTATTGGGGTATATTTAACATAGTGCGAGCGGACATGATAAGATGTAGCGTATCATGTCCGCTGCACATCGATAAATGCAGACGGCGTACGCTGTCGGCATTTATCATTGCACCAGCGGGCAAGTTATGAAGCATCGGTCTTTAGACAAGGGGCATCAAGCTCCGAATGGAGCTTCATAAATCGGCACCATTATGTAAGATATAGCAGCATCTGTTTTTTTCAGTCGCTATAAGACACTGAAATAGCAGCAGTGTAATGAAATATGGAAATAATCCTGTGGGTGTCAGAGTAAGATAAATACATTTGCTTGCAGTGATAATTGGCTGAACGAGCCCCATCTGTCATTGCAAATGTAAATAAGTAGGTAACAGTTTGTTCATATCCCAGTTATAAAATGATTTGTTCATTTGTACATAGTTTCAAAACTATAGTTTATCCACAAGTTGCTTATCACAAAAAGCAAACAAGATCCAGTTCTATGTCACCATCAAATAATGGGCTGCAGCTAAATACTACCTCTCCCATTATTGCAACGTTTTCTTTTCTAAATCTTTATATTTTTACTAAAAACTTTATACTATTTTAAATCAAAATCAAGCAATTGTAATACAAATAAATCTTTATAGCAACATTGTTATATTTTTTGTTAATTAAACTAAGGTGGAATAAATTTTGAGTTGTATGTCCCTTTAAAGTAAATATATATATTTATTTATTTTGCTTAATGTAAAAGAACTCTTGTTTTCAATTTAAAAAAAAAAAAAGAAAAATGAGTGTAAAGAGAAACAATACATAAATAAAGAGCATTACGTATCACTTCTTCAGGACCCTTCTATAGTAATGTAGTATTTAGCTGAGATGTAAGGAGCACAGATATTAGTAGACTTATCAGTGTGATTAGGAAGGTGTGGTGGCATGTTCACCATAGTATACATAGAACTGAATGTGAACCTTGACCAATGAAACTGGAAGAGGCGGAGTTCTCCACTGCTTTCTTCTCCACATTTCCCTGGAGTTCATTTAAATGGTTATTCTGTTTAAAGGGACAGTGAACCCTATTTTTTTCTCCCCTTTAATTTGTTCCCAATGATCCATTTTACCTGCTGGAGTGTATTACATTGTTTATAAATAGTTCCTTTACTTTATTTCACTTTTGAAATAGCTGATTTTACTTCCAGTATACTTACTTATACTGAAATGTTCTATATTTTAAGCCTTAAAGGGACATTGTACACTGGATTTTTATTTGCATAAATGTTTTGTAGATGATCCATTTATATAGCTCATCTGGTAGTATTTTTGCAACAATGTATAGTTTGCTTATTTTTTAATAACATTGTGCTGATTTTCAGACTCCTAACCAAGCCTCACAGTGTCAGATGTATACGTGCGTTTACAGACTTCTGACATGTTCTGTTTATCTTATATTTTCAAATGCAGGAAGGGGAGGAGGGGGGAGTGTCTGCTTATTGTTTCCCCAGCCCATTTCACTGGATGTCCCGTTATTAACGGTGCTACATTGGGAGCTTCTAAGTAAGTTTTTAAAAGGTTTTATACTGGATTTTAGATCAGTATCTGTGCATATTCTTCTTTATAGTAGTGTCTATTACATGCAGTTATATGAAAATTGGTTTATATTGTGCCTTTAATTATAGATTAACTGTGTAAATATAGCCTGAAAAAAAAATTACATTCCAAGTGGGGATTAGGAGCTATAAGTAATAAAATGTTAATTGTTCTCTCATTGATCAATTGCATTAGCATATACATTAAAGAGATACTATACAATACAGTTTGTTTCCCCTTAAAGGGACAGTATACACTCATTTTCATATAACTGCATGTAATAGACACTACTATAAAGAATAAGATGCACAGATACTGATATAAAAATCCAGTATAAAACTGTTTAAAAACTTACTTAGAAGCTGTCAGTTTGGCTCTGTTGAAAAGGTAGCTGGAAAGCCCACTGCGAGTGGCAAATGAGACCCTCCCCCGCTCCCCCTTCTTTTGCATATGAAAAGACCCTTTACACAAACAGGAGCAAGCCGGAGAAGGTAGCTGACAGTATTCACATAAAACTTTGGGGCTTGGTTAGGAGTCTGAAAATCAGAGCAATGTTATTTAAAAATAAGCAAAACTATACATTTATTTTAAAATAAAACTTTATGGGCTATATAAATAGATCATCTACAAAACATTTATGAAAAGAAAAAATGAGTGTATAATGTCCCTTTAATGTGTTTTAAATTACGTGTTGCAGAGTATTACATGTATGGGAAGTGTTTCCCTCCGGTTTAGCTTTGTTTTTGAGATATCTGGGTTTGATCATTATAATTGTCACAAATTCTTCTCAAGGACATGACATGTATGTATAAATGGGCTGAGCCTGCAGGTAAAGCAGTCCTGCTAATGTTATCTATGTCTAAACACAGCCTTATAATTATGTATTAAAATGCAATTTTTTGCTGGGATTTCAATATATAACATTTGTATCAATCTATTTCTGGGCGATCAGCCATAGTTGTAGAAGTAATAACTATTTTATCAGGAGGTATTTTGTTACATTTAATAATGCAACTTGGGCTAACAGCCTGATATTGCAATAAAATGCTGATTAACATTTAACAGTATTGATTTATACACTGCCAACGCAGCATATTATGGTACTGGGTAATATCCCTTGTTGTAAATTAGATTAATTTAATTCCAACTCTGCATGATTTATTGAAGCAGTTTACTCCTCTGATTAAAGGGTCAGTAAATTCAGACATTGTAAAAGCTAACGCTAACCTCCTCTATATCCTTACATTAGAACCGTATTGTTCATTTTGAAAAAAAAAAAAATTCTAACATGTTTCATGAACTAATAATTATTGCAGCCTAATCGTTACTCGACGTCCAATCTCCAACCCCTCCACGGCATCTCAAATGTGGGCAGTATAGACTAACTCTGTACTTCCCACATGCAAATGATGTGATGCCCATTATTCCTCCCACTGAAGCTCGCTCACGCTTGGAAGCATCGAACGCTTCCAGTGAATTTATGAATTTGGGCATGCGCATAACTAGGAATAGAGGAAACCAGGAGCAGATGATGTCATTGTGCATGCGTTCGCATAGCAGGTACATAGTGCGACAGATATCACCACTATAGGTTGATTGCTAATTCTTGAAATATATGAAAAAAAAGCGGTGGTCATGGAGGCGGACAGTGAATACACAAGGGGTAAAAGTTTGACGATAAAATATATAGGATAAAAACTTTTGTTTTACACTTTGATGAATTAAACTTATGTTAAATACATGTTGCACATGTAATTTTGACGGTTCAATTTCAGAGTATACTGTCCCTTTAAGGTATATTGCTATAGTACGTTTTGATATTGTATGAGATTTCCCAAGGGCAGTATATATGCTATTTAACAGGTAGTCAGCAATGTCTTTATTTTTGAATAATCTGTGTTAATACTCTCCAACTAGACAGGATATTTATCAACATTAACTTAAAGGGATAGTCAACTCAAAAATATGTAATGTTTAAAAAAGATAGATAATCCCTTTACTACCCATTCCCCAGTTTTACACAGCCAACATAGTTATTTTAATATACTTTTAACCTCTGTGATTACCTTGTATTTAAAGGGACACTGAACCCAATTTTTTTCTTTTGTGATTCAGAGCATGCAATTTTAAGCAACTTTCTAATTGACTCCTATTATCAAATTGTCTTCATTCTCTTGGTATCTTTATTTGAAATGCAAGAATGTAAGTTTAGATGCCGGCCCATTTATGGTGAACAAACTGGGTTGTTCTTGCTGATTGGTGGATAAATTCACCCACTAATAAAAAGGTGCTTTCCATGGTACTGAACCAAAAAAATAGCTTAGATGCCATTCTTTTCAAATAAAGAAAGCAAGAGAACAAAGAAAAATTGATAATAGGAGTAAATTAGAAAGTTGCTTAAAATTGCATGCTCTATCTGAATCACGAAATAAAAAAATTGGGTTCAGTGTCCCTTTAAGCCTCTTTTGACAGCCCCCTGATCACATGACTTTTTATTTATTATCTATTGACTTGCATTTTAGCAGTGTTGTGCAGAACCCACGGACGTGAGCACAATGTTATCTTTATGGCCCACATGAACTAGCAGTCTCCTGTTGTGAAAAGCAAATAAAAAAGCATGTGATTAAGAGTCTGTCTATAGTGGCTTAGAAACAGGCAGACATTCAGAGGTTTAAATGTTATAAAGTATATTAATATAAGAATGTTGGTTGTGCAAAGCTGGGGAATGGGTAGTGAAGGCGTTATCTAACTTTTTAAACAATAACAATTTTAGTGTTGACTGTCCCTTTAAGGCATAGAGACAAGCCCACAAGTGTGTACCCCTGATATCTATAAGGGACCTCACTTAATATAAGGCAACCCCCTGAATCTTTAAGGCAACCCCCTGAATCTATTTCCACACCCCTTATTCAGAGGTTTATTGCACAAACATTCAAGAGACTGCAATATCCTACTCTGATTTCTTGATGTATAAGTGGCTGTTTTTAGGATGTTTCCCATTTTTAACCCAGTGCTAATAAAGGTTGTTTTAAGTCAAACAAAACACCACACATTTTGGTTGAACACAATTTATTTTTATTTTTAACACTCTTTTGTAAAACCATGAGTTCTGTACAGATGTATACTTTCTAGTGTATATATATATATATATTCCATTTATTTTAGAGCCAGCAATCTATAAAAAATACAGGATTAGCGCCTTGCTAGGTAAAACATTAATAAAGTTACAGAAAGTATACAAAAAAGTTATGAATACATTCAAGTTTAACAGAAAAAGTAAGACAGGCATATATTTTGTAGTTTTACATCACATTGCTGGAGTTTTATACTTCATCTTAAAAAAGAAAACAAAAAAATAAATTTAAAAAAAATAGATAAATAGTAGTAATCAGATTCAAGAGACAATAAAAAAACAAAACAAAAAAACACTCTTTGTACACATCCAGTGAATTCTGTACATAAAACTAGAAAACATCTCTTGCTTGTTTGCCACGAGTCAGCAGAAATCTGGGAATGTAAAAGAGTGTCCCACCTCGTCAGATGTGGGGCAGTTTCAGGTGGTAGTGTTCCGTCAAGCAATCTATAGTGAGCTGATAATAGGTTAACAAGACTGCGTCCCCCTCGCCAGACGGACTCCCAAGGGGTGAGGTGTCGAGATGTAGAAGGGAGGAAACCCCAGCTTATTAAGAAGCTTTTAACCCTGAGTGCTTCAAAGAAAAGGAATGGAGGAATATCCGCGTGAGGCTCCCTGTGCGCTAAGTCTATGAATCCATTTGGCTGTGAGGCAAACCAGAAGTCCGAGACCTACTTAACCCCTAATCGGGCCCAGATGTTGGGATGAGTGTCCGCCAACCCCGTGAGGAGGCCAGCTACCAAAGTAATAGGAGAGGGATGAGGGGTAATTAGTTGACGATGCCGAACCTTGTCTTAGACGGACAAGCATTCTAAGATTACCATATTACTGATGCCGAAAGTTCTGCGACTATGTGGTGGAGTCCAGATTACATCTTTTATAAGGACATTATGTGGCAATGAGGCCTGCTTAATTTCCCGCCATCTGTCCTGAGACTGGAGTACTCCCCATTGGGAAGAGTACTCCCCATTGGGAAATATGTGTAAGTATAGCACCCTCGTAGTATTTTACCACTGAGGGAGATGCTAAGCCTCCCAAATGAATGGGGAATTGTAGGGATTTTTGGGCAATTCGGGGAGTTTTGCCCTTCCAGATAAACTTCGTTATCTCGCTCTGAAATTGTGAAAAGAGATGCATGGGAACTCTGATTGGAAGGCAGCGGAAAAGGCAAGTAAGTTTAGGGAGAAAAGACATTTTGAGAGAGGCAATACGTCCCATTCAAGAAATAGATTTGTGATCCCAGGTATTTTTTAGGTTACATAGTTCTGCCAACAAGGGGAAATAATTGTCTTTTACCATTTGCATAGCACTATTGGATATCTTTAATGAGTGACCTGCTCATGCGTCCATTTGAAATTAAATCTATCCTTTAGGTTAAGGATGTAGTCTTGTGGGTATCCCCACCAATAAATCTCTGTCTTTAGAACATTGAGTTTATAGAATGAGAGGTCCCCAAAGGTCTTCAAGACCTCCAATAGTCTAGGAATAGCTATACCTGGATCGGCAGTGAAAATGGTAATATCATCCGCAAATAGCGAGATTTTTTGCAAAGTACCTGAGAGTCTGATCCCCGGCATTAACGCGTCTGCCTAATGTGAGCGGCCAAAGGCTCGAACGCTAGAGCAAACAACAGGGGGGGCAGAGGGCACCCCTGCCTCGTGCCATTCCAAATGTGAAATGGATTCGACTGGAAGCCAAATCTCCGGACGACAGCAGTCGGGGCAGAATACAAAGCTTGGATAGCTTTGCAGATAGCATAGGGAAAATTGAAAGCTCTAAGGGTTTCCCATAAGTAGGACCAGCGGACCCGGTCGAACGCCTTCTCGGCATCCAAGGAGATAACCGAGAAAGGCTTGTTCACCCTAGTATATTCGCAGACGATGTTAATGAGATGCCTCGTGTTATCTGGTCCCTCGCGATTGTGGATAAAACCCACCTGGTCAGGGCCAATTAAACTCTGCAAAAGCTTACCAATGCGGTTGGTCAAAATTTTAGAATAAATTTTAATGTCCACATTAATCAAGGAAATTGGCCTGTAGCTCGCACAGAGAGAGGGATTTTTATCAGGTTTGGGCAAAGTGATTATGGCTGCTTTCAGAAATTCCTCCCCTAAGGTGCCATCGCTACTCGCCAAATCGAAGAACCTTAGCAGGTATGGCGAAAGTTCATGAATGTATATCTTGTAGAACTGGGTAGGAAATCCATCCGACCCGGGGGCCTTAAAGGGTTTGAGTTTTTTTATTGTGCGTTTGATTTCTATTAGGGACAGTGGGGCTGTAAGTGATTCTTGCTGTTCTGTTGTGAGTGTGGGAAGGTTTAGAGTGGACAAAAATAGTTTGATATCTTGGAGGGAGGTGGAGGATGGTTTCTCAGTTCTTTCTATATTATATAATTTAGAATAGAAATCAGCAAAACATTCTCCTATTAGGGAGGGCTTCTTGTGTATTTTGTCATTGTGCCGAATTTGGGATATGCGGGAAGTACTATATTTATACCTAAGTCTGTTCGCAAGCATGGTGTCAGCTCTGTTCCCTTTGTGATAAAAGAGTTGCTTTAGTTTGCTAAGATTCTGCTGGGTGCGGCGTAGTTCTAAGATATTAATGTGTTCCTTGACTGTAGAAATTTGCACCAAGGTATCCTCACTAATGGAGGAGCGATTAGTGGATTCTAAAGACCTAAGCTTGGTGTGTGCCTGCACTAGAGTAAGACCCGCTAGCTTTCTCAAGTGACTCTGTTTGCGAATAATAAGGCCCCTGACCGTCGCTTTGATAGCGCCCCAAAGGATGTCATCCGAGGTCTGCCCATTATCATTTCGACCAAGCAGTTCAGTCAAGTTTCGTCTCAATTCTTCCCTAAATGGGATGTCTGCTAGTATATACCTTGGGAGGCACCAGTTGTTTGTAGGTGGCGGATTGTCAGATGGGTATAATTCTGCCGTGACTAAGTCATGGTCAGACCAGGAACTGAGTGAAATATCAGCTCGGGAGATTGAGTGTAGAGTCCCTACTTGGCAGAAGATGTAGTCCAACCAGGAGTATGTTCTATGTGGGTGTGAATAGTGAGTATAATCTCTTTCTCTAGAGTGCAGTAGTCTCCAAATGTCAAAGTAACCATAGTGTATCATTGTGGCCCGGAATTGAGCGAAAGTGTGGGTCGCTTGAGAGCACCTATTACCTACACTCGAAGTTTTACGGTCCAGCTTTGAGTGCCATGTCATGTTAAAGTCACCTGCAATCAGAACCCTCCCTTGTTTGTATTTGTCAATTATTTGGAGGATTCTACGGAGACATGAAGACTGCCGGGAATTAGGTAAGTATATGGAGACCAGTGTATGGAGTACATGGTCTAATCTGCAGACCAAGATGGTGTATCTAGCCTGAGGATCTATGAAGGTTTGTATCTGTTCATATACAACTCTACTATGTAGCAATATGGCCGTGCCTCTAGCCTTCTTAGAAAAGGGGGAGTGTTCTAAAACCCCGTATGAGCGAGAGTGAAAATATTGAGGGGAGCCCATCTGCCAGTGGGTCTCCTGCAAGAATACTACATCTGGATTGTGGAATGTGAGTTCACAAGTCAGGAGGCTCCTCTTGAAAGGAGAGTTAAGGCCTCGTACATTATGGGTGAGAACTCTCAGGCGGTTTGCCATCTTTAAAGGTTGGCGGGGTATAAGGAGATGGAGGGCGAAAGGGGAGGTAGAGATAGGGAAAAAGGGCTAAATTAGGTTTTAACTTCTAAGGTGTTGTATTAGGGAATGAGGTGAAAGTAGTCCACCTGGTTGGAACCCTGGCGTGGGCTACCTGTATGTGGGGGTGGAGCTAAAAGAGAAGTGTAAGGAGAGAGGGCCGAAACCTCCGGCCCCTCCCAATGTGCAGAGAGGACAAACCATGAAATTTTCTATTCAGAATAATGGACCTGAGAACTAAGTTAAATAAGGCTAGTGGACATAAATAACAACAGTGAATATTAACGCAATATATTTGCCCAGAGGGTAGAGGAAACAGCAACAATAACAGAAAGTAACAATGCAATATAACTACCCTCTAGGCAGTAGAATTAGAATCCCACCTTTACAATTAAAGACAATTGACCTGTACCGGAATGGTCCCATAATCAACTTTAAGCAAACGTAATCTTTAACAGTGTAAATGTAAACATAGACAGAATTAACAAAGATAGTGGGGATCCTACACGGTCATTCTTAATTTGGGTATCTCTAATTCTGCAAAACCTCCTTCCAAGGTCAACAATGAAGAAGAGGTATAATTGTGGGAAATCCAGTTGCCAGCTGTTGTTGCCTCACTTTCACAGAGAGGGAGCATGAGGGCCCTGAGAGTCCTGTCTCTTGGGTCGTTGGTCTTTGACGGACCATTCAGGTGCTGTGGCTCTCAGTTTTGCCTTGCCAGGAGTAGGTTCCAATGGGTTGCCATTTGTGAGACCCCACTGAGCAAGTAACGCGGTACCCTGGGCCAGCGAGGACACTGTATTGTCTTCTATATTGTAATGTGTGGGCCGACAGATCCGGTAGTAGTTGAATAGCTTGGAATTTCTCTGCCACTTGAGGTTTGCAAAAGGCAGCCTGCATCAATTTGTCTTTAAAGAGAAAGCTATGAAAACAGACTATGACGTCTCTTGGCTTCTCCTGCGAGACCGATCTTGGGCGTAAAGTTCTATGTGCTCTTTCCATAGTAGTGGGTAAACCCTCGGTAGAGCCCAATAAAGCATCAAAGAGCTCCAAAAGAAAACCCTGTAGGTCTGGAGGTGTGATGTCTTCCGGTATCCCCCAAAATCTGATGTTCCTTCGGGCCCGGTCCTCAACATCAGCAAGTTTAAACTCAAGTTGACTCAACTGGTCCGATAAAGCTTCCGAGTATGCCAAGAGGTTCGACTGGTCTGTAGTGATGTCATCATGCTGTCTCTCCAGGGGCTCCACCCTGTCTTCTATTTCTCATATATCTTTTTTGAGCTCAGCATGGCTTCTTTGGATTTCTTTTGTAATGGAGCGTGTTTGGCGAGCAAACATTTTTTTGAGAGTGTCCTCCGTAATAAAATGTTGGGATCTGGAAGCTGAAGCAGCTTCAGGATGGGGGCCCTCTCCCAAGGATTCAGACTCGCTCAGCCCATCATTTGAATCTTCTTCTGGCTCTTTGTGAGATTGGGTGAAATGGTCTAGGACTGTTTTTTTCACTGGCCCAGGGGTTCTGGCATGCCGCCTGGAAGTATGAGGCATTTTTCAACTGCGACAAGGGAAGACCCAAGTGAATGAATAAACATGCAGGTCAAATGACACTATAGAGGCACCAGCTAGTTGTATCTCAGGTGATTACAGAAATAAAAAATAAGAAATACATTGGCAAGAAATAATGGTCGTCCGCACACAGAGCGGGGCCAAGAGGTCCTCCCCGACCCCTACCCCTCCATGGCGACAGTCACACTAAAGACCAAGATTCCTACCGCACCTTGTGCAGGAGAGGAAGCCGCCACCAAGGAGCAAGGGCCAGAGAGATCTCCCCCCAGCACAGGTCAATAAGCAAATTACCCTTGTGTCCTATGTTAAAATAGACTTCGTCATTGAGGTAGATCCCCAACCAGCCCAGGGACAGAGGATACAATCTTTACGGAAGGGAAAAGGGGAGGAGGAAGTGACCAACCCAGACAGGCTGGGTCGGAAAGGGGGGGCCAGCTAGAGATCCCCTGCCCGCAATGTGTAGGCAAGAGAACAGGCTAAGCAGTATGGGTACCACTAAAGTGAATTATCATATACTGTAGCTCTATATACTGATCAGGGAGGGAAAAAATAAAACAGGTAACAAAGAAGCTTACATTGAAAACTGAACCTATAGCATATAATGTAAAGGTAAATTCTACTAGCACACACCCTACTGGAGTAAAAGGTTGGGTTAGACAGCATATATCACTACAATTGGGATGTTACCCAAGATACAGATAGGCTGGCGCAGCAGCCAACTATACAGACTAAGCCTAGTCTTGGAGGCCTGTAAAAATAAAATGTTAAAGCAAATATGAAATAACACTTCACCTTGGGCTACTGACCCAAGGACAGCAACGCTGATGCAGCAGCTATAGATAGGTAAAAACGTAAATTAATACAACCCAAATAATAATTAGAAAGTCCAGGGCAGCTCTTATGGGGGCTGTTAACGGCAACTCTGTGAGGGGGACACGGCCCCACGTGTCTCAATATGGGTAAGAATGTATGCAGTCACTCCTTATTATATTGCAAAAAAGAAAGACAAGCATCCCCTTACTGGCGATAAAGGTTGGAATAGGCCAGGGGCTAAAATGGATAAAGATATAGGCAGAAATTGCCGCTTTTAAAGGAGGATCAGAGTGTGCAGATATGGCTAGGGGGTAGGAGTACGCCTAGGCCTGTAAGTCTCACAGTAATCCAAAGATGCATTATAAACCCCAAAGTTAAGGTACACTGTTACTCCACACAGTGTGTGGCCCAGCTCTGTATCAGATGCCTGCTTGTGGGCTATGTGTTTAAGTAAGGTGCTGCGCAGTTGCCGGATTATAATGGCATCCACCCCTTCACTGTGAGTCTCTCACCCCAGGTACTGGAACCCGCTCTTGCCCGCTCTTTACTTACAGGACGAGTCCAGGAGGCTGGTTGTCCTTTGAGAACGTGTGCCCGGTGTTGTTGTGCAGGCCGTCCACAAAGGGGTACTCCGCTGAGTAATCTGCAGGCTCTGTCTCCAATTTCTCCTGCTGGTCACTACACGGCAACTCCGGATCGGAGCCCTGACCCTCCGAAGTTCTAGAAGGAGCGTGTTCAGGTGGGGAGCTTGTAAGCTGAATGTAGTGTTGTTCGCAGTGCCCAAGGAGCCATAAGAATCCAGACCTCCTCTTCTAGTAGAACCACCTTTCTTTAGTAGCTACCGATTCCGGAGCGGAGCCCCGACCCTCCGGATCGGCCTACAGCAGGTGTGAAGATGTTGCGGGTTTGGATAACCCCACGCTGTTAGACCACACTACCTCTGTGTCGCAGTTCCACTGAGGGCAATAAATCAAGCAGCCTTCGTATGCCGGGTGTAACTCTGGTGTTCCCGACTTCAGTCAGGCGATCTTAGCTCAAAATTATTCTAGATATTTAGTAATTAAAGCTCTTTTAATGCATTTAAGCTAGGGAGCTCCTCTAGAATGCAACCTCTCTTGCTAGCGGTTAGCTCCCCCAGAGCCCCCAGAGAATACAATTTTAAACAACATTCCAATTTACTTCTATTATGTAATTTCCTTAATTCTTTAGATATTTTTTGTTGAAGAAATAGCAATGCACATTGGTGAGCCAATCACACGAGTCATCTATCTGCAGTTACCAATCAGCAGCTTCTGAGCCTATCTAGATATGCTTTTCAGCAAAGGATATCAAGATAATGAAGCAAATTAGCTAATAGAAGTAAATAAGAAAGTTGTTTTAAATTGCATGTTCTTTCTTAATCATGAAAGAAAAAATTTGGGTTTAATGTCCCTTTAAACGGAAGGATATTCAACTAACATCATACTATTTCGTACTATGTTAAATATATATAACCAACACATTAATAATTGTATAAACCATGACATTCTCTCACTGGATTTATCCATAATCTATAAATAAACACTGATTCACAACACCTTGAATCGCTGTCTCCCCTTTAATAAAATAGCGTCTCAAATAATAAAATGAGGTCCCTGCTAACCTCTCACTCCTCTTGTGTCAATTAGCCCACTGAATTGGGAGATACCCCTCAAGAATTAATGTATAAAAAGAGCCAGATTTACGTAGAGGATAAATAATCTGAAGCTGTATTGCGAGAGAAAATTAATTTTAACCATTTCTCAAACAAAACTTTGAATTGTTTCTCATTATTTGGCTCCACTTGATATTGTTCTACTATCATTTGTAAGTACATTTTTTGGACCACTTCAGCAGTACTAGGGGGTTTATCTGCCTTCCAGTGTAACAATATTACATTTCTTGCCACCATTATGGCAGTATTAATAAAAGATTGATCCTTTTTTAAATCTTGAATTTTTGCGTGATACAAGAAAATAATAATTTTGGGAGTGTTAAGTAATGATGAATACATTTATTTATCCAAAAATTAACTCTACTCCAAAACCTTCTAATTTTTGGGCAGAACCAGAAACAGTGCATCATATCTGCATTCGGATATGTACAGTGAAAACATCTACCTAAACATTTTTTGTCCCATTTAGCAAGAGTTACTGGGGTAATATAGGAAAAATGTATTAATTTGCTATGGGACTCTTTCCACAGCGTGTTCTTGTGACCTACTAGTTGGATACACGCAAGAGTCACTAGAGAGGGAGGGAAAAAATAAAGACAGCCAATTCCGCTGAAAAATTAATCCACTACCCAAATCAAAAGTTTCACAAGTTTTTACAAAGAAAAAAACTGAAATTATAAGCAGAAGAATCAAACTGAATCAGCTGCCCGAAGTACTATTCTACCAAAAACTGCTTCTGAGGAAGAGAAAACATCAAAATGGTAGAATTTAGTAAAAGTATGCAAAGAAGACCAAGTTATTGCTTTGCAAATCTGATCAACAGAAGCTTCATTCTTAAAAGTCCAGGAAGTAGAACCTGACCTAGTAGAATGAGCCGTAATCCTCGCGGGGATTAACCCGACTCCAAATAAGCAAGATGAATCAAAAGCTTAAACCAAGATGCCAAAGAAATGACAGAAGCCTTCTGACCTTTCGTAAAACCAGAAAAGATAATAAATAGACTAGAAGTCTGTCTAAAATCTGAGTAGCTTCAACATAATATTTCAAAACTCTTACCACATCCAAAAAATGTAAGAATCTTACCAAAGAATTCTTAGGATTAGGACACAAGGTAGGGACAATAATTCCTCTACCAATGTTGTTAGAATTCAAAACTTTAGGTAAAAAAATTGAAATGAGGACAGCAAAAAACACCTTATCCTGATGAAAAATCAGAAAAAGGAGATTCACAAGAAAGAACAGATAATTCAAAAACTGTTCTAGCTGAAGAGATGTCTAAAAAGAACAATACTTTCAATGAAAGTAATTAATGTCCAAAGAAAGCATATGCTCAAACAGAAGAGCCTGTAAAACCTTCAGAACCAAATTAAGACTCCAAGGAGGAGAAATTGGCTTAATGACAGGCTTGATACGAACCAAAGCCTGAAAAAAACAATGAATATCAGAAAGATTTAGCAATTCTTACTGTAAAACAGCACAGGAAAAGCAGAGATTTGTCCTTTCAAGGAACATGCAGACAAAACCTTATGAAGAAACTATAAAAACCTAGGAATTCTAAAATAATGCCAAGAGAATTCATAAGAAGAGCATCATAAGATGTAAATCTTCCAAACTCGATAATAAATCCTACTAGACACAGATTTACGAGCCTGCAACATAGTATTAATCACTGAGTCAGAGATACTTCTATGACTAAATACTAAGCGTTAAATTTTCATACCATCAAAATAAATAATTTGAATTCCTGATGAAAAAAACAAATGTTAAGACATAAGGTCTGGCCTTAATGGAAGTAGCCAAGATCGGCAACTGGACATCCGAGCAAGAACCATATACCAAAACCTGAGTGGCCATGCTGGAGCCACCAGCCACACCAAAGATTGCTCTCTGATAATTGAAAATCACTCTAAAAAGAAGAACCAGAGATGAAAAAATATAGGCAGATTGATAATTCCAAGGAAGTGTCAATGTGTACACTACTTCCGCCTGAGGATCCCCGGACCTGAATAGGCCCCTGGGAAATTCCTTGTTTAGATGAGATGCCATCAGATCTATTTCTGGAAGCCCTCACATCTGAAAAATTGAAAAACATATCTGGGTAAAGAGACCATTCTCCCGGATGTAAAGCTTGATTAACAGAGATAATCTGCTTCCCAATTGTCTATACCTGGGAAAAAGACCACAGAAATTAGATAGGAGCTGGATTTAGCCCAAGCAAATATCCAAGATACTTCTGTCACAGCCTAAGGACTGATAGTCCCACCCTGATGATTGACATACGCCACAGTTGTGACATTGTCTGTCTGAAAAAACAATAAACGTCTCTTCTTCAGAAAGAAACCAACTGAAGAACTCTGAGAATGCACGGAGTTCCAAAATATCAAATGGTAATCTCGCCTCCTGAGATTTCCAAACCCCTTGTGCTGACAGAGATCCTCAGACAGCCTCCCAACCTAAAAAGACTTGCATCTGTAGAGATCATGGTCCAGGTTGAAAGAACCGAAGAGACCTGTAGAACTAAATGATGGTGATCTTAACCACCGAATCAAAATAGATAAACATTAGGATTCAAAGATGTAAAAAGTGATATCCTAGAATCCCTGCACCATTATTCAGCATAAAAAACTGGAAAGGTTTCCTATGAAATGAGCAAAGGGAATAGAATCCAATGCTGCAGCCATGAAACCTAAAACTTCCAAGCATATATAGCAACTTGAAGGAAATAATAGAGACTGAAGGTTCCGACAAACGGAACCTAATAAACTTGTCACTTGTCTGTTAGAGACAAAAACATTGACACCATCTATCTGGAAACCTAAAAAAGGTGACCCTTGTGTGAGGAATCAAGGAGCTTTTGATAAAAAGAACCTCTAACCATGTCTTGAAGAAACAACAAAGTTGAATCGTATGAGATTCCGCAGAATGAAAAGACTGAGCCAATACCATGATACCGTCCAAATAAGGAACACTGAGAACCTTGAAAAGATTCTTAGAGCTGTCACTAGACCAGAAGGAAAAGCAACAATTGGTAATGCTTGTCAAAAAAAGAGAATCTCAGAAAATAAAAATAATCTGAATGAAAACAGAAAATGAAGATATGCATCTATTGTATCTAATGTAAACAAATAATGCCATCACTGACCAAAAAGGCAGAATAGACCATATAAACACCATTCTAAAAGATGGGACACTTATATGACAATTCAAAAAGATTTTTTATCTTTGGAACAATGAATAGTCTTGAATAAAACCCCAAAACCCAGTTCCTAAAATGAAACTGGAATAAATACCCCAGAAAACTCCAGGTCTAAGCAGCGCTTGAACCCCAATGGGTGACCAGCCGCACTTCACCAGTACCCAAAACATATAGGTCTGAAACGCACTTCAGGAAAGTGTTAGTCTTACTGGAATAGCTGGAATATGATAGAGAAAAAAGATTTCTCACAGACGGTTTTACTCTGAATCCTATTCTGTACCCAAAGTCTAAAAAGTTTGGACCGAATTGAACCAAACAAATTTAAAAAAAAGTCTTAACCTGCCCCTTACCAGCCAAGCTGGAATAAGAACCGCACCTACATGCAAATTAGGGGAGCTGACTTTGAACTTAGGCTTAAATGAAGAAAAAACTTCCAATTATAAACATGTTACTTGGGGAAGAATTCAGGATTCCATTCCTTAGTAAGAACAGAAAACTAATATAAGCTTAAAATTTTAGTCTTAGAACTCAATCTTGAAGCCTAGAGTAACAGTTAAAGAATTGAATCCAATTATGAACCAAATAATTGATTATCTTGGAAAAAAATAAATATGGAATTAAGAAATCAAATTAGCATTCCAAGAATAAAATCACAAAGTTCTTCTAGCTAAAATAGCTAAAGACATAGATTAAACCTCATTTGCGAAAATATTTAATAAAATGACAACACAAATGAAATTATTAGCATGTTAATCAAGTTAAAGGACCAGTCAACACACTGGACTTGCGCAAACAACAAATGCAAGATAGCAAGACAATGCAATAGCACTTAGTCTGAACTTCAAACGAGTAGTAGATTTTGTCCTTTTAACAATGCTAAACAAATCATAATCCGATACTTGATCTTAAAGTATCCAACCAGAAAGATGAAGCAATTGTAACATCAGCAAAATAAATTACAGGACTAATAAAAGTACCTGAAAATAATTTTCCTTAAATAAGATACAACCATCTGAAGGAAAAAAATAAATACTATTTGCTATAAGAATAATAGTATATTAGGAGTAGAGATAGCCCCCTTCACTTGAGGAATCTTTCCTCAAAACTAACTGCCGGCAAAGAATACAATTTAAAAACCGAAAGAAGGACTAAAAGAAAAAAAAAAAAAAAAGTATATCTTGTACATAAGATGTAAAAAGAATAGCAATATATAAAGCAAGAATACTAATGGATTCTGCATGTAAAAGTTTATCATGATAACTTATTACAAACATAGCTAAAGATAAACATTCATAACATTTAAAATAAATGAACTTAGCTTTGGTAGGACTGATCTCAGTCAACAGGAATCCCTCAGTATGTTCTAATCCGGGAACAATGTATGGAAAATCTTGCAATATGTAATAGAAAAAAACAACATATAAAGCAAAATTTATCAAATTCCTTAAATGACAGTTTCAGGAATGGAAAAAAAAATGCAAAACAAACAAGCGTCTAGCAACCAGAAGCAACAAAAAAGTGAGACTTAAATAATGTGAGAAAAAGTGGAACAAGTATGACGCCCACATTTTTGGCGCCAAGTATGACACCCACATTATTGGCGCCAAACATCCTCTGACGCTGAAAACGACGCCCACATTTTTTGGCGCAAAAAAACATCTGAACACGCATGAGTCAAAAAATGACGTAACAGAACAAACTTCCGGCGTCAACTACGGCGCCGGAAATGACAAAATTTTACGCCAAAAAAAGTTTGCGCCAAGAATGACGCAATAAATTGAAGCATTTTCTGCCCCCGCGAGCCTAACAGCCCGCAGGGAAAAAAGTAAATTGAAAAATTTTCAAGGTAAGAAAAAAATATTTATTCATATGCATTATCCCAAATAATGAAACTGACAGTCTGAATGAAGGAATACTGATTATCCTGAATCATGGCAAATATAAGTTTAAAGACATATATTTAGAACTTTACATATAAAGTGCCCAACCATAGCTTAGAGTGTCACAAAAAATAAGACTTACTTACCCCAGGACACTCATCTACATATAGTAGATAGCCAAACCAGTACTGAAACGAGAATCAGTAGAGGTAATGGTATATAAGAGTATATCATCGATCTGAAAAGGGAGGTAAGAGATGAATCTCTGCGACCGATGACAGAGAACCTATGAAATAGATCCCGTAGAAGAAGACCATTGAATTCAAATAGGCAATACTCTCTTCACATCCCTCTGACATTCACTGCACTCTGAGAGGAAAACCGGGCTCCAGCCTGCTGCGAAGCGCATATCAACGTAGAATCTAGCACAAACTTACTTCACCACCTCCATGAGAGGCAAAGTTTGTAAAACTGAATTGTGGGTGTGGTGAGGGGTGTATTTATAGGCATTTTAAGGTTTGGGAAACTTTGCCCCTCCTGGTAGGAATGTATATCCCATACATCACTAGCTCATGGACTCTTGCTAATTACATGAAAGAAATATATATATATATCTATATCTATATATATATATATATATATATATATATATATATATATATATATATATATATATATATATATATATATATATATATATATATACTGTATATATATATAGCTAAAAAAAATGTATTGACAAATTCTATTTAGCTAGATAGGTACAGTTTATCAATCACACTGGCAAAATGTATGTTTAACTGGCATGAAAAAAATCCTTGCACAGGCACTAGCAGTTATTAACCAATGCCAAAAAGGGCCCAAAAAGATTTGCACAGAATACAGTACAGAACATAATTTTGAGCAAGGGGGCATAGGAAAGTAAGGTGCAAGACTCTCTAGGCCAGGGCAGGCAGCACACAAACAAGAACAAAGCAAAGGTCAAGATCAGAGAGAAGCTGTTATCCAAAGTCCAAAGTCAAAGCCAGAAGTAAACAGCATAATCACGTGTCATTACTATTATTATTGTTGCTGCATTTGTTATATTTTTAGATTTTTTGAGTTCTATTTTAAGAAAAGGTGGTATAAAAAGATCTACTATATATGTGGTTATACCACCTTATGAAAGCTGCATAATATGTTCTTTGCTGTTCCATTCTAAGTTACAGCTTAGTTGTGTTTTGTGTATTCGTTACCTATATGATCATAATAAAATGCTGCCCTAATATCTTCTGTAGTCTTAGTATAGAAAATTAAAGGGACACTCAGGTTAAATAAAATTTTCATGATTCAGATACAGCATGTAATTTTAAGCACCTTTCCAATTTACTTCCATTAAAAAAATGTGCACAGTCTTTTTATATTAACACTTTTTGAGTCACCAGCTCCTACTGAGCATGTGCAAGAATTCAGACTATACGTATATGCATTTGTGATTGGCTGATTGCTATCACATGGTACAAGGGGAGTGGAAATATACATTACTTTGAAATTTGTTATAAAAAAATCTACTACTCATTTGAAGTTCAGACTAAGTGCTATTGCATTGTCTTGTTATCTTGCATTTGTTGATTATGCAAATCTAATGTGTTGACTGGTCCTTTAAGTACTTTCTTCTATTACAGAACTAATGGTGCAGTACATCACCAGATACACCCAAGGATTAACACACCCATCTACTGATGCATTAGGAAGCTACCTACCTGTATGACTGGTATGTGTCTAGTAATCTGAGCTCACCTATAACCAATAATCATTAAAATAAAGAGGAATGTATTCAACATATTAACAACAGGTATAGGCAGAAAGCTCATACACAGAAAACAGCTTTAAAAGCAGTATTCCCTATTCTACAGCTGGTTATTAATGCTTAACCATGCTACAGAGGCAACGTGACAAAAAAGCATCTCAGTAGAAGATAAGAAAAAGATAAGAAGGTGATAAAGGAAAAGGTAGCTGACAGCATATACAGAGAACAACAGATTGGTAAAGAGAATAGTAAAACACTAGGGGACAGATTACGAGTGGAGCGCTAACAGTTATGCGCAAGCGATAAGGGGTTAATTGCGGGTGTTTGCGCACGTTGGGTTTACCGCTGGTTTTACAAATTGAAAGTAAACGCGATCGCTTGAGCACAATGGCGATTTACGCTAGAATGATTACCGTGTCACAAAACACATCAAAAATACATTATGAGGTACACTTACACTTATAATAACACGATCTATTAAATATTTTTAATAAAAAATATTGCACAAAAAAAGTTATGAGGGCTCAGGTGTTAGAAAAAAAAATGCTGCAAAGGTATTTAACATAGACATACATAGATATACATGTCTACAGATGTATACATATATTTATAGGTGTATACATATGTATTTATATGTGTATATATGTATTTACAGACATATGTACACATATATAGACACAAGTGCATTGGAGCCCTTTGCAGTTAAGTAGATGAAAACATGTAGAATCATATTTATGCAATTTTCATATTTAATAAAGTGTTATACTGTGTATTTACTGTAAATATTTCACATTCCAATGTTCTGCACATAGCAGAATGTTCTATGTATTTTTAAAAATTGATATTCCTATATATATATATATATATATATATATATATACCTATATCTAATCATGTATATATATATATATATATATATATATATATATATATATATATATATAGGTATAGATATATATTGCACCAAAATACCATAAGATTTATGTAGAAATATGTATATATGAATAAATAGAACATATTCTTCTATGTCAAGAACATTGGTATGTGAACTATACATATTTTCATGTCGGGTTAGGGCACATGAGAATATATATTCTAACTTCGGCTTTTTGCACTCGTCGGGTAAGCAAAAAACATTTACTTTCAACTCATAATACGAGTGCAACTTGACAAGCGCAAAAACCTTACTTCTAGTGCAGTTAATGCTTGAGCGTGAGTGTTAATAAATAGCGATCCACTTGTAATCTGGTCCTAGAAGGGCTCAGTGAGGAATTAAGTAATGAGAGATAGTGTAGCTGAAAATATCAGGGGGTTCTTAGGGAGAAGATGAGGCATTGCAACTGGTTGCTATACACATCTCTCTGGGTTATGTTTTGCCATATGGAATTACTGACTATAAACCTGCAGTATGTACTGTATGTGATTACTGACTATGCACATGCTCTTTGTATGTGGGTTTGGGAACTACCTCCCTACCTGCTTATGTGACACTACCTGTTACATATATTTCTTCTATGTGGATTTTACTTTGTAACTTTATATTAGTTTCTTTGCTGTTCTCTGAATTTAGGTTTAATGAAATAAGAAAGGAAGATGGGATTAGATAATTAGGTAAATTAATATCTTTGAGGGCAGAGATTGACTGTCCATGTATTGGATATCAGGGTAGGAGGTCTTGCCCAGGAAAACAAATATCCATTTAAAAGTAAACGTTATTACTGCTCACTAACTTTAAATCACCTGACATATTTCACTTCAGTGGGTGGTTTCTCAAAGGTGAAAAAAGTAGGACAGATATTTAAATAAGAGAGAGAAGTTGGGAAATAATTAAGAAGAATTAAGAAGAGGGGGTAAAGAATTAAAATCAGGACTCTTTGTTTTTGATATTTAGGCTTTTAAATATTATTTCTCAACTAGCTGCATAGATACATTTATACACCGCTATTTAAAATCAACCATGATATCAAATCTGCATGAAATACACTGGAAATATGAGCACCCACTATTCAAGATCATCCAAAAGGAAAAAAATAAAAGGAGTGTGTCTTCACATATGTCACCTATCGCCTGCCGCACATATTGCTGCTGTAAACAATATGGCCAGATTACAAAATTTGCACTCCACTGAGTAATACCAGTGCACACAAATGTGCGCTGGTATTACAAGTTGAGCGCAATGAGACATGGCATGAAAACTAGTGCAGCAAAGGGGGTAAGTCGCGCAGCGATGGCAGCAAATTGCAAATATATATGTATATGAATATATACATATATTGTTATGTGTTAATATGTGTATATACACTTATTAACACACATATATATATATATATATATATAAAACAAAGAATATGAGATGGCGCAAGAAATCAGCTAGTATATATACATTAATATAATAATGGATACTGTATCATAAAAGTGCCAGAAAAGACCTCTGACGAAGAAGGGAAATATTGTCTGAAACGCGTAAGGATTATTTCAAGATAAACTGTATCCTCTTGTATATTTTGGATCGAGTGGTGCTGCATATCCCCCGGATTGAACCGGGTATATTGGGGTGTTGTTGCTCTACTATTTTGTATGCTGTGGATCAATTTTAAATGCTGCTCATATATTGAGGATTCTAAATGTGAGTTGGAAATCGTATGCTGTGCTTTTTAACTTTTTCATTATTAAACGGTATCACACTATGCTCTGTTTTTCTGGTTTTTTTCATTCTTATGGTTACCGGAGCTGAGAGTCTTCTGCCCAGACATTAAGCATTGGACCTTGGAGTATCCACACGGAGCTTGGTTATAATTTCTGTGACAAGATTCAGCATATGACCAGTGATCTACTACACACCTGATCCATACTACAGGAGGCGCCTAGCCCATTTGTGAATTTTGCTACATCCTTACCTCATTTGATTGAGGGTCTTAGAAGTAAGTGCACATCTAATAGGGGAAACATCGATGAAGATCTACTGATTTTGTACACATATATATGTGGAATCTCATATATATATATATATTTAATCTGACTTTTATACATCTGGAACTGTGACACTTACTTGTTTTATTATTTACCTATATTATTTTATTTTGAAAATATTTTTTAATCTGTGATATTGAATCTATTTTCTTTATATCTCAGTGCCTTGAGTTACACTGTTCGGGGATTATTCCTCTCTTTTCTGGCACTTTTATGATACAGTATCCATTATTATATTAATGTATATATACTAGCTGATTTCTTGCGCCATCTCATATTCTTTGTTTTATGTGCTAAGTATTGGAAGTGTATAGGGACGCTTCTTTTTTTCTGGGACTAGGCTGCTAGGAACCCTCAGCTAGTGTGGAGTATATAGGGGTCCTGTAGTAATTTCAGGGCGGTATTATCTGTATAATTGCGCTATAGGGTGAATTGGGGACTGCTGTCCTCAACTCATATCTCCTTTTTATATATATATATATATATATATATATAAGCATATACATATATATTTACTGGAAACACACAGTTCCCATAGACCGCAATGTAAAGGCAATTTTCTGATACGCCAATCTTTAAACCCTCATAACTGATTTTTGCAGTTATTTTATTAAAAAAATAAAGATGCCACTCTCTTTATTATTTTTTTTTAATTATTTTTTTTTATTGAGGTTGAAAATAAGGCTTACAAAAAGCATGTAATAATTACATACAGCACAAATAAGTTGCATATAATACAATCAATACAAATCAGATAAAAGTAATAAAATATATGCAAATGATAAGTTCAAACAACAACAAGATGGATATCATCTGCCAAATAACCTATATACCCTTCAAATGATCTTTGAGGTCACTTTTGTACCCCCTAGTAATATGAAGTTGTCTAGCAGAGGGTAATCATGACTAAAGGGAGACCACTTGTGGATCTCCAATATTTAACCTCATTTTTCTTTTTTTTTTCTTTTTTTTTTTATATAGGTATAAAAAAATATATTGTAAACTTATATACACAGTTTCTGAACAAGTAAGCATGAGTTATTTAATCCCCAATTGCAGCCTTTGGGCCTCACATGTGCCCTCTAGATAGAGTTTGACTAAAGCCTGGGGAATGGTAAACATATAAAAGAAAGCAAGGGCCACTCTTGTGCCCTTAGAGGGAAGATCTATGATCTATAATCCAAACAGAGCAGATACATATGTGTGAGTGGTAGTGAGCACCAACTAATCATAGGGGTTCTAAGTCTCCGTGAAAAACCTGTGAGAAAGCTATCCGCTTTAGTATCTGTGGCAGCTACCATTATTTGGAGAGTATGTATGGGTCGGTGCTAACTAAATGGCAAGGTGGGTATGGAAGAACTATGATATAGCGGTGTGGGGTAAGCCTATATATAGCAGCCATAATTAAATTAAACTATAGTGGACTTTTGCCTTTGTAGGGGTTTAGTCAGTATAAGAAAAACATTGCCTTGGATCAGTACCTTCATAATCCCAATAACTTAAATAAGTATATACCTTTTTTTTTTCTAACCTAGAATTTAAGCTTCTAGTAAAGTCAGGGGAGATTGTGACATACTGTAATGTATAATTAGGTGAAAAACTGTTCCCAGAATTGGCCAAGCAGGTCCAGATATTTTACCTAAGGAGTCTCCAGGGAAGGTGAACTATAGTTTGTTCCTAGATGTTATAACGTTGGTATCCATATATTAAGCTAAGTTAATTTGGAGGGTATCAGTGCTTATAGGAACTAAACTAAGTTAAATCTAGAAAGCCCTTGTAGCTCCTGCTGTGAGTACATTCAAAGTGTCGTGCTGTCTCGGCCGCAGACAGCTCGACTATACAGGGAGTGCAGAATTATTAGGCAAATGAGTATTTTGACCACATCATCCTCTTTATGCATGTTGTCTTACTCCAAGCTGTATAGGCTCGAAAGCCTACTACCAATTAAGCATATTAGGTGATGTGCATCTCTGTAATGAGAAGGGGTGTGGTCTAATGACATCAACACCCTATATCAGGTGTGCATAATTATTAGGCAACTTCCTTTCCTTTGGCAAAATGGGTCAAAAGAAGGACTTGACAGGCTCAGAAAAGTCAAAAATAGTGAGATATCTTGCAGAGGGATGCAGCACTCTTAAAATTGCAAAGCTTCTGAAGCGTGATCATCGAACAATCAAGCGTTTCATTCAAAATAGTCAACAGGGTCGCAAGAAGCGTGTGGAAAAACCAAGGTGCAAAATAACTGCCCATGAACTGAGAAAAGTCAAGCGTGCAGCTGCCAAGATGCCACTTGCCACCAGTTTGGCCATATTTCAGAGCTGCAACATCACTGGAGTGCCCAAAAGCACAAGGTGTGCAATACTCAGAGACATGGCCAAGGTAAGAAAGGCTGAAAGACGACCACCACTGAACAAGACACACAAGCTGAAACGTCAAGACTGGGCCAAGAAATATCTCAAGACTGATTTTTCTAAGGTTTTATGGACTGATGAAATGAGAGTGAGTCTTGATGGGCCGTGGCTGGATTGGTAAAGGGCAGAGAGTTCCAGTCCGACTCAGACGCCAGCAAGGTGGAGGTGGAGTACTGGTTTGGGCTGGTATCATCAAAGATGAGCTTGTGGGGCCTTTTCGGGTTGAGGATGGAGTCAAGCTCAACTCCTAGTCCTACTGCCAGTTTCTGGAAGACACCTTCTTCAAGCAGTGGTACAGGAAGAAGTCTGCATCCTTCAAGAAAAACATGATTTTCATGCAGGACAATGCTCCATCACACGCGTCCAAGTACTCCACAGCGTGGCTAGCAAGAAAGGGTATAAAAGAAGAAAATCTAATGACATGGCCTCCTTGTTCACCTGATCTGAACCCCATTGAGAACCTGTGGTCCATTATCAAATGTGAGATTTACAAGGAGGGAAAACAGTACACCTCTCTGAACAGTGTCTGGGAGGCTGTGGTTGCTGCTGCACGCAATGTTGATGGTGAACAGATCAAAACACTGACAGAATCCATGGATGGCAGGCTTTTGAGTTTCCTTGCAAAGAAAGGTGGCTATATTGGTCACTGATTTGTTTTTGTTTTGTTTTTGAATGTCAGAAATGTATATTTGTGAATGTTGAGATGTTATATTGGTTTCACTGGTAAAAATAAATAATTGAAATGGGTATATATTTGTTTTTTGTTAAGTTGCCTAATAATTATGCACAGTAATAGTCACCTGCACACACAGATATCCCCCTAAAATAGCTATAACTAAAAACAAACTAAAAACTACTTCCAAAACTATTCAGCTTTGATATTAATGAGTTTTTTGGGTTCATTGAGAACATGGTTGTTATTCAATAATAAAATTAATCCTCAAAAATACAACTTGCCTAATAATTCTGCACTCCCTGTAGACAAACCGATAAGGAGCATAAAACATGTGTTATATTGCTAACAAAGTAGAGCATCTATAGCTATTATCTTTAAGTTCCCTCTGAAATACTCAGCCAGCATGTGACCTAAGAAACAGTTTCAAGCAGTATACACCAATAAAGTTGTGATATCAGGGCTAGGGTGACTCTAAAAAGGCATAACAGATAAAGTGGAACATGTAAGCATATACAGTATTGTCACATGAATAGAATGCAGGCAAAGAGGGAATAAGATGGAACAAGATGCTTCTAATCATGTCATTTAAACCCCTCAGTACTATGTTATACAGAGTTAGGCATAGCTCTATAACAAAGCTGCTGAAATAGGCATATACTCAAATTTTAGATGATCCAGGTACCTATCCCACTAAATAGGTACAATATAATAAGTGTGGGAGAAACTGTTTCTAATCATCATAAGTACTGAGAATTACAATTTAGGGTTCAAAGAGTATGCCAGTTAATTACATAAGTGGTAAACAATATATGTTTTGAACATTTTGCACATAATACCAATAGTGTCTAGCGAACCCCTTTGAGTTGGAGTGAAAGCAGGAACGGCAGGGATTTCCAAGATCTAACAGTTAATGTTGTCATGTAGGAATCCCAAAAAATATCCATAAGCTACTCACATATGCATCAAATATTTAATTGTTCTGCTTAACCCACTCCATTTCTGCGGAAAGACCGTGGGATAGAGACTCTTCTCCTGAGTTGGGGGTATTTGAAGACTATAGGCTCCATTTGCTCAGGTACCAGATCTAGGGTCTCCACTATTACAGAATCACTGACAGTTTGAGTCCTCAGTCCAGCACTGGGGGACAGAGGACCCCCGATGCACAAGTTTCTCTCCATCTTCAGTTTCCACGAGGGGGGCAAGACCGTTTTTTTCTCAACTGTCTCAGCAATCCGACATCACCTACCCGCTCGCAAGCAGCGCTCCTCGTGACCAGTAAGTGGCTCCGGTAGGAACAGTGCGGTCACAGATTTACCTCTTGTGTGTACCTCTTGTGTTGCTGTCAATGTCGGGCTTTGGTTTGAATAGGTCCCAGGGACCGTGCCAACTAGCGATCCATTGTCAGTGTTAGGTTGTAGGCTAGAAAATGTAATAAAGCGTTTTTGTCTATTTAACACAATTAAAACACCTTTTACTAAGTCTCCATTTTCAGTTTCTAACCTCTTGAGTCTAGATTAGAAGACCACTCTTAGACCTTATCACACAACATTTAAATGATCGGACAGGAGGAAATGATATAACTGAGTGAATGTAAACTACCCGTTATCCCACTGAGTCTCAAAGGAATCCCGTTATGTAGAATAGCAGCCTCTTTTTGGCCATATATTGAACAATAATGCAATAAGGGGGTAATTACAAGGGCAGGAAAACACAGGATACTTGTGGGTACTAAAGGTAAACTAAAGAAGCATATTATAAACAATAAAATAAAGTGATAATGGTTCAGCGTCAATAGTATTACTCACAATATTAAAGGGACAGTCAACTCCAAAATTTGTATTGTTTAAAAAGGATAGATAATCGCTTTATTACCCATTCCCCAATTTTGCACAGCCAACATGGTTATATAAATATACTTTTAACCTCTGTGATCACCTTGTATCTAAGCCCGTTCTAACAGCCCCCTTATCACATGACTTTTTATTTATTATCTATTGACTTGCATTTTAGCCAATTAGTGCAGTGTCAGCCACAACTACACGGGCAGCACAATAAGAGGCTGACTGTAGTGGCTTAGAAACAGGCAGAATTTAGAGGTTACAATGTTATAAAGTATATTAATATAACAATGCGTTGTGCAAAGCGGGGTGATGAGTAGTAAAGGCATTACTTATCTTTGTAAACAATAACAATTTTGGTGTTGACTGTCCCTTTAAAGAAGTACAAAACCATTCAGGAACTGCAACAATAAGCAAAAAACATATTAAGATATATAGCTGGGATTACTATTGCTAGCAATATAGAGCATAATATATTGTATAAACTATATAGATATGGGCTTCTGTTTTGAGGTGTAGAAAAAGAGCCATAGCCACATGTTTCACATAACTGAAGTATAAGATTGATGAGGGTACTCATTTAGGGCCAGATATTCAAAACTTCAGACGAGATATTCTAAGCAGACTTGTCGGTACAGAAACGCAAATTGTATCTTGAGAAATATTTATGTTGCTATTTTATGTTTTCTTTATGTAAAACAGAGACTTCTACATTACAATACAAGGTCTAAAAACATCCCTACGATTTTGTCTGATTTTTTTTTTGCCGATGATGTTTTGATTATCAGACTCTTAGGGGCCTATCTATCAAGCTCCGAAAGGAGCTTGATGGCCCGTGTTTCTGGCGAGTCTTCAGACTCGCCAGAAACAGCAGTTATGAAGCAGCGGTCATAAAGAGTGCTGCTCCATAACCTGTGCGCCTGCTCAGACAGGCGGACAGACATCGCCGGAAATCAACCCGATCGAGTACAATCGGGTTGATTGACACCCCCCTACTGGCGGCCCATTGGCTGCGAGTCTGCAGGGGGCGGCGTTGCACCAGCAGCTCTTGTGAGCTGCTGGTGCAATGCTGAATAGGGGGAGCGTATTGCTCTCCGTATTCAGCGAGGTCTGGCGGACCAGATCCGCACTGTCGGATCAGGTCCGCCAGACCTTGTTAAATAGAGGCTTTAGTCTCAAAATAATAGCTAACAACCTCTATTGAGGCTATTACCTCCTGGGTAGGCTTTCAAAAACAATATATATGCACAATAAGATCTTACATCAACAGTCTAGAGAAATCCCTTAAAGGGATATGAAACACAAAATTTTATTTTGTGATTCAGACAGAGCATACCGTTTTAAAATAGTTTTCAATTTACTTACTATTATTAAATTTTCTTTGTTCCCATGATATTCTGTGTTGAAGAGATACCTAGGTAGGTATCTGTGTCACTACATGGCAGGAAATAGTGCTGCCATCTAGTGCTCTTGCAAATGGATAACAATTTTTCAAAACTGATGCCATATAGTGCTCCAGAAATAGTCCAGCTCCCAAGCATATGTCCCTGCTTTTCAGCAAAAGAGTAAACAAAGAAAAATTGAAAATAGAAGTAAATTAGAAAGTAGTTTAAAATCACATGTGACGTCACAAGTGATTGCCGCAGAAGGAAACGGAGAACCCGGCAACAGTAAACCTGTCCTGCAAAACTACCAGCCCTAGAGGGGGCAGAGCCAGCCAGCTAGAGTGATGGCCGCACATTGACTGAGCTCCATGAGCCAGATCCCTAAAAAGCACCTAACCAAATGATTGGGCATCAGATTGAAGACCTAGTGAGCCGACTTAGGTCTTCATAACATGTGAGCAACTAGATCGAGCCCTGGCAGACGGCAAGCTACTGGCTTGCGACTGTTACAACAGGGGGCCACATTGAAGCATGTGACGCTGATCACGGAGCAAACACACCCGCAAAATCAGGTCACCAGCAAAACTTGAGTACACAGTGAGACCCGGTACATCTCAGCTAGGGGAAACTCCACAAGTTACAAAAATGCCTCTTATACCTCCGGTATGGTAAGACCTCTCTACATCTTCAATACGATGTAAACTAATACCGCAATCAAGAGGGAGCTTTAAGGGGTATACCAATAAACCTCCTAAACATGCCGCAGGGCAAATAATAATAATAGTGATATCCTCAGCCTGACACACAGGGGAATCTTACAACTAGAAGCCTCCAAGATGGCTTAAGACATCACTCTGTCCATTTCTACCTAGCAAAGCATTAAGGCTCCATCTTGGGAGCTTTATGTGGTGCAGCTGATATTATCATATACTGTGGATAAGAAAGCAACCTATAACAGCTCCTATAACCTCTTCCTTTCTACATTAACCTGTTGGGTGATAATATATAAGATAGAAAGGATTCTTTTATTTAATAAAAAAGAACTTATATAACTACTTGTGAGAACAAAGAGGACATAGCAGTTTGTGTGGCATAGCTGATATTATCATACTCCTTGTATAAGAGGGCAACTTATAACAGCTCCAGTAACCTCTTCTTATCTCTATTAAACTGTTGGGTTTTAATATATAATACAAAATACCACTACCTATTAAAATAGAGAGAAAATAGTCCCACAGAGAACCTTTTTAAATAATTCACTGTAAACCTACAGATCATGTTAGATAACAACAGAAAATGTATCCTGTCAATCTCTTTAACATGTCTCCAAAGAAACTGACTAAGGCAGATAAATTACTGAAAGCACTACCAAACACCACACCAATAAGAGATTCATTTTTCAAACTTGCAGAAACCAAGACTTCTAACACTATAGCAATACCACTATCAACCTCAAGACCAACCTCACCCACATCAGATCTAGAGGGATATGAAGATGAAGATTCAATCCAAGTCTCAAAAACTTTGCTAGAATCCTTACCCTTTAAAAAAGACCTATCATCTTTGATAACACAATTATGATTATGTATAAAGGAGAAATGGCTGAATTTCGTAAAGAAGTCACAGAACTTGGTAATAAAGTAAACTTCATAGAAGAGGAAGTGGAAAGGAATAAAATATCCACTATGCAACAAATGATAAGAGGCCAAGAAACTGCAATCATCCAACTACACGACAAACTTGAAGATTTCGAAAACAGGGAACGCAGATGTAATTTAAGAATACGAGGAATACCGGAGATAGTTCTCACTGCTTCCCTGGAAACATATCTATCATATCTTTTCTTACATCTTAAAGGATCAGAGTTCAATCCACCAATCTCACTAGATAGAGCTCATAGGGCTTTAAGGCCTAGACCTCCAGACACCGAAAATCAGCGACATGTAATTATTTGCTTTAAAGACTACAAACAAAAAAGAAGAAATATTGCAGTTTTCACGGAAACACAAATCTAACAGATTCCAAGATAGATGTATCCAAATATTTCCTGACCAGGTGCTATGTACGCTAATGAGAAGAAAAGAATTTCAGTTCCTGACCACATATCTCAGATCGAAAAACATAGCATACAGATGGGGATTCCCATGCTCCATAACAGTGGTCTGAGATGGACAAAAAATAACATGCAAAGACTCTGAAGATGCAGAAGACTTCTGCAGCACTTTAGAGATTGATTCTCCTCCAAACAAGCCTCCTTCATCAGATCAAACAAAACTACTTCCAGACAACCACAAACCACAAAGAGAAAAATGGCAAGTCATACCATCAAAGAGACACAAATCGCTGCAAACTCTTCCAACTTAACTTTCCACATCACCACAATGCTGGGATACCACTAAACAAAGGAAATTTTGTTTTCATGACAAGGTAACAGGATAACCCTGGAACTTTGCTAACTAAAAGAGAGACGATAACAGACTGAACATATGTAGAAGCTGAATACCATTACACTGGACTACATCACAACCAGGTTCTATACAGGTTTTATTTTTTTCTTGAAGCAAAATTTCCACGCAGAAAGCAATAAACCAGGCAAACTTTTAGCAAGAGCCCTTAAAAAAAATGCCAATTACATATACCATCTAATCCAGTCAAATGGCCTACATATTGAAGATTATATGTCAATTGGAGAGACATTTAGAAAGTATTATACCAATCTATATCACCTCTTCCCCCATAGACCCATAATGAAACACAAAGAAAAATGCCAGAAATATCTTAATGCATTACAAACCCCACATTTTACTCCAGAAATGGAAGATACCCTTAATCAACCAATTATGTCAAATGAACTCAAAGCCTCAATCAAGTCACTACCTCCTGGGAAAAGTCCCGGCCCAGATGGCTTTAGTGAGTCATATTACAAGACATTTAAAGAAATACTCAGCCCACATCTAATAGAATTATTACAAAATACAGATTCAGACAACTCATTCCCATCAAACATGATTGTAGCACACATAAGTGTTCTCCCAAAGCCTGGAAAAAGCCCAGAAAAACCAGCACATTTCAGACCCATATCCCTACTCAATGTAGATCTTAAATTATATGCTAAAATACTGGCAAATAGATTTAACCCCATATTACCTCATATCATACACCAGGACCAGTCGGGATTTGTACAAGGGAGGGAAGCAAGGGATAATACGGTTAAAAGTCTCCATATAATCCATCATGTCACACAGAATCATACCCCTTCAGTCCTCCTGTCGATGGATGCCGAAAAGGTCTTCAACAGGTTGGACTGGACCTTTCTATTCCTCACACTACAAAAATTTGGGCTCCCAGGCAGTTTATCTCTAAAATGTTCACACTTTACTCCCAACCAACAGCTAGAGTATGAGTTAATGGAACTCACTCTGACCCTTTTCACATCTCGAATGGGACAAGACAAGGCTGCCCACTCTCTCCATTACTTTTTGTCTTGTCTATAGAGATCCTAGCTATTCAAATAAGACAACATCCCCAAGTAAAAGGCATTCCCCTAGAAACAAGAACACACAAATTGGCCTTATTTGCTGAAGACCTTCTTCTTTTTCTGTCAGCACCAAAGACATCTCTTTTACCTACTATGTCGATCTTGGAAATATATGGAAAACTATCCAACTATTCAATAAATTTTAATAAATCTGAACTCCTACCTTTACAGATGACCCAACAAGAAATATCACACATATTCCGAACTACCCCTTTTATAATAGCTACACAAGCATTAAAATACTAGGACTCCCAGACCTCTAAGCTTATAGATTTGCTACTATTCTAACTAGAATCATAGATCGGTGCCATATCGGCACTCCCATTATCAAAGAGTGGATCTCGATTGAACAAGATTTAATTAATTTCCTGCAATTTGGTAATCTATATCGGTTGCCCAAACACTTCAGACGCCAAACAATTGGTCTATTCCCGATCATTAAAGAAACTCTTGGCGTATGGGATGAAGTAATAAATACCAAAATATGTCAATATATCAAACATTCCCTCACCCCTTACCCCCATCTTACATAACCCAGAATTACCTATAGGAACAAGACATATGAATGCAGAAATCACTGATATAAACAAATTAATACCTATATATCTAACAACGGAAGCTACTAAGCTTCTATCATTGTTATTTCTATTTAATATATTTCCTAAACCACAATTAAAATGACACGCTAAATTATACTATATTATTTTAAACAGTACAAAACAACTCATACCAAGACTTTGGAAACAAGACAAAATCCCTAATAAACATAACTGGCATCAACAAATAACGACAAATCTCTCTCTTGAGAGATACTTTTACATGACTACTAACAGACTAAACGTTTTTCATGACAATTTTTCTGTGGAAAACAAAACCTCAGATACTCCCAATTATATCTTAAGGTTTAGCCAAACAAACCACTAGGAACCCAATGTAATAATGAGTCCTCATGTTAATTCAATCAATAACACTTGTGAAAGTTTAATAATGACAACATTACTGTTTTATATACTTTGTGTACCAGCAAATATTCTGTTAATTTCTGAAATATTGTAGTTTGCACAGTATTTTTTTCTTTCCTTTTTCTAAAGTAATGCAACTTTTTTATGAATAAAGAGTTAATTTTAAAAAAAATATACCAGCCCCAGACTGCAGTGCGGTGCGTCAGGTGAGTGGTGGGAACCAATCCACCAAAGAGCATAGAGAAACGAAATCCTGAGCACTGAGGGGAAGTAAAAAAAACTATCTTTATTAGGTAAAGATTAAAAATGCATAATACATGCCATATACATGCAGGGGTCAAGGAAAAGAGCTGTCCTTACGTGTTTTGCGCCTTTGGTGGTCATAGGATACACAGGAAACAAGCCAACTTATATTTAAGAGGGACCCAGCCAATCAGGTACCAAAAACCGGACCATAGTTGGATACACCATCCAAAACATAAGGTGGTATTGCAAGTAAAATAAAGGGTAAAAACATTAATAGTAAATAAAACCAATAGTACATTATCCTTGAAAGTTGCTTACAGGATTTGAAGAAAATATTAGATTAGATTTAAACTCATTATCCCGAACAATAATATTTTAAACAAGTGTTTTTCTAAGCTTAATTAATTTTTCATTTCAGTTCAAGACAAAGTGATAATAATAAAAAAAGACATGACACAGAAAAGTATATTTAAGGATATGGAATGCAACAATAGTTTCTATTGCATTTAAAAAGTTAATAAAATTGATTGAGGGACCAAGCAAGGGATCTAACTTTTGGAGATTAAAAAATGAGTGAATAGATTACAAGGTTAGTTTGTAAACTATGAGATATCCCATTCTAGGTTCACACTTTTAGGGTGTTTCATGTCTAACTGTGATGTCTCAGGCTATGTCTGTAAAGAGACAAAGTTTAAGTTGAACCACAGCTACTGATAGCAAAGATATATGTGTTTGTAGCAGAGTATGTAGCAGGAGGTTACATTGATATTACCCCTAAGTAATATGCAAGAGCCTAGCATACACACAGGGAGCAGTTGATATATGAAAATAAAGCACCAAGTATAACTATTGCTGGCGCAGCACGTAATTTGACATGGTTTCAGCAGTGTAACAAGAGAGCTTAGTTTCAGTTAAACTAATCAAAGTATATAATATAAAAGATGCGCATGAAATAAACAATGGCCAAAACAGCAGTATATAGCAAAGAAAAACCCCTTGTTAAAAGGTACCTGAGGCAGATTAGAAAGCTGAGTAGTCCGGTACACAGTTTACTCTGAGATTGAGCTGAGAGCGGTAGCGTTGCAGCGAGGTTTGGCGGCACTGCTGAGATGCGGCCGGTTTGAGTGTGTGACGTCACAGGGGCCGTAGATCCCTGAACAGGGAGGCAGGTTTGGTTTCAGACGTTAGAGTTGTGAGAGAGCTCTCTGAGGTAAGCAGGTCAGGGAGGAGCTTAGGACTGAACGTTAGGCAATACCAAGCACTGAATTGGAGCAAGATGCTGGTATTTATGGTTTGCTGAATAAAGCGTTTAAGGGCCAGTGAGAAGACAGATCATAGAGTTAGAGGTATAAAACATGACAGGACACCCCCTCCAAGGAGCAGCTCCGATGCTCAGGATCGAGGGCGATCTGGGTACCTTTGATGGAACTGGGATATAAGTCTGGGAGCTGAGATGTTAGAGGCAGGCTCCCAAGAGTTGTGTTCAACGGAGTAATCCTTCCATTTAATAAGATACTGAAGAACACGCCTTCTACGTCTAACCTCCAAGATGTCTTCAACCTCATACTCCATGTTGGGGTCTATAGAGATTGGGGGTAAAGTAGTACCAGTAGACTGGTCACGTACATGGGGATAGGGTTTAAGCAGTGAAACGTGGAATGTAGGGTGTATTCTCAGAGAGGAAGGTAGGGTGAGACGAACAGCGTTACAGTTGATAATTCATTGTATAGGAAATGGTCCTATGAAGAGAGGTGACAGTTTTCTTGATGGAGTGGATAACAGAAGATTTCTGGTGGAGAGCCAGACCAGATCTCCCACAGAGTAAGAGGGAGGAGGAGTACGCCTACGATCATAGTATCTTTTTTGTACTACCTTCGCGTCTTCAATGACTTGCTTGACAGTTGTGAAATTTGAGTTGATGGTGGTTGTTAGGTCTGAGATGTGGGGATGGTCCGGAACTAAATCAGGTAAGTATTGGAATGTAGGATGGAAACCATAGTTGACATAGAAGGGGGTCTGTTAAGTAGTAGAGTGAACTGTGTTATTAAAGACAAATTCAGCATAATGTAGCTGTTGAGACCAGGAATGTTGAGTGGTATGGCAATATGTTTGTAAGAACTGCTCTACCCATTGATTGCAGCGCTCCGTCTGTCCGTTGGTCTGCGGATGATAGGAGGATGATAAGGATTTATCAATGGAGAACTGTTTACAGAACGCGGACCATAGGGCACTGGTGAACTGGGATCCACGATCAGTTAGTATTCTTCTGGGTAACCCATGTAGCTTTATTACGTTGGTTAGTAAGAGTTGCATGGTTTCCGCAGCAGATGGAAGCTTGTGATAAGGTATCAAGTGGTGCATTTTACTAAATAGGTCAACTACTACAAGGATTGTGGTGTTGTTACCGGATTTTGGTAAATCAACAATGTAGTCTAAGGCGATCTCTTGCCAGGGTTTATCTGGGGTAGGAATGGAGAGTAACAATCCGAAGGGTGGTCTCTTATTCCTTTTGGATATAGTACAAATGGGGCAGGTGTTTACGAACTGTGTAACATCTGATGTCATGGTAGGCCACCAGTAGGATCTGTGCAATAGCTCCTTGGTTTTAGTTAAACCACAATGTCCACCGAGAGGTGAGTCATGAGCGGATTTAAGTAGTTGATCTCTTAGAGATGGAGGGACGTAGATTTTCCTTTGATGGCAATAGAGACCATCTGTATTCTTCTGTAATAAATCTAAAGGTTTTGTGGAATCCTTGATTTGTTCTGTACGTAATATCGGAAGAGAATCTATGAGAAAAAGGAGGAAATTTTCTTCTGGAATAACTTCTTGGGTGGCGGTTTGTGCTACAGATGGTTGTGGTAGTCGAGATAGAGCATCTGCCTTCCCATTCTTGCTTGCTGGTCTGTATGTAATGAGGAAATTGAATCTGGAGAAGAAGAGATTCCATCGGACTTGGCGTGCAGAGAGGGTTCTGGTGGACTTTAGAAATTGTAGGTTCCTATGATCTGTGTAGACTATAGTTGGTGTTGTAGCCCCTTCCAGTAGATGTCTCCATTGTTCGAATGCTGCCTTTATGGCCAGGAGTTCTTTTTCGCCAACAGGGTAATGTCTCTCGGCTGTGGTCAAAGTCCGGGAAAAGTAGGCTACTGGGTGTAGTGCATCTCTTTGGGAGAGGATGGCCCCAAGGGCAAAGTCAGAAGCGTCCACTTCCAGAGTGAAAGGCAGGTCTGTGTTAGGATATCTCAAAATAGGTGCTGAGGTAAAACTTCCTTTCAGCATATCAAAAGCTTTTTGGGTGGCTGTGGACCAGGTGAATTTTATGTTTTGTTTTGTAAGGTTAATGAGGGGTTTAGCAAAAAAAGAATAGTTTTTAATAAACTTTCTGTAAAAGTTGGCGAATCCTAAAAAACTCTGTACTTGTTTCCTAGAGGTGGGGATAGGCCAATCTAATACTGTTTTAATTTTATTGTCATCCATACGTATGCCCTTATTGGATATGATGTAACCAAGAAAAGGAATACTATTTGCGTGAAAAGTGCACTTTTCGGCTTTGACGTATAAGGAATTGCTTCTAAGTCGTGTAAGAACCTGTCTGACATGAGTTTTATGTTCGGTGAGGGTTTTCGAGAAAATGAGGATGTCGTCCAGATAAATTACCACATAGGAGTCAAGTATGTCTTTGAAAATATCATTTATCAGGTGCTGGAAAGTGGCAGGAGCATTGCAGAGACCGAATGGCATGATGACATATTCGTATAAACCGTAGCGAGTACGGAATGCCGTCAGCCATTTGTCTCCTGCCCGCATCCTGATCAAGTTAGAAGCCCCCCTAAGATCTAACTTAGTGAATACCTTAGATCCCACTAGGCGCTCAATTAATTCTGGGATAAGGGGTAGGGGGTAGTGTTTTTTTTATTGTTATTTTATTTAACTGCCTATAGTCCACTATAGGTCTTAGGGATCCCTCCTTATTTTTCACAAAGAAGATTCCTGCAGCTGCAGGAGAATTTGATGGCCTGATGAAGCCTTTTTTGAGATTTTCATCGATGTAGGATCTCAAGTGTAATAATTCTGGCTTAGACAGAGGAAAGATATGCCCACAGGGTATGACTGCTCCAGGTAATAGATCAATTGGGCAGTCATACGGTCTGTGTGGGGGAAGATTCTCGGATTCAGTTTTACTGAAGACATCGATAAAATCTTCATAATCATTAGGTATGTTTGACTCGAGGCTTTCTGCAGAAGGCTGAAGGAGTAAATGGGGAAAACAAGTTGTTTTGCAATACTCTGAACTGAATTGGAGAGAGAGAGAAGACCAGGAGATCAAAGGGTCATGTTGTCGAAGCCACTGTATCCCTAAGATTAAAGGGAACTCTGGTGAAGTAATAACATCAAATTTTATATACTCCCTATGGTGACACTCAGTTGACATCAGGATAGGAATGGTTTCAAACAGAACAGGACCTGTGGACAAAACATTACCATCAATTCCCCTCAAAGGAATAGGAGACAATTTCTTATGCAGGGGAATTTTATTAATTTCACAAAAGGTTACATCAATATAGGAAAGAGAGGCTCAGGAGTCAATAATCCCTTGGACGGTCACCCGTGATTGGTCCCACTGTAAGACAGGAGGAGTTTTGCAGTAATGAGTGCATTTGAGATCAGTTTTTATTGATGAAGAGGAAGTAATCAGCTTACCCTTTCTTTGGCGGGTGAGGATAGGACAGTCTTTGACCCCATGTTCTTCAGAGGCGCAGTACATGCACAAGTTACGAATGCAGCGTCTTATCTTTTCCTGAGAGCTTAGGGGTCCTCTTAGGAAAGCAATGTCCATAGGTTCTGGTGGGGTCTTTGAATGTGTAGTGGGTAAGTTAGATGTGATTTTCAGCCTAAGCCTCCTATCTATACAAATACTGAGATCTATAAGCTGTTCCATTGTAGGTGGTATTTGGGTGCGTGATAACTCATCCTTGATGGCTTCTGACAACCCTAAGCGAAATTGATTTCGGAGGGACAAGTTGTTCCATTGGGTGTCAGGAGCCCACCTTTTAAATTCAGCAATATATTCCTCAACCTCTCTTTTTCTCTGCTTTAAGGACCTCATAGCATTTTCGGCAGTTTGTTGTTTAAAGGGGTCCTCATAGATTTGTGCTAAGGCAGAGAAAAAGGAGTCCAAGGAATTAAGAATCTCATCATTATGCTCTAAAAATGTGTTTGCCCATGCCCTGGGCTCAGCTCTTAGGTAAGAAATAGTTGTCATGACTTTTACCCTGTCATTAGGATAGGTATACGGTTTGAGGGTAAATAATAAGTAGCATGAATTTTTAAATTCCCTAAAAAATCTTTCTATCACCAAAGAAAGGTTCAGGGGCACTAATCTGAGGTTCCTGTGGAGGGGGTTTCCTTTCCACTACATCTTTTATATAAGTTTTTAAGTTATCATTTTCTAACTTAAGTGCAGTAAGACCTTCAGTTAACATTTCTACTTTATTAGTTAGTGTTTGAATATGTGTTGCCATTTCAGTTGGGTCCATGTTTATAATAGGGCTTGGTATTTCTGTGATGTCTCAGGCTATGTCTGTAAAGAGACAAAGTTTAAGTTGAACCACAGCTACTGATAGCAAAGATATATGTGTTTGTAGCAGAGTATGTAGCAGGAGGTTACATTGATATTACCCCTAAGTAATATGCAAGAGCCTAGCATACACACAGGGAGCAGTTGATATATGAAAATAAAGCACCAAGTATAACTATTGCTGGCGCAGCACGTAATTTGACATGGTTTCAGCAGTGTAACAAGAGAGCTTAGTTTCAGTTAAACTAATCAAAGTATATAATATAAAAGATGCGCATGAAATAAACAATGGCCAAAACAGCAGTATATAGCAAAGAAAAACCCCTTGTTAAAAGGTACCTGAGGCAGATTAGAAAGCTGAGTAGTCCGGTACACAGTTTACTCTGAGATTGAGCTGAGAGCAGTAGCGTTGCAGCGAGGTTTGGCAGCACTGCTGAGATGCGGCCGGTTTGAGCGTGTGACGTCACAGGGGCCGTAGATCCGGGTAATGCAGCAGATCCCTGAACAGGGAGGCAGGTTTGGTTTCAGACGTTAGAGTTGCGAGAGAGCTCTCTGAGGTAAGCAGGTCAGGGAGGAGCTTAGGACTGAACGTTAGGCAATACCAAGCACTGAATTGGAGCAAGATGCTGGTATTTATGGTTTGCTGAATAAAGCCTTAAATGGCCAGTGAGAAGACAGATCATAGAGTTAGAGGTATAAAACATGACACTAACTTCAAGATCCAAAATAGCTCTCTTTTTGTTCGAAACTTGTCTGTCACCTGCTCCCCCCCCCGTGTCTTTTTTACTATTTCTATTATCTGCACTCCGAAGTCTAGAATACTCGTGAGGTGCAGGCTATTTAAATGTTTAGCTATGGCAGAGTCTTTGTTGAAGTTTTTAACATCCCTAATGTGCTCTCTGACTCTGTTCCGGAATTCACAAGAGGTTTAGCCAACATACTGTAATTTGCAATGGTTGCAGGTTATTAAGTATACAACCCATCTAGTTCTACGTGTTGCATAAAATTGATGTGAAATAATCTATTTGTGGCAAAGCAGAAAAAATTATTACCTACTATTACCGTTTGGCAAGACATACAATTAAAGTTGTTACATTTAAAATTCCCCATGCGGTGTATCCAAGTTGTAGTGGCGTTTTTTTTTGTCTGAACCATGCTTGGAGAAAGCTTTAAACCCAGAGTTTCTGGTTTTCTGTGAACAAATTTACATTTGTTGACAAATGGTGCCAAGGCATTATCATTCTTTAAAAGTTTAATATGATTTTTCAAAATGCCAACAACCTTATCTTAATGCAAAGAATATAGGGGACTAAAAACAATTGATCCTTGTGGAAATTAGTTCCTTGACTTTTTATTTGGTTGTTAGCCTTCTCTCGCTTCTTCCTGGGCAGAGCTGAGTGATTTATGATTATTGCCCCTATTAAGGAGCCTACTCTTTAATTCCTCAGATTGATAGTTATAAGTTTGATCACAATTAGTATTCCTTCTTATTCTGAGGAATTGACTCTTAGGTTAAGGGGCCGAATTATCAAGTTCCGAAGCTTGATGCCCTTGTTTCCGCGCAAGCCTTCAGGCTCGCCGGAAACAGTAGTTATGAAGCAGCGGTCTAAAGACCGCTGCTCCATAACTTGTCCGCTGCCTCTGAGGCTGCGGTCTTTAACCCCTTAACGACCGAGGACGTGCAGGGTACGTCCTCAAAAAAAAGGCAGTTAACGCCTGAGGACGTACCCTGCACGTCCTCGGTGTGGAAAGCAGCTGGAAGCGATCCTGCTCGCTTCCAGCTGCTTTCCGGTTATTGCAGTGATGCCTCGATATGGAGGCATCCTGCAATAACCTTAAATGGCCATCCGGTACAGAGAGGGCGGGAGCGACGGGGGCGCGCATGTGAGCGCGCGCGTGCACGGGGGGCGGCGGGTGGGCGCGTGCACGGGGCGGGAGCGGGAGGGAACCGCTGCACTACAGAAAAAAAAAATCTGAAATAGCTATAATAAATAAGAAAAGAATAATGTTTCTAAGTGATCTGCAACTGGTGGGAGGTTGGGGGTGGGACAGCTACACTACAGAAAAGGGGATTTTTAAAAAAAAAAAGATTTCTTTTTTTACTAAACTGGGTACTGGCAGACAGCTGCCAGTACCCAAGATGGCGCCCGCTAAGGCAGAGGGGGAGGGTTAGAGAGCTGTTTGGTGTGGGATCAGTGAGGTTGGGGGCTAAGGGGGATACTACAAAGCAGCATATGTAAATATGCTAAAAAAAAACCTAAAAACCCCCACAATTATACCTTTTATTTTAGTACTGGCAGAGTTTCTGCCAGTACTTAAGATGGCGGGGACAATTGTGAGGTGGGGGAGGGAAGAGAGCTGTTTGGGAGGGATCAGGGGGTCTGATGTTTCAGGTGGGAGGCTGAGCTCTACACTAAAGCTAAAATTAACCCTGCAAGCTCCCTACAAGCTACATAATTAACCCCTTCACTGCTAGCCATAATACACGTGTGATGCGCATCGGCATTTAGTGGCCTTCTAATTAACAAAAAGCAACGCCAAAGCCATATATGTCTGCTATTTCTGAACAAAGGGGATCCCAGAGAAGCATTTACAACCATTTGTGCCATAATTGCACAAGCTGTTTGTAAATGATTTCAGTGAGAAACCTAAAATTGTGAAAAATTTTACATTTTTTTTAATTTGATCGCATCTGGCGGTGAAATGGTGGCATGAAATATACCAAAATGGGCCTAGATCAATACTTTGGGTTGTCTACTAGACTACACTAAAGCTAAAATTAACCCTAGAAGCTCCCTACATGCTCCCTAATTAACCCCTTCACTGCGGGGCATAATACACGTGTGGTGCGCAGTGGCATTTAGCGCCCTTCTAATTACCAAAAAGCAACAACAAAAGCCATACATGTCTGCTATTTCTGAACAAAGGGGATCCCAGAGAAGAATTTACAACCATTTATGCCATAATTGCACAAGTTGTTTGTAAATAATTTCAGTGAGAAACCTAAAGTTTGTGAACAAAATTGTGAAAAAGTGAACAATTTTTTTTATTTGATTGCATTTGGCAGTGAAATGGTGGCATGAAATATACCAAAATGGGCCTAGATCAATACTTTGGGGTGTCTTCTAAAAAAAAATATATACATGTCAAGGGATATTCAGGGATTCCTGAAAGATATTAGTGTTCCAATGTAACTAGCGCTAATTTTGAAAAAAAGGGGTTTGGAAATAGCAAAGTGCTACTTGTACTTATGGCCCTATAACTTGCAAAAAAAGCAAAGAACATGTAAACATTGGGTATTTCTTAACTCAGGACAAAATTTAGAAACTATTTAGCATGGGTGTTTTTTGGTGGTTGTAGATGTGTAACAGATTTTGGGGGTCAAAGTTAGAAAAAGTGGGTTTTTTCCATTTTTTCCTCATATTATATAATTTTTTTTATAGTTAATTATAAGATATGATGAAAATAATGGTATCTTTAGAAAGTCCACTTAATGGCGAGAAAAACGGTATATAATATGTGTGGGTACAGTAAATGAGTAAGAGGAGAATTACAGCTAAACACAAACACTGCAGAAATGTAAAAATAGCCTTGGTCCCAAACGGACAGAAAATGGAAAAATGCTGCGGTCATTAAGGGGTTAATCCGGGCTGATTGATACCCAATGCAAGCGGCCGATTGGCCGTGAATCTGCAGGGGACGGCATTGCACAAGCAGTTCACCAGAACTGCTTGTGCAATGATAAATGCAGACAGCGTATGCTATCGGAATTTATCGATTTGTGGCGGACAAGATACACTACATTGTATCATGTCCGTTCGCACTTTAGTAAATCAACCCCATAGAATTCAATAAGTGTAGTGGATGTGCAGATTGAATATGCAGGATGGTATTGCCTGCTGGGGGTTTAGGATAAGTGCTGGAAATAATGTGATGAGAATCCACCACACTTTCAAGTGTGAGATCCAAAAAAATTAATTTTGATACAATTTGTTTCACCGGTAAATCGAAGTTTGTCATCATTATCATTAAGATAATTTAAAAATTCTGTGATGGTGAAACTTCCACCATCCTTGGTATCTATTATGAATATCATATCAATGATGAACCAGTTGTAGAAAACAATATCATCAATGTACAAATTGCTATGAGAGAAGATGTGATGGAGTTCCCACCACCCCACAAATTAGCATAGGAGGGGGCAAATTTCACCCCCATGGCTGTGCCACATAGTTGAAGTAAAAAGTGTGGTCAAACAGAAAATATTTGTGGGTTAGCAGGAATTCCAAACATTCACACAGTAAGATTTTCTCTTCTTCCGGATAGGAAGTATATCCCTGTCCAGGAACCACCTAACAGCTCTTATGCCTAAGTTGTGAGGGATACAGGAATAAAGGGACTCTATGTCAATGACGGCACAACAAAAAGTATCTTTCCATTTTATTTTCTTCAGATTTTCCAGTAGGTGACTGGAGTCTCTCAGATAACTATATAAGTTGGTAACTAGGGGCTGGAGGACAGAGTCCATCCACTTTGACACAGGCTCCAAAAGGGAGCCTATGCCCGAGACGATTGGCCTACCCAGGGGGGATTTCAGGTCTTTGTGGATCTTGGGTACATGGTGGAAGATGGGAGTTACTGGAGATTAGGGAACTAAAAGTTTGGCCTTTATTTTTTGTAGAATACCCAAGGCTATTCCATCATCCAGCAAGATCCTTTTTAAATGTATTAGTGTGGTTGGTTGGAAGGGTGCGATAGGTGACATTGTCTGATAGCTGTCTCTTGGCTTCTGCAACATAACTAGCTTTATCTAGAAGCACAATTGAGCCTCCCTATCTGCATTTATTATAACAAGGTTGTCATTACTTTTTAATCTAGTTAACGCAGTTAATTCCCTACATGATAGATTTCTTTTTTGCATGAGAATGTGGATTTCTTTTAATTTCTGGGGCTAGTTTAATTAGATCCCTTTCAACGCTGCTCTGAAAAGCATTAATATATGGCCCTCTAACTTGTATGGGATAAAAATCCCTGTTTTTTATTATAAGAGGAATGAAAGATTGCGTTCCGAGACCATTGTTTGGATCCCCACTGCCAGAAAGTTCTCTCATAACCTCCAGAGCACAATAGTCCTTGAAATCTTTCAGATCTTCTTGATCAATCCTTTGTGGGATGTGTGTCTTCATTGAGGTCCTGTTGTTCTGTAGATGGCTGGTCAGTGTCAAAAAACGTTTTCAGTGTAAGCTTGCGAACAAACTTATTCACATCTATTATGGTTTCAAACACCGAAAACTTGTTGGTTGGAGCAAAACCTAGTCCTCTAGATAGAAGTGAAATGTCTTCATTGGTCAAATTGTAATCAGAAAGATTTACAATGCTAAGACTTTTGTCCGTTATTTCTTGCTCTTCCTGTTGTGAAATGCGTCAGGACAATCCTTTTCTTTGACCTCTGCATGTATATGGCATATATTATGCATTTTTAATCTTTACTTAATAAAGATCGTTTTTTTACTTTCCCTCTAAGTGCTCAGGATTCAGTTTCTCTTTAAAATCGCATGCTCTATCTGAATCGTGAAAGAAAAATGTTGGGTTTCATATCCCTTTAAAACAAAGTAAATACAAGGTTTTTGAGATAGTGAGGAAGAGGGCCCGTTTTGGGATAAGTAAAAGTTGAGAACCACAGGGGCTTCTCAAATATATCATCTAATTGCTCATACTTCAAATGTATAAATGTAACAGAGTATTCACAATCACGTCAGTATAATGGAAATACAAGATATTAACCACTGTACATCCCTTTTAATATGTCCACACTGATAGCAGGCTGCCCCAAACACCTTCAGTCATCAAGATACCATAAGTCTGGGTCAGCCGCAACTTAAAGGGACACTCAAGTCAAAATTAAATATTCATGATTCAGATAGAGCATGCAATTTTAAACGACATTCCAATTTACTTCCATTAACAAAATGTACAGTCTTTTTATATTTACACTTTTTGAGTCACCAGCTCCTACTGAGCATGTGCAAGAATTCATAGAATATACGTATATGCATTTGTGATTGGCTGAGGGCTGTCACATGATACAGGAGGAGTAGAAATAGACATAACTGAAAATTAAAAAAAAATCTACTACTCATTTGAATTTCAGGCTAAGTATTATTGCATTGTATTTGTATCATGCATTTGTTGATTATGCAAATCTACTGTATTTACTGATCCTGTAAGAAAGTGTAAAACTAAAATACTGTTAAAGTCCAGGTATGCCACTGGATCTAATCAGAACTGATAACACGAGGGTAATAGTACTAACCGTCCGATTGTCTATTACAGCCGACTGCTGCTTAAGCTGACTCCAATCTGTATAGGTGTCCTAACCCAACGCCAGCTCTGTTAGGGGCCTCAAGGTCCCTCATAGTGTTCAGACATTTTCTGCCAAGCAAAGGAAGGGGTAAAAAGAAACAGAGACCTCAGTATTATAAAAAGGAGTCGCAGAATCAATGAAGCGTTCACAGTTATTACTGCCCTACAAAAATCCTATAGGTGTATGGTACCGCTTGCCAGTTGTGGGCCAACTTTCACCAGAAGGCAATTGTAGAAGCAGATCTAAGGGGGAGAGTTGTTCATAAGTTGTAGTTTGTAGCACTGGAACTCTAGCTTTCTTAGCGAGAAACACCTCCTCAATTGCCCCAAACTCTGCAACCAGTAAGGTTAACTGAAACTGGCTCTGGAGTTTCCATAAGCTTAAAGTGAAAGTAAATCCTAGCGCTTTACAAACGCTAGAATTGACTTTTGAAACAAATAAAGGGGACTTTCATTCATGAAGTATAAGATACTACATGTAGAAAGCTCCTTTATTTGTTTTAACCAATCGCCGTTTTTAGCTGCTACAGCAGCCTACGGTTAAAAAAATGTTTTGCTAAGAGGTGACGTTTTCACCTCTTAGCCAATAGCCGTGCGGGAAATCCGGCTTGGTGCCCATGGGAGCCGGATTCACCGCACGGCTATTGGCTAAGAGGTGAAAATGTCACCTCTTAGCAAATAAATCTTTTAGCCGTGTGCTGCTGTAGCAGCTAAGAACGCGATCAGTAAAAACAAATAAAGGAGCTTTCTACATGAAGGACAACGCTAGGATATACTTTCACTTTAAGTGAGACCATCGCCATGGAGTCAGGAGAAATCTGAAGAAATGCTTGCTTCATGTCTTCCAGAATCTCCGCCATATCTCCCAGATCCTTGGTATCAAGTTCTTGCATTGTATGGTTACAAATGCAGTGACAAGCAAGATAGCACTGCTAACAGTGTAGCCCAAGGTGATACCACTGAGGGGGTTTTAAGTGAGGCAACGTCCACCTCCACTTAGGCCTCTATATGTCTCCAGAATACTTGGGCTGGTGTGCAAATGGATATATAATCTGACTATATAAGCTGTTTGAAACAGGAAATATCTTCAGAAAAAATTATATAGCGTGTATAGCTAAAGATATTTAACTAGATGTCTCCAATAGTTCACCAGCTCCATGTATTAAGACCAGCATGGCCGTTGGCCGGAAGTCCTAACCCTGTTTCTGTGTAACTTTAACAAATTAGGATCATTGTATATTATTACTGTGTATCTTTTACAAATTACATTATACTTTGTTTTTGTTCTATGTAAAATAAAACTGACAGTTTCATAAAGTGGATTTAACAAGGGGAGTTCCCAGGTAGTGTGTCTGAATCTCTCACTTAAAGGGACATTATACACTCATTTTTTCTTTGCATAAATGTTTTGTAGATGATCTATTTATATAGCCCATAAAGTTTTTTTTTTTTTTAAATGTACAGTTTTGCTTATTTTTAAATAACATTGCTCTGATTTTCAGACTCCTAACCAAGCCCCAAAGTTTTATGAGAATACCGTAAGCTTCCTACTCCAGCTTGCTCCTGTTTGTGTAAAGGGTCTTTTCAAATGCAAAAGAAGGGGGAGGGGGAGTGTCTTATTTCCCACTTGCAGTGGGCTTTCCAACTACCTTTTCAACAGAGCTAAACTGAGAGCTTCTAAGTAAGTTTTAAACTGTTTTATACTGGATTTTTATATCAGTATCTGTGCATCTTATTCTTTATAGTAGTGTCTATTAGATGCAGTTATATGAAAATGCGTGTATACCGTCCCTTTAATTCTCATGATAGTATTGTATTCTCGCATTTTACACCAGCACGTCTCACTGATTTATCTCACTAGCTGTATGCAGGTGAAGTTTACTGAAAATTCACAGTACACTTATTTTACTGAAAGAAAGGTAATGCATACTAAACTAGAACAAAATGCAAGTTAAAATGTATTGAAAACATTTCAGTTTAATATGTATTTGCTGTAAGTAGAGACTCTATATCAGTGTAAGGAGCACACCTGTTAAAGTCACTCTCCCCTGTGGATTCTGTATCCCAGAGAGCTTTATTATTTTCTGTGGGAGGCATTTCTCATTTTCCTGGGACTTCTAGGTTCCACCCTTTCTTCTTAGACAATTCAGTGAGTTCAGTACCTGTGAAGTCTGTATCTTCAACCTTTGATCCTCAGGCCCTTTCTCTTTTGTTTATCTCTCTCTCTCTCTGTATCTCGTTCCCACTTTCTTCTCTATCCCTTTTCTCTCTCTTTTTTTTCAATCAATATCTCTCATTCCCCTTTATCACTTTATTTCTTTCTCTCCTCCTTATCTTCCCTTTTTTATCTTTCTCATAATATCTCTTGGTATATGGCATTTTCACTTTATTACTCTCTTTATCTCTCTCTTTTGACACCACCCTTACTTTGAAAAACTGTATCCGAGAATGATTTACACCTATGATTACAGCTGGTAATATAGCATAATATAGTGGAAAATGTATGCGACGTATACCCCGGGTCCTTCCTTTGCCTGGAACAGGCTCCTATGTAGCCCAGGAAAGTGATTTTAGCTGGAGCTCACCCAAATTACTAGACAGACTAGCATTCAGGTGAAATAAGAACTGATTTTAATGTACAACATACACTCCTTTTATACACACAGCTCATCTTGATAAAACAGGGAGACAATGCCACAGTTTTCACGCCATTCCCGCCCCTCCAGACTGACCGGTGCCTCCATAGCAACCATAGTCTCACAGAATCCCAGGACACAGTTGGAGAGAGACCAACTGTCTCCTCACCCAGAAAGGGATTTGGCCGCTGGGGAGAGATACCCTACAAGGTCTTTTCTGTAAGGGGAGGGAGTACGACTACCTCCGCTCACAATGGATGAATCTGCCGCTGGGGAGAGAGACCGACTGTCTCTTCTCCCGGGAAGGGGTTCTGTTTATGGGGAGGGCGACTACCTCCGCTCCCAGGGGATGGCTCTGCCGCTGGGGAGAGAGACTGACTGTCTCTTCTCCCGGCTCCTGGCTCTGCCGCTGGGGAGAGAGACTGACTGTCTCCTCTCCCAGGAAGGGGTTCTGTTTACGGGGAGGGAGGACGACTACCTCCGCTCCCAGGGGATGGCTCTGCCGCTGGGGAGAGAGACCGACTGTCTCCTCTCCCGGGAAGGGGTTCTGCTGCTGGGGAGTTATTGACATCCATCTCTACCTGCAAGGGGTTCTCTGTAAGGGGAGGGAGGATGACTACCTCCGCTGCCAGGTTTCCTGGAGCTGTTACAGGTGCTGGGCAGAGGCCGGCGGCTCTCTGCTCTGTTGTCAGCACTTCTGCTGGGGTGGCTCCCTTGTCTAAGTCTATAAGCTCAAAGCCAGACTGCTGATCAGGATCCAGCAGCCCTGGTTCCCTTTTTCTTTGCTGCCACTCCTCCACGGGCGAGCTCCATGAATCCCAGAGGGCTGCAACCCAGATCTGTATGCCCCTGGCACGCTGCTTAGCGAGATCCAGCAGCCTCTTGTATTCCTTGACCAGTGCCTCTTCCTGGTCAATTATAAAATCCAGATCGTCCAGTAGCCAGGTCTCCTCCAAGAGATCCAGCAGTTCCTCTTTGAGCCCAGAGATATCCTCCAGACCCTGGTCTGTCTCGCTCCCAAACTGTGGGTCCTCTGTCCTTTTTTGTAAACAGCAATCCAGGACCACCGAAGCCAAAGCCCTCTGTGGGGGAGCCTTCCTCCAGCCATGGCTGCGCTTGCATAGCCGTCCTCCACCCACATCTCCTGCTGGATCAGTCTATGTAGAACAGCTAGCTATTCCTTCTTTGGCTGTTCTCCCAGGAAAGGCAGTCTCACGGTCCACCGAACCCGGAATCTCGTTTCATTTGTGGGGAGAACCTTTCCTTTTTCCTGCTCCTGTTGCAGAGCCTCCCACCAGAGGTCTTGGAGGGCAAGGTTCCTCCATGCCAGAACATCCTGTTCCGAACAAGGATCATTTGTTCTGGTCATCATCTTTTGTACTCTCCCTAGGAACTCTGCCTCCATATTTACCGGCTACTGTGGTGTGTCTCCTCTGTCAGCAGAAACTGTGTGAAAGAAGCAGATCCCACCACTGCCAACCAATGTGACGGATACCCCGGATACCCCAACTGGGTAGCTCCGCCAAACGGGTCCTGCTTCCTCCCTGCCGACTGCAGCTATGTAGCTGGCTAGTGACCACAGCCTGTAGCCCCCCCTGATGCCCAACAGCACCAGTACTCAGTGTCCCACCCTGTGGCAGACTCCAGCTACCCCGACTGGGTAGCTCTGCTAGAGGGTCCTTCCTTTGCCTGGAACGGGCTGCTATGTAGCCCAGGAAAGTGATTTTAGCTGGAGCTCACCCAAATAACTAGACAGACTAGCATTCAGGTGAAATAAGAACTGATTTTATTGTACAACATACACTCCTTTTATACACACAGCTCATCTTGATAAAACAGGGAGACAATGCCACAGTTTTCCCGCCATTCCCGCCCCTCCAGACTGACCGGCGCCTCCATAGTCTCACAGAATCCCAGGACAAAGTGGTGACGGTTTTGAGGTGATCATTTGAAAGCTCTCGGTCCCCAGATGCTGCAGTCCAAAAAGCGGCGTGATTCGTTATTGAGGATCGGAGATACAGCCGTTGAAGTTGTGGGGTAGGGGTGTCCAAAACCCCCGGTTCCCAAAGCAGCTCCCCTCCGGTAATTCTCCCACCTCTTGTCCTCCCTAGGGGCTACTAATCCCCAAAAGAGCGGAGCTCTGGGGCACATGGTTGCTGGAGCGACCAGGGGTAAAGTTAGTGGGTGTTCTGCTGTCCTGTGGCCGACCGGGAGTTCCAGGAGCCCGGACAGCCTGAGAGGGGTTAGGCGGGTGTCCATTATGAGGAGGCCGACCGGGAGTTCTAGGAGCCCATCCAGCCTAGGAGGGTTTTCCAGGTCAGAGACCAGCTCTTTTCTAAACAAGTATGGAACACAAAACCATTCAACCAAAAGCTTCCAGAGATTGTGGTTGCTCTGAGGAGCCCAAAACCACTGAGAAACAACAGGGGTGAGGTTGTAGGGGGTAGCCTTAGCCTTATGGTATACATGACATCTCCCCCCCCTCCAGTTTGGCAGACCCGGCTAGACCCTTAACGGGTCGGACTGGGGCTGTCCGACGGTGGCCCTCCACTTCTTGGTTGATGGGAGAGGTTATCCCATCTCATCTGAGCTTGGGGCATTCTGGTGGGTTCCTGCTGATGTTTATACCCTGCGCCCTGGGCGCAGGGATAGTCACATAAGGCAACGTCCCGAACAAGTTTTCTAAGGCCGGGTCCAAAACAATTGCTGTCCCACAAGTTCCAGTGTCCTTAAGTTCCATGGCCACACTGCCTCTCTCTGTGACACTCTGTTTAGTACCGGCTGACCCGCCCACAAACAAAGCTAGTGCCAGTTTCCCAGCTGTATTCCCACCCCAGACTGGAGGGGGAGGTTGCTCCTTGGTGGGGCAGGTAATGCTCGGGTGCCCAAACATGTGGCACCAACTGTATACACTTTTATCCTCCTTGCCCAATGCAACGCCTGCCCTCGGTGAGAAATACTCCGGGACAAGAAAAGGATAGAGACCCTGCCAAGCTACTGAGGGGAGAGTCCCTCTGTCTCTTCTCCCGAAAAGGAGATCTACCGCTGGGGAGGTCTGCTACCTCCGCTCGATGGGAAACTGTGCTGCCGCTGGGGAGAGAGACCAACTGTCTCCTCACCCAGAAAGGGATTTGGCCGCTGGGGAGAGATATCGATACCCGTCTCTCCCTACAAGGTCTTTTCTGTAAGGGGAGGGAGGACGACTACCTCCGCTCACGAAGGATGAATCTGCCGCTGGGGAGAGAGACCGACTGTCTCCTCTCCCGGGAAGGGGTTCTGTTTACGGGGAGGGCGACTACCTCCGCTCCCAGGGGATGTCTCTTCTCCGGGCTCCTGGCTCTGCCGCTGGGGAGAGAGACCGACTGTCTCCTCTCCCAGGAAGGGGTTCTGTTTACGGGGAGGGAGGACGACTACCTCCGCTCCCAGGGGATGGCTCTGCCGCTGGGGAGAGAGACCGACTGTCTCCTCTCCCGGGAAGGGGTTCTGCTGCTGGGGAGTTATTGACATCCATCTCTACCTGCAAGGGGTTCTCTGTAAGGGGAGGGAGGATGACTACCTCCGCTGCCAGGTTTCCTGGAGCTGTTACAGGTGCTGGGCAGAGGCCGGCGGCTCTCTGCTCTGTTGTCAGCACTTCTGCTGGGGTGGCTCCCTTGTCTAAGTCTATAAGCTCAGAGCCAGACTGCTGATCAGGATCCAGCAGCCCTGGTTCCCTTTTTCTTTGCTGCCACTCCTCCACGGGCGAGCTCCATGAATCCCAGAGGGCTGCAACCCAGATCTGTATGCCCCTGGCACGCTGCTTAGCGAGATCCAGCAGCCTCTTATATTCCTTGACCAGTGCCTCTTCCTGGTCAATTATAAAATCCAGATCGTCCAGCAGCCAGGTCTCCTCCAAGAGATCCAGCAGTTCCTCTTGGAGCCCAGAGATATCCTCCAGATCCTGGTCTGTCTCGCTCCCAAACTGTGGGTCCTCTGTCCTTTTTGTAAACAGCAATCCAGGGCCGCCGAAGCCAAAGCCCTCTGTGGGGGAGCCTTCCTCCAGCCATGGCTGCGCTTGCATAGAGAGCCATTGGAGGGCCCGATAGCCGTACTCCACCCACATCTCTTGCTGGATCAGTCTATGTAGAACAGCTAGCCATTCCTTCTTTGGCTGTTCTCCCAGGAAAGGCAGTCTCACGGTCCACCGAACCCGGAATCTCGTGTCATTCGTGGGGAGAACCTTTCCTTTTTCCTGCTCCTGTTGCAGAGCCTCCCACCAGAGGTCTTGGAGGGCAAGGTTCCTCCATGCCAGAACATCCTGTTCCGAACAAGGATCATTTGTTCTGGTCAGCATCTTTTGTACTCTCCCTAGGAACTCTGCCTCCATATTTACCGGCTACTGTGGTGTGTCTCCTCTGTCAGCAGAAACTGTGTGAAAGAAGCAGATCCGACCACTGCCAACCAATGTGATGGATACCCCGGATACCCCAACTGGGTAGCTCCGCCAAACGGGTCCTGCTTCCTCCCTGCCGACTGCAGCTATGTAGCTGGCTAGTGACCACAGCCTGTAGCCCCCCCTGATGCCCAACAGCACCAGTACTCAGTGTCCCACCCTGTGGCAGACTCCAGCTACCCCGACTGGGTAGCTCTGCTAGAGGGTCCTTCCTTTGCCTGGAACGGGCTGCTATGTAGCCCAGGAAAGTGATTTTAGCTGGAGCTCACCCAAATAACTAGACAGACTAGCATTCAGGTGAAATAAGAACTGATTTTATTGTACAACATACACTCCTTTAATACACACAGCTCATCTTGATAAAACAGGGATACAATGCCACAGTTTTCCCGCCATTCCCGCCCCTCCAGACTGACCGGTGCCTCCATAGTCTCACAGAATCCCAGGACACAGTGGTGACGGTTTTGAGGTGATCATTTGAAAGCTCTCGGTCCCCAGATGCTGCAGTGCAAAAAGCGGCGTGATTCGTTATTGAGGACCGGAGATACAGCCGTTGAAGTTATGGGGTAGGGGTGTCCAAAACCCCCGGTTCCCAAAGCAGCTCCCCTCCGGTAATTCTCCCACCTCTTGTCCTCCCTAGGGGCTACTAATCCCCAAAAGAGCGGAGCTCTGGGGCACATGGTTGCTGGGGCGACCAGGGGTAAAGTTAGCGGGTGTTCTGCTGTCCTATGGCCGACCGGGAGTTCCAGGAGCCCGGACAGCCTGAGAGGGATTAGGCGGGTGTCCGTTGTGAGGTGGCCGACCGGGAGTTCCAGGAGCCCAGCCAGCCTAGGGGGGTTTTCCAGGTCATAGACCAGCTCTTTTCTAAACAAGTTTGGAACACAAAACCATGCAACCAAAAGCTTCCAGAGATTGTGGTTGCTCTGAGGAGCCCAAAACCACTGAGAAACAACAGGGGTGAGGTTGTAGGGGGGTGACAATGTAGAACAAGAAGTTTCTTGTAATGTGGGCTTGGTTATTCATGCAATTTACTTTTAGTTTCACATCTATTAGTGCAGCCAATTCTGACAATGCTTTGGGAGGTCTCATTTGCTATACAAAGTGGCATTTAATTTGAATTACAGAAAACAGGAACATCTTTTCAGATAGCTCCATACCCTTCTCTGCCAGAGGAATTAGGGTTGTGCTATATGTACTGCTTTGCAGTCTTATAGTCTAGGGGCTATATTGAACATCTGCTGTTCGTTCAAGTTCTGTCAAAGAAAAAAAAAGTGTTTTCTTTAGAGTCTTCACTGTACCTTCCCAGTCCTAAGTAGAATGAAGCTGAAAAACTCTCTTTAAACAATCTATCACTTAGTGAGACATTCATCAAAAAGACTGCAGCAAAACATTGCAAATATTTTATAACAAGTTAGCATTACATACTGTTTTACTATCACACACACACTGCATCAACAGCTTGACATTTTGCTGCCCATAAAATAACAAAATTGTGAGTACAATTCTCATAAAATACTTGTTAAATAATAATGTGCATTCTTGTGATAGTGTTCAACTACTAATAAGTTTAGGGGAATTCAAAGGATTTGTGGCATTGAAGCCAAGTGCTGAATTAAACACTGTTTAGAATGACAAATTAGTGAATTAAAATGACACTTTATTAAACATGTATGTTAAGACGAATAATATATTAGGTGGTCAGTTCTAGGAATGGGTAATGATCTTCCATTCCTCTCAATTCAGGCGAACTGATCAAACTAACATTAAAAACAAAAATAAAAATAGAGGGCTATGTGACCTATCTGTGCTCACACAACACTGTCATTCAGGGTATAAATATACACAGCAAGATGGTGGATGTATAGGGGAACTCGTATATCAAACACTGCACACAGACTATGCGCTCAAAGGCATCCTCCTGCCTGCGTACTGCTGGGATTGAACCCAGTCAGACGATTTCTTGCTAGTGTCCCTGTATCTAATCACACCATACATGCAACGTGTATACTGATGATGAAGTATAATTCAACACTTCACTATAATGTCAAATGACTCGCCTATTTTAAAGTTGGTGCTTTAATTCTGCACCTCTTATGTGTCTCATAAGTCTTAAACTATTCGCTGTAAAGTTCAACACAATTCACACACTTGGATCCATAAGCGTATTTTGCTAAGTTAGATTCTGTTTGCCATTATCATTGCAAATCAGTTACCAATGTATCAGGTTAGAAACTATGTATCAAATGTTAAGTTAGAACTTCTGTGCAGCGAGAGCAAACAGGCTAAAGTCAAACAGTGAGGCATCGCAACTCTAGGACACGCCCACCGATGCGTTTCGTCACTAGTACGTGACTTCGTCAGCGCATAGGGGCCGCCCAGCCGTTCAGTCCGTCAGTTATACCCAGCGGTTACCTAGGCAACGGTAATTGTATGCGGAAGTGTCTAACCGCAATATGCAGCTGACTTTTAGATCTCAGCGGAGATCACGTATCAGATAATTCTCATCACATAGGTTTATACGTCCACTTATAATATTGTAATTGCATTGGTTTTTAGGGAGATTCTCAGATACAGATTTTATTGGTTTTTAAGTAGATTAATCTAATGTGCATATATGTATATATACTTTATTTTAAACCCCACTCTGGATAGGTGGCTATTTAACTGTATATCATGAAAGTAGCATCTTACATCAAAGTTACAAGGTCGATCTGTATGTAATAATTTATGACTGTCATTCTCAATATTCAGTATTTGTATATCACAAAATGTTATCACCATATCAGGGACGGTCCACATATTGTTATCGGATACTTGTTGTTACCCACTTGTTTGTCACAGTTATTACTGATCGATCTGCCATAGATTTATTCCGGGACAGTTTTAACTGAATCAGTATATTGATTATATTTGTTAAAGCTACCTACATGATGTAATGAAAATCAAATATATACATTATGTGCAAAAAGTTATCATTCACATATAACAGTTAGTCAATATGGTAACAATAAAACGTCACCAAAATTCATTCAGCATATTAGAGCGTTAGTCTCACCCACAACTGAACTTATTGGTTTGTCCAACAGTCAGTATGCGATGGTGTAATTGTAAGTTAAAGGTACAGATGATATTTCTCATCTTCATGTACAGTATTCATATGTTTGGCAACTGGCACATCGCGATTCCATTTTATGTCACCCATATGTTCTAAAACTCTCGTACGTAATTCCCTAGAGGTCTCCTCTACATAAATTAGGGGGCATTTGCACATAGCAATGTAAACAACTTTCTTCGTTCTGCAATTCATAAATTCATTTATAGGGTAACTTTTACCACTTTTCGGATGTATAAAGAGTTTCGTGGGGGACATGTTCTTGCATGCCTGACAACGGCCGCATTTGAAGAAACCTTTTGTAACCATGTTTTTTGATTATATGGGGAGAAATAACTTCTTGTCAATATATCCTTCATGTTCTGAGATCTCCTATTTGTTATATTTGGTTTTTCAGTAATCACTTCAATTAAATCATGAGGATGCTGATTTGCTTGTTAAATGACAACAGCCATGGAATGCACTATACTTCTACCATTGAAGAAACCAGTATTTCTTTTTTGGATTTAGAAATTAGGAAAGAAATAGATGGGTCCCTTAATACTAAACTTTTCCGGAAAAAAACAGCCACAAATAGTCTTCTAAAGTGGGAAAGTTATCATCCTAAAAGTCAAAGGATGGGTATCCCATATGGTCAATACCTGAGAGCAAGACGCAATTGCAGCACCATGGAAGACTTTGAGGCAGAAGCTAAGGAACTAAGGATAAGATTTAGAGAAAGGGGTTACCCAAACAGATGTCTTAAAAAAGCTTACCAAAGAGCAAAAGCATTAGAGAGGCCCACCCTACTACAAGACAAGAAAGAGGGGGGTGCAAGCACAGAAACTAATAAAATCAGAATTATAGGTACTTTTGATGAAAAGCACAGCATGATCCGTAACATTTTTGAGAAACATTGGCATGTTCTTCATGAGGATGCTGATTTAATTGAAGTGATTACTGAAAAACCAAATATAACAAATAGGAGATCTCAGAACATGAAGGATATATTGACAAGAAGTCATTTCTCCCCATATAAACAAAAAACATGGTTACAAGAGACAAAAGGTTTCTTCAAATGCGGCTGTTGTCAGGCATGCAAGAACATGTCCCCTACGAAACTCTTTATACATCCGAAAAGTGGTAAAAGTTACCCTATAAATGAATTTATGAATTGCAGAACGAAGAAAGTTGTTTACATTGCTATGTGCAAATGCCCCCTAATTTATGTAGGGGAGACCTCTAGGGAATTACGTACGAGAGTTTTAGAACATATGGGTGACATAAAATGGAATCGCGACGTGCCAGTTGCCAAACATATGAATACTGTACATAAAGATGAGAAATATCAAATACACTTCTTCGCTATTGAACAACTTAAGTTAAGAGGTAGAAGGGGTGATATCAATAAATTACTTCTACAAAAAGAATGCAGATGGATACATGAACTGCAATATGCATTTCCTAAGGGGCTGAATGAAGCAATCTCCTATAAGAGTTTTCTTTAAATATAAAATGATCTGCTGTTGAATCATTCATTACGAATGAATGTAATATACAATTATCTGTACCTTTAACTTACAATTACACCATCGCATACTGACTGTTGGACAAACCAATAAGTTCAGTTGTGGGTGAGACTAACGCTCTAATATGCTGAATGAATTTTGGTGACGTTTTATTGTTACCATATTGACTAACTGTTATATGTGAATGATAACTTTTTGCACATAATGTATATATTTGATTTTCATTACATCATGTAGGTAGCTTTAACAAATATAATCAATATACTGATTCAGTTAAAACTGTCCCGGAATAAATCTATGGCAGATCGATCAGTAATAACTGTGACAAACAAGTGGGTAACAACAAGTATCCGATAACAATATGTGGACCGTCCCTGATATGGTGATAACATTTTGTGATATACAAATACTGAATATTGAGAATGACAGTCACAAATTATTACATACAGATCGACCTTGTAACTTTGATGTAAGCTGCTACTTTCATGATATACAGTTAAATAGCCACCTATCCAGAGTGGGGTTTAAAATAAAGTATATATACATATATGCACATTAGATTAATCTACTTCAAAACCAATAAAATCTGTATCTGAGAATCTCCCTAAAAACCAATGCAATTACAATATTATAAGTGGACGTATAAACCTATGTGATGAGAATTATCTGATACGTGATCTCCGCTGAGATCTAAAAGTCAGCTGCATATTGCGGTTAGACACTTCCGCATACAATTACCGTTGCCTAGGTAACCGCTGGGTATAACTGACGGACTGAACGGCTGGGCGGCCCCTATGCCCTGACGAAGTCACGTACTAGTGACAAAACGCATCGGTGGGCGTGTCCTAGAGTTGCGATCACTCACTTTTTGACTTTAGCCTGTTTGCTCTCGCTGCACAGAAGCTCTAACTTAACATTTGATATATAGTTTCTAACCTGATACAGTGGTAACTGATTTGCAATGATAATGGCAAACAGAATCTAACTTAGCAAAATACGCTTATGGATCCAAGTGTGTGAATTGTGTTGAACTTTACAGCGAATAGTTTAAGACTTATGAAACACATAAGAGGTGCAGAATTAAAGCACCAACTTTAAAATAGGCGAGTCATTTGACATTATAGTGAAGTGTTGAATTATACTTCATCATCAGTATACACGTTGCATGTATGGTGTGATTAGATACAGGGACACTAGCAAGAAATGGGCTGACTGGGTTCAATCCCAGCAGTACGCAGGCAGGAGGACGCCTTTGAGCGCATAGTCTGTGTGCAGTGTTTGATATACGAGTTCCCCTATACATCAACCATCTTGCTGTGTATATTTATACCCTGAATGACAGTGTTGTGTGAGCACAGATAGGTCACATAGCCCTCTTTTTTTATTTTTGTTTTTAATGTTAGTTTGATCAGTTCACCTGAATTGAGAGGAATGGAAGATCATTACCCATTCCTAGAACTGACCACCTAATATATTGTTCGTCTTAACATACATGTTTAATAAAGTGTCATTTTAATTCACTAATTTGTGATAGTGTTCAACTATCTAAATACTTATTGAAATATCCTAAATCTAGAAAACAAAATCTGCACGTTAATGTAACTTGATATATTGTAAACATGTTGTCAAGATTGAGGGGCCGATATATCAAGGGCCGAATGGCCCCTGAAGGCTTGAGCAGAAACAGCAGTTATGACACAGTGGTCTTAATACCGTTGCTCTTTAACTGGTCCGCCGCCTTTGAGGTGGCGGACATCAATCCGCCTGATCCTATACGATCTGGTTGATTGACATCCCCAAATCTGCAGGGGGTGGTATTGCACAAGCAGTTCACTAGAACTTGTGTAATGTTAAATGGCGACAGCGTATGCTGTTGGCATTCTGCGATGTCTGGCGGACATGATACACTACAGCGTATCATGTCCACCAGACAATGATAATTCGGCCCCTGAGGCTGCGGACATCAATCCGCCCGATTGTTTACGAACGGGTTGATTTATACCCCCTGCTAGCAGTCGATTGGCCGGGAATCTGCAGGGGGCGGCATTGCACAAGCTGTCGGCATTCAGCAATGTCTGTAGCGTATCATGTAGGACAGACATTGATAAATCGGCCCCTCAGAGTTCAAGTCTGATCTTCTGGAGTCTATTCCAATCCATTTAAATTTACACAAAGGTTTTGGTAAGATTCTCAAATTTGAGGCTATTTCAAAACCTTAGAAAACATAAGAAGTGTAGTTTAACCTTCTATTATTGGTATTTAATTTCACAAACCAGCAACCTAAGATACCTTACATAAAGATTCCTCACCAACAGTATTCCAATCCATTAGAAAAACTCCTCATGACTGTTGGCAGTGCTTCTTTAGATTATCCAATTCCACAGACTCGAATTCTTAAAAAGCTGATTCTGGCCTCTTTTGAATAGCATATCTTGGCTATTTTCACAGTATTTTGTTTAGTGTTTTAGTTTTGGCATATGCATAAAATACAAATTTTTAGGAAACATTATGATGATAATCAGGATATTTATTTAATGTTGCAATTAGATTTTGGTATATTTTTATATACATTAAAGTGAATGTAAATTTTGATGCTAAAGTGCCTGTTTTTTAAAAATTCGATTAAAATCAGGAGCACTTTAATTCATCAAAATTTACATTTCACTCGTGTTGTGAAAAAATACTTACCTTTTAATCTTGACAGCAGCTCCAGCTTCCTCCGGTCGTCGCAAGCCATTTCTGATGTCAGAAATGATGGATAGGTCATCCTCCAATCATGGCCTCCCCCCCCCCGGGAAATCAGTGTCTGATTCAATGCCGTAATTGGAGGAAGCCGGATTCCTTATTTTAGACCCAGGAAGAGGCTTTGCAACGTTTTTTTCACAACAAGTGAAATGTACATTTTGATTAATTAAAGTGCCCCTGGTTACAGGATGTACACGAGCATTGAGATGGTGAAAAAAAGGTTTATTTTCAGTTTATGGTCAGATTGCAACTGGTTTATAATACAGCTAGTAAGTAGTATGTTGTAGATCTCATAGAAAATACCGGCAGCTGTAAATAAACTGCAAGCTTTCAGTATATGGCTGTCTGAACCCAAATTTTTTCTTTCGTGATTCAGATAGACCATGCAATTTTAAGCAACTTTCTTCATTCTCTTGGTATCTTTATTTGAAAAGCAAGAATGTCAGTTTAGATGACTGGTCATTTTTTGTGAACAACCTGGGTTGTCCTTGCTGATTGGACAGCACCAATAAACAAGTGCTGTCCAGGGTACTAAATCAAATGATGGCTGGCTCCTTAGTTTAGATGCCTTCTTTTTCAAATAAAGATAGCAAGAGAACGAAGAAAAATTGATAATAGGAGTAAATGAGAAAGTTGCTTAAAATTGCATGCTCTATATGAATCACAAAAGAACAAATTTGGGTTCACTGTCCCTTTAACCCTTTCGTGCCAGGGTTAAGTTATCTACATCGGAAAAACTGTTCCGATGTAAACAAATTTAAATCTCGCGATCGTGCAAGTGATCACGAGATTTCAATGATGGGATTGCGTCAGGGGGACGTCCCTATGATGCTAGGCCCACCCTCCAGACCGTGATCCCATCAGAGAAGCGCCAGTGGCTTCAGGAAAGCCAAGCGGTTAGGGCGTTGTATTTCGTCCTTCGGGGCTAAAGCCCAGCAAAATTCAGCCTAAATACAACGTCCTAATGGCGTTAAAGGGTTAAAAGTGTCTTAAAATGACATGCTATCTCAATCATGCAAGTTTAGTTTGGACTTTCCTATCCCTTTAATGCCATATGAAGCAGCTGATATCAATAGATGTTACTACTGAAAGGCTCAGCTGCTCTGTATTGTACCTCACCAGTAATCTTGGTCATTGGGTCACTACATGTCTTGATAATGAAGCAATCTGTAGTTTACCCTGCATTGCACACACATTTTGTATTTTTGGCCTATCCTGGTGTAAATTCCTGCAGTCAGCAGATTAGGTTACAAACAGAAACAGCACATTATAAGAAATTCTTATAATCTACAACATACAATAGGTCATTGCAGAAACACTTCCTGAGCCGGTAATAATAATCTGATTCTGCACTCTGCAGTCACCCTATGCTATAAAGAAATCCCTCAATGACTTAACCTTCCTGTAACAAATAAAAATCATAGTTTCATAAATAAATAGCATAGTAAAAACATGTCCTAATAATCTGAGGAAGAGCTCATACTATATTTAAATAAAAATGTGCAAATCCCGGTAATTATTCATTTATATCACCCTACAAAATCTAGGTACTTCTTTTGCTTACACTGGTATTCTGCAGTCAAATCATCCTGCAGCTACCTTACAAATGTAGGATAGCTTGAGCCTGTCCTGATCATTTGCAGTCAGGAGATCGCCCTGCCTAACACTGAACCCCAGCAGAGCAGTGCCATTTTGCAGATACAGCCAGCTGTATATGGGGGAGCGCAGTGTAAACGAAGACGTAGGAGGTGCTGTAAAAAAAAAAAAAGAGATTGTTTAGTAGGCAGAGGAGAGAAAAAGGCAGAAAAAGAAGAGTATATAGGAGAGTTAAAAAAAAGGAGGGAAGAGGGAGGAGACAGGGAGGCAAAGAGGAAAGAGGGAGGAGTAGACAAAGAGAGACGTGGGACAGAGAGACCTGTGCTGAATGAGAACTAGCTGCAGAGCATAGAGTGTCCTCGCAATAGAAGAGGGAGAGTGTGAGCAGCTGCAGAGGGAGAGAGGGATTGATAAAGAGGAGCAGGGACCTAGAGCTTTAGACAGTGGAGTCAGAGAAATTACCCACTAGAGAAAGACATGTCCGAGGACAGGATGGAGCAGCGAGCTCTAAAATATGAGCAAACGTTGGTGAGTCTGCCACTTCTAAGGCACTCTATAACCCTCTAATCATTTTACATAACCCTTAGTGCGGCTCATACAACAAACTTTCTACTAATGTCTGTACCC